>NC_084740.1:65762183-66082183 GCF_033978785.1 Entelurus aequoreus
AATATGTTTTATATACACACTGCAAGTATATATATAATGGAGTAACAGACACCTTCATAATAATGTGTAATATGTACAATATACACACTGCAAGTAAATGTATAATGTAGTAACAAACACCTTCATAACAATATGTAATATGTACAATATACACACTGCAAGTATATATATATATATATAATGTAGTAACAGACACCTTCATAACAATATGTAATATGTTTTATATACACACTGCAAGTATATATATAATGTAGTAACAGACACCTTCATAACAATATGTAATATGTACAATATACACACTGCAAGTATATATATATATATAATGTAGTAACAGACACCTTCATAACAATATGTAATATGTTTTATATACACACTGCAAGTATATATATAATGTAGTAACAGACACCTTCATAACAATATGTACAATGTTTACCGTATTTTGGTCATTTAAATAATCATTGCCAGAACTAATTCCATGGCACATTTTTTTCAGTTTCATAGCAACACACTTCCAACTTCTGGCGACAAATGTGTGTTCCTACTTCCGGAAACAAACGTGTGTGTGTGTTTTATTCATGGCAGAATCGGTAACAAACAACAAAGACGACTATTTTTGGACAAATAAGGATTCACAACATTATATTTTTGAAGCTGAACATATTGAGGATGAACTACTGCTTCTAGAAGCCAGCGCAAGGGAAGAATGAGATGTCGGAGCAGACGGAAGCTGAGAGAGTGAGGTGAAAGTGACTCGAAGCTGCAAAATGTGGAATTTGAAGCCAAGCTATTTTGACATAATTGGAGTGCTTACCCAAATTAACCGGAAAAAATGTCCCTGGCCAGCTGGACTAAGCAGAGTGACTCACACTTTAATAATGATCATGATACAAGCTGCACGCCATGTGTGCTAGTACAACTACAGTACATACACTGTCTGGCTAGCTGTGTACAAACAAAATAATGAAATGTGGGCTAATATGGTGTCCTATCGCATTGTGTTGTGCATTACAAACTCAAAACGCATTTAGTGCTAACATAGAAGCTAGCTTATCTCTTTCTGTAGCTAGCTTTTGCGGCTAATACCGAAGCATGCCGATGTGTTACTACTAGGGCTGCAACAACTAATCGATTAAAGGCCTACTGAAACCCACTACTACCGACCACGCAGTCTGATAGTTTATATATCAATGATGAAATCTTAACATTGCAACATATGCCAATACGGCCGGGTTAACTTATAAAGTGACATTTAAAATTTCCCGGGAAATATCCGGCTGAAACTTCGCGGTATCATGACGTATGCGCGTGACGAAGTCAGAGTAACGGAAGTTATGGTACCCCGTAGAATCCTATACAAAAAGCTCTGTTTTCATTTCATAATTCCACAGTATTCTGGACATCTTTTGCAATTTGTTTAATGAACAATGAAGGCTGCAAAGAAGACAGTTGTAGGTGGGATCAGTGTATTAGCAGCGGACTACAGCAACACAACCAGGAGGACTTTGTTGGAGAGCAGACGCGCTAGCCGCCGACCTCACCTTGACTTCCTACGTCTCCGGGCCGCCAAACGCATCGGGTGAAGTCCTTCGTCCTTCTGCCGATCGCTGGAACCCAGGTGAGCACGGGTGTTGATGAGCAGATGAGGGCTGGCTGGCGTAGGTGGAGAGCTAATGTTTTTAGCATAGCTCTGTGCGGTCCGGTTGCTAAGTTGCTAAGTTAGCTTCAATGGCGTCGTTAGCACAGCATTGTTAACCTTCGCCAGCCTGGAAAGCATTAACCGTGTATTTACATGTCCACGGTTTAATAGTATTGTTGATTTTCTATCTATCCTTCCAGTCAGGGGTTGTTTTTTTTTGTTTCTATATGCAGTTAAAGCACGAAGCTATCACGTTAGCTCGTAGCTAAAGCATTTCGCCGATGTATTGTCGTGAAGATTAAAGGCACTGAATGTCCATTTCTCGTTCTCGACTCTCATTTTCAAGAGGATATAGTATCCGAGGTGGTTTAAAATACAAATCCGTGATCCACAATAGAAAAAGGAGAGTGTGGAATCCAATGAGCCAGCTTGTACCTAAGTTACGGTCAGAGCGAAAAAAGATACGTCCATCACTGCCTCTCAAGTCCTTCACTGTAACGTTCCTCATCTACGAATCTTTCATCCTCGCTCAAATTAATGGGGTAATCGTCACTTTCTCTGTCCGAATCTCTCTCGCTTCATTGTAAACAATGGGGAATTGTGAGGAATACTAGCTCCTGTGACGTCACGCTACTTCCGCTACAGGCAAGGCTTTTTTTTTATCAGCGAGCAAAAGTTGCGAACTTTATCGTCGATTTTCTCTACTAAATCCTTTCAGCAAAAATATGGCAATATCGCGAAATGATCAAGTATGACACATAGAATGGATCTGCTATTCCCGTTTAAATAAAAAAAAAAAATTTCAGTAGGCCTTTAAATCGATTAAAATCGATTATATAAATAGTTGCCGATTAATTTAGTCATCGATTCGTCGGATCTATGCTATGCGCATGCGCAGAGGAACTCTTTTATTTATTTTTTTTATTCTTTTTTTTATTTTTATTTTTTTATTTTTTCATAAACCTTTATTTATAAACTGCAACATGTACAAACAGCTGAGAAACAATAATCAAAATAAGTACGGTGCCAGTATGCAGTTTTTTTCCCCATAAAATACTGGAAAGGATAGAAATGTAGTTTGTCTCTTTTATCCGATTATTAATCTAAGTAATAATCGACAGATTAATCGATTATCAAATTAATCGTTAGTTGCAGCCCTAGTTACTACACTAGAAAAGAGTTCAATGTCGTTACAGCATCGTTATTATACAGCAGGGGTGTCCAAACTTTTTCCACTGAGGGCCGCACACGGAAAAATTCAAGCATGAGGGGGCCGCTTTGAAATTTTTCATCTTCAAACCATAACAAAATATATGGATTTTTTGTTTTGTTTTTACCTTTAGGGCTCCCGGGGACCATAAGTCTCCGTCATTAACATGTTAAAAATAAGTCAAATTATTATTTTAATTTTTAATGTAACGCTTACAGTAAATCTCTATCAATTTCAGGTTGATATAAAGTAAAAAAAAAAAAAAAAAAGGTTTTATGCCTTTTCTGTCAAAGACAACTTTGTTTTTCATAGTAAAACTGAAATATGCAGTTTTTCCCCCACAGCCCAAAACATTCAGAAAGCAATGTTTGATGTGAAGTAATTGGATTCCTCAAAAGATCAATAATACAAGACACCATTGATTTAAATTTATTATTATTTCTGAGTAATCAGTCACAGTGAAAAGATAAATAAAATCCCACTAAATATCTTTGGGATCTAAAAGGTCCACCACTCATAAAGTGATACATTTTTATTATTTGTTTTACTTTCAACACTTAAGTTACGAGATCAACCTCAGATATATCTGTCAATTTTACGTTTGAACTATTATTTTGGTTGTTTTATGCTCTTTTGTCAAAGAAAACGTTGTTTTTATACCGCAACCACATATGCAATGTTTTCCACAAAAACATCCATCCAGCCATCCATCTTCTTCCGCTTATCCGAGGTCGGGTCGCGGGGGCAGCAGCCTAAGCAGGGAAGCCCAGACTTCCCTCTCCCCAGCCACTTCGTCCAGCTCCTCCCGGGGGATCCCGAGGCGTTCCCAGGCCAGCCGGGAGACATAGTCTTCCCAACGTGTCCTGGGTCTTCCTCGCGGCCTCCTACCGGTCGGACGTGCCCTAAACACCTCCCTAAAACATTTTAAAGTGAAATATTTAAAGTAATTGGAGCCTTGAATAGGCCAATATTTCATTATAACATTCATTTTTGAAAAACAATTTATTTTTGGGAGCAATAGTAAAAAAAGAAAAATAAAGACAAAAGAAAAAAAAACAGCCTGCATGGCAGCTTTGTATCAACATTGCAACTTTCTCTCGTGAGATTTCACCTCATTCCACTTTTTTTTATTATTTAAAAATGTTTGCAATAGCATTTCCAGAATGTGTGGCGGGCCGGTAAACAATTAGCTGCGGGCTGCAAATGGCCCCGGGCCGCACTTTGGACACCCCTGTTATACAGGTTACGTAACCAAAATGAAATATTGTAGACCAGGGGTCACCAACCTTTTTGAAAGCAAGAGCTACTTCTTGGGTAGTGATTAATGCGAAGGGCTACCAGTTTGATACACACTTAAATAAATTGCCAGAAATAGCCAATTTGCTCAATTTACCTTTAACTCTATGTTATTATTAATAATTAATGATATTTACACTTAATTGAACGGTTTAAAAGAGGAGAAAACACGGAAAAAAAAGACAATTAAATTTTGAAACACAGTTATCTTCAATTTCGACTCTTTAAAATTCAAAATTCAACCGAAAAAAAGAAGAGAAAAACTAGCTAATTCGAATCTTTTTGAAAAAATAAAAAAAATAATTTATTAGTAATTTTTCCTGATTAAGATTAATTTTAGAATTTTGATGACATGTTTTAAATAGGTTAAAATCCAATCTACACTTTTGTTGGAATATATAACAAATTGGACCAAACTATATTTCTAACAAAGACAAATCATTATTTCTTCTAGATTTTCCAGAACAAAAATTTTAAAAGAAATTCAAAAGACTTTGAAATAAGATTTAAATTTGATTCTACAGATTTTCTAGATTTGCCAGAATAATTTTTTTGAATTTTAATCATAATAAGTTTGAAGAAATATTTCACAAATATTGTCCGTCGAACAAACAGAAGCTAAAATGAAGAATTAAATTGAAAAGTATTTATTAATCTTTACAATAAAAACAATTTACTTAAACATTGATTTAAATTGTCAGGAAAGAAGAGGAAGGAATTTAAAAGGTAAAAAGGTATATGTGTTTAAAAATCCTAAAATCATTTTTAAGGTTGTATTTTTTCTCTAAAATTGTCTTTCTGAAAGTTATAAGAAGCAAAGTAAAAAAATTAATGAATTTATTTAAACAAGTGAAGACCGAGACTTTAAAATATTTTCTTGGATTTTCAAATTCTATTTGAGTTTTGTCTCTCTTAGAATTAAAAATGTCGAGCAAAGCGAGACCAGCTTGCTAGTAAATAAATAACATTTAAAAAAATAGAGGCAGCTCACTGGTAAGTGCTGCTATTTGAGCTATTTTTAGAACAGGCCAGCGGGCTACTCATCTGGTCCTTACGGGCTACCTGGTGCCCGCGGGCACCGCGTTGGTGACCCCTGTTGTAGACGTATTTGAATGAATTTTTAAAGCAATTTAGATGTAGAACTTTTTTGCTCCGATTAGCTGCATTGCTAGCCACCAAGAACGAGATGATTTTTTACATGTTAGACTGCAAAAAAAAACTTTTGTCTTCTTGTCTCTCATAAGGATTGGGATCTATAGGTAAAACTCCAAAAAAAAAGGGCAGTTCCCCTTCAAGGGTTGTGGTTGGGGTTTTGACACGTTGGATAGACATGGATGCATCGGGCTACAGCATCTTGCCGGAGGTCCGTAAAGTACTTTGAACAATCAATAAACGTGTGCGTGGGCGACGCCGAAGTGAGCGGATGGTGGTTGATCCTCGTGTGACAAAAAGGACTTGTACTCCGTGGAAGTGTGAAACAGGATTAGCGTGTTTTACACACGTCTCCATCGGCCCGGCTCTAAGCGGCAAGGGTCCACCTCGTAGGCGGGCAGCTGGCCCGGGTCGGGCCGAGGTGCACAGAGGCGAGGACCGGCAAGCGGGGGCCTCTGAATGCCAGCGTGAATATATTCATCCTCATGCTGCTTTGTTAACACGTAACCCCCCCTCCTCCCTCCCTCGCCCTCCCCCGGTGACCCCCGAGGATCAGAGACCAGGTTGTCGAAACATTTGTAACATTTGGCGAAAGCAAATCTCAGGCTGCCTGTTGAATTGAGGCGAGGACCAAAGAGGAACAAAGTCCCCCTCCAAGTCTCTGAACCCCCCCAACCTCTCCTTATCCCTCTCGCTCTCTCTCTCTCACACACACACACACACATACACACACACCTCACAAACTCCAGCAAATCCTCTTTATCTCCTCGCAGCCAGATGGGGCGGCTGGAATAATGGGCCGAGCCCGGCGAGTTCCATTCAATTTGTCACGGTGTCTAAAGAGCTTGTAAGCTCCCCATTTGGACGTGTTATAGTAGCCATGGGAGGCTCGCCAGTCTTCCCACTTAATTAGCTCCTAATAGCTGTTGTGGAGATAAAGCCAACTTAACGTGAAAGACCGCCGGCGGTCCTGGCGTATCGTTTTAACCGCGCTGACACCTCCTCTCAGGCCGACGAGGCGTCTCAGACAAAGTTGACGCATGGACAGAAGTTTGCCTTTGAATAATCCGAGCAACTCGGACTCCAGTCGAGGCCTCGGTTACCAACATGCATTTTGATACTTTTCAAAATAAAGGAGACCACAAAACATTTCATTATGCCTGGTTCACACCAACGACGCTTGCCGCGCTTTAAAGCGGCGAGCAAAGCGCCGTCATTTTTGTAAATTTTTCCACGAATATCCCGATCTCCGAAGTAATGTTATGCTCTGATACGCTCTGATACGAATTAGTTGCCGCTTTGTTACCGTTCCTCACGATTTGATGCCGCTTTGATACGCTTTAAATCACGCTTTGATACGTTTTATTACGCTTTATTGAACTTTATTACGCTTTGATGCGATCCTGACGCTTTAAATCAGGCTCTGACACGATTATCAAGCTCTGTTGTGCATTGTTACAACAAAAATCAGAAAAAAATTTGAAAAACTCAGTGTACTGTTTTCCACACATTTTTTATATTCATTTATTTTTTCAATTTCTCTTTTTTTCCCCGTTATATTATGTTTTATATCTTCATTTCTTTTATTTCTTTGTCATCTTAATAAATATCTATCTTTCATTTCTTATGCCAGTTGACAATAATAAAAGGCATTTCTTTTAAACGTAACATATTCTCTTTATTATTAACATTTTCATACAGAAAAATTATAGACAGTAATGTCAAACTGCAACATCAAACAGCAAACTCTAACAGAAGTACAGAAACAATGATCATCGTATAAAAAAGGCAATGATGCAAAAGAGAATGGATTTGTAATCCTGTGTTGGTTTTACATAAAGTTTCAATGTCACTAGTCCAGGGGTCACCAACCTTTTTGAAACCAGGAGCTACTTCTTGGGTACTGATTAATGCGAAGGGCTACCAGTTTGATACACACTTAAATAAATTGCCAGAAATAGCCAATTTGCTCAATTTACCTTTAACTCTATGTTATTATTAATAATTAATGATATTTACACTTAATTGAACGGTTTAAAAGAGGAGAAAACACGAAAAAAATGACAATTACATTTTGAAACATAGTTTATCTTCAATTTTGACTCTTTAAAATTCAAAATTCAACCGAAAAAAAGAAGAGAAAAACTTAAAACAAGAATTTATGGAACATCATTAGTAATTTTTCCTGATTAAGATCATTTTAGAATTTTGATTAATTAGGTTAAGGTCCAATCTACACTTTGTTAGAATATATAACAAATTGGACCAAGCTATATTTCTAACAAAGACAAATCATTATTTCTTCTAGATTTTCCAGAACAAAAATTTTAAAAGAAATTCAAAAGACTTTGAAATAAGATTTACATTTGATTCTACAGATTTTCTAGATTTGCCAGAATATTTTTTTTGAATTTTAATCATAATAAGTTTGAAGAAATATTTCACAAATATTCTTCGTCGAAAAAACAGAAGCTAAAATGAAGAATTAAATCAAAATGTACTTATTATTCTTTACAATAAAAAAAATACATTTACTTGAACATTGATTTAAATTGTCAGGAAAGAAGAGGAAGAAATTTAAAAGGTAAAAAGGTATATGTGTTTAAAAATCCTAAAATCATTTTTTAAGGTTGTATTTTTTCTCTAAAATTGTCTTTCTGAAAGTTATAAGAAGCAAAGTAAAAAAAATTATGAATGTATTTAAACAAGTGAAGACCAAGTCTTTAAAATATTTTCTTGGATTTTCAAATTCTATTTGAGTTTTGTCTCTTTTAGAATTAAAAATGTCGGGCAAAGCGAGACCAGCTTGCTAGTAAATAAATAAAATTTAAAAAATAGAGGCAGCTCACTGGTAAGTGCTGCTATTTGAGCTATTTTTAGAACAGGCCAGCGGGCTACTCATCTGGTCCTTACGGGCTACCTGGTGCCCGCGGGCACCGCGTTGGTGACCCCTGCACTAGTCAATATCACAGTCACTTCCTATTGCGCTTTGAACCAAGATCTGTTAAGCTTTCCTACGCTTTGAGTCAAGCTTTGCTGAGCTTTGTCAGGCTTTGTCACGCTTTGATACGCTCTCGGCGCTTTATTCCATTCTTGACAGAGCGCCGAATTTTTTAAAACCGTTTAAAAAATGTTGGCGAACTTGCCTACAAGCTTTCCCACGATCCATTACGACCCTCACGCTTTAATCAGGCTTTGTTACGCTTTAACGCCGCTTTGCATGCCGCTTTGCATGCCGCTTTGCATGCCGCTCTAAAGCGCCGTCAAAGCGCCGTTGGTGTGAACCTAGCATTATTGGCTTTGTTTAAATTGGAACTCTTTTGATACATGAACGCGATCAAAGAACAATGTTGCCATCAAATAACAAAGTGAAGTAAGCAAACAAAGACTCTTAATTTGGCTGTAAGCAGTAACATGTTCCCGTTCTATTATTTTGTCAAAATGATGAATCTACTTGTTCATTTCCTGTTAAAATCTGCTTACCATATTTTTCGGACGATGAGTCGCAGTTTTTTTCATAGTTTGGCCGGGGGTGCGACTTATACTCCGGAGTGATTTATGTGTGAAATTATTAACACATTACCGTAAAATATCAAATAATATTATTTAGCTCATTCACGTAAGAGACTAGACGTACAAGATTTCATGGGATTTAGCGATTAGGAGTGACAGATTGTTTGGTAAACGTATAGCATGTTCTATATGTTAGTTATTTGAATGACTCTTACCATAATATGTTACGTTAACATACCAGGCACGTTCTCAGTTGGTTATTTATGCGTCATATAACGTACACTTATTCAGCCTGTTGTTCAATATTCTTTATTTATTTTGAATTGCCTTTCAAATGTCTATTCTTGGTGTTGGGTTTTATCAAATCAATTTCCCCAAAAAATGCGACTTATACTCCAGTGCGACTTATATATATATGTTTTTTTCCTTCTTTATTATGCATTTTCGGCCGGTGCGACTTATACTCCGAAAAATACGGTACTTTCTGTTGTGATGTTCTATCTACACTTCTGTTCAAATGTAATTGTTAGAGATGTCCGATAATGGCTTTTTTACCGATATTGTCCAACTCTTAATTACCGATTCTGATATCAACCGTTACCGATATATACAGTCGTGGAATTAACACATTATTATGCCTAATTTTGTTGTGATGCCCCGCTGGATGCATTAAACAATGTAACAAGGTTTTCCAAAATAAATCAACTCAAGTTATGGAAAAAAATGCCAACATGGCACTGCCATATTTATTATTGAAGTCACAAAGTGCATTATTTTTTTTAACATGCCTCAAAACAGCAGCTTGGAATTTGGGACATGCTCTCCCTGAGAGAGCATGAGGAAGTTGAGCGGGGTTGAGGTGGGGGTGGGGAGTGGGGTTGGGTGTATATTGTAGCGTCCCGGAAGAGTTAGTGCTGCAAGGGGTTCTGGGTATTTGTTCTGTTGTGTTTATGTTGTGTTACGGTGCAGATGTTCTCCCGAAATGTGTTTGTCATTCTTGTTTGGTGTGGGTTCACAGAGTGGCGCATATTTGTAACAGTGTTAAAGTTGTTTATACGGCCACCCTCAGTGTGACCTGTATGGCTGTTGACCAAGTATGCGGTGCATTCACTTGTGTGTGTGAAAAGCCGTGGATATTATGTGACTGGCACGCAAAGGCAGTGCCTATAAGGTTTATTGGCGCTCTGTACTTCCCCCTACGTCCGTGTACACAGCGGCGTTTTAAAAAGTCATAAATTTTACTTTTTGAAACTGATACTGATCATTTTAAAACCGATACCGATAATTTCGGATATTACATTTTAAAGCATTTATCGGCCGATACTATCGGACATCCCTAGTAATTGTAATGTTACACAGTGCCCCTCGGTGGTGGTTTAAGGAAATAATTTCAGGTAGAAACGCCCCAATTATTTTATTGGCTGTCAATGTCACCTGATACAGGTCGAAGTTCAGAACAGCCACCTTGTTTTCCCATTTCGTGTGAGACAATGTGCTCTACAAGCATTTCCCTCTGAAGCTTTACATTAATGGTGTTTGTGTGTGTACTCTATTGTACATCATTAAATATGCTCTTGACCATCATCGGGGCGGTATAGCTTGGTTGGTAGAGTAGCCGTGCCAGCAACTTGAGGGTTCCAGGTTCGATCCCCGCTTCCGCCATCCTAGTCACTGCCGTTGTGTCCTTGGGCAAGACACTTTACCCACCTGCTCCCAGTGCCACTCACACTGGTTTAAATGTAACTTAGATATTGGGTTTCACTATGTAAAAGTGCTTTGAGTCACACCAGAGAAAAGCACCATATATATATAATTCACTTCATGTCATTCAACGTGGCTTGCAGTTGCCACATCATTCACTTCAAATAAAGTAGTCAGTTTTTAAGGAGGTCTTATACGTAATTCAAAATGGCCCTATGAGTAATTGCGATGTGGCCCTTATAAAAACTGGTTTGACACCCTGCAGTAGAAGTACACTCTCCAAGGTAAATGCTGTACATGATAACTACAATACTTCTACTAAGTTGTTTGTACTAAGTGCTATTGTAATTTTTTTCACACAATATTTATCATCTAAAAGTTAAAGGCCTACTGAAACGCACTACTACCGACCACGCAGTCTTATAGTTTATATATCAATGATGAAATCTTAACATTGCAACACATGCCAATACGGCCGGGTTTACTTATAAAGTGCAAATTAAAATTTCCCGGGGAACTTCCGGTTGAAAACGTCTATGTATGATGACGTATGCGCGTGACGTCAATGGTTGAAACGGAAGTATTGGGACACATTGTATCACAATACAAACAGCTCTGTTTTCATCGCAAAATTCCACAGTATTCTGGACATCTGTGTTGGTGAATCTTTTGCAATTTGTTTAATGAACAATGGAGACAGCAAAGAAGAAAGCTGTAAGTGGGATCGGTGTATTAGCGGCTGGCTGCAGCAACACAACCAGGAGGACTTTGAGTTGGATAGCAGAAGCGCTATCCGACGCTAGCCGCCGACCGCATCGATGATCGGGTGAAGTCCTTCGTCGAGCCGTCGATCGCTGGAACGCAGGTGAGCACGGGTGTTGATGAGCAGATGAGGGCTGGCGTAGGTGGAGCGCTAATGTTTTTATCATAGCTCTGACGAGGTCCCGTAGCTAAGTTAGCTTCAATGGCGTCGTTAGCAACAGCATTGCTAGGCTTCGACAGGGGGCACAGCATTAACCGTGTAGTTACAGGTCCAGTGTTTGGTTCGGTGTCTCCTGATAGTAGTATTGTTGATCTGCTGTCCATCCTTCCAGTCAGGGGCTTATTTCTTTTGTTTCTATCTGCATTCAAGCACGATGCTATCACTTATCTCCGTAGCTAAAGTGCTTCACCGATGTATTGTCGTGGAGATAAAAGTCACTGTGAATGTCCATTTCGCGTTCTCGACTCTCATTTTCAAGAGGATATAGTATCCGAGGTGGTTTAAAATACAAATCCATGATCCACAATAGAAAAAGGAGATAGTGTGGAATCCAATGAGCCCTTTTACCTAAGGTACGGTCAGAGCGAAAAAAGATACGTCCTGCACTGCACTCTAGTCCTTCACTCTCACGTTCCTCATCCACGAATCTTTCATCCTCGCTCAAATTAATGGGGTAATCGTCGCTTTCTCGGTCCGAATCTCTCTCGCTGCTGGTGTAAACAATGGGGAAATGTGAGGAGCCCTTCAACCTGCGACGTCACGCTACTTCCGGTACAGGCAAGGCTTTTTTTTATCAGCAACCAAAAGTTGCGAACTTTATCGTCGATGTTCTCTACTAAATCCTTTCAGCAAAAATATGGCAATATCGCGAAATGATCAAGTATGACACATAGAATGGACCTGCTATCCCCGTTTAAATAAAAAATAATAATTTCAGTAGGCCTTTAAAGGAATATTAAAACAAGTTAAAATTGTGCTTTTTTTAAAAATGAATTTCAACGGAAGATGTGATTTGGCAATCTGAGTTTTTCAAGGTACGAGCACGGAAACAACCTTAGCTCTTGGTGTGGATGCACTGATGCACTCGAACCCTTTTAAGTGCACTGCAAGTGCAGAAGTGTGCACTTTGAGAGACTTTTCAGGTGTTGTAAGGAAAGCCCTGGTGTGTTACCGTGCCAACTAGTGGCCTGGCATACACTTGTAAGGAAAGCCCTGGTGTGTTACAGTGCCAACTAGTGGCCCAGCATGCACACTGCAGCTTATGAAGACTCACCCGGGCTTCAACTTGTTAGTTTTTTTTATAGGCGGCGATCCCGTGGGTGCTCGGACGAAGCACCCAAGTGGGATTGTTGGCAACTTTCAATCTTTAAATTAATTTTTGAAAAGTCAATCTTGTTGTTGTTAATTT
Source organism: Entelurus aequoreus (assembly GCF_033978785.1). Taxonomy (NCBI): domain Eukaryota; kingdom Metazoa; phylum Chordata; class Actinopteri; order Syngnathiformes; family Syngnathidae; genus Entelurus; species Entelurus aequoreus. Next base: position 65,774,863 of record NC_084740.1, read on the forward strand.
TGTGCTAAGTTTGGTCTGTTTTACGCAATTAAATAGTTACAAATCATGTAGTCTGTAATTGTCCAAGCCTAACCAAGATTTAATTGTGCCCGACATTGATCTAATGACACGATCATCTTGACTTTGAATACATTGCAATCTAGCGAATGATGAGCATACTTAGTCAACAGCCATACATGTCACACTAAGGGTGGCAGTATGAACAATGCCAACACTGTCATAAACATGTGCCATATAGTGAAACCACACTAAACAACGACAAACACATTTTGGAAGAATATTTGCACCGCAACACAACATAAACACTACAGAACTAATTCCCAGAATTCCCTGCAGCACCAACTCTTCCGGGACGCTACAATATAAACAAACGCCATTGATGGATCTACACCTAACATCAACTGCAATGATACCACGTACAATAGCGTATCTAGTCGATACTACTATGATTACATCGATATTTTTTAACATCACAAAATCTTCTTTCGTTTTTCTTTTAATTTATATTATGTTTATAAATTCGGGAAATATGTCCGTGGACACATGAGGACTTTGAATATGACCAATGGCTGATCCTGTAACTACTTGGTATCGGATTGATACCCAAATTTGTGTTATCATCCAAAACTAATGTAAACTATCAAACAACACAAGAATAAGTGATTATTACTTTTTAACAGAAGTGCAGATAGAACATGTCGAAACAGAAAGTAAGCAGATATTAACAGTAAATGAACAAGTAGATTAATAATTCATTTTCTACCACTTGTCCTTTGACATTTTTTGACAAAATAATAGAATGATGAATGACACGATATGTTACTGCATACGTCAGCAGCTAAATTAGGAGCCTTTGTTTGCTTACTTACTAATAAAAGGAAAAGTTGTCTCGTATGTTCACTATTTTATTTAAGGACAAATTGCAATAATACACGTGTTTAATGTACTGTAAGATTTTTTTGTTAAAATAAAGCCAATATTTTTTGTGGTCCCCTTTATTTAGAGAAGTACCGAAATACTTTTGGTACCGGTACCGGCACCAAAACATCGATATCGGGACAATACTAATACACACACACCGAGCACCCACTGGCAGAAATGTAGATCGGCCGCTTAACAATCCGCGTGTGAATGTTTGGCGGCGGCCGACGTGCTCGCAGCAGCGACCATGTTGGCCCTTCCTCGCTATTCTCACCAACAAAAGCCCGAACTTTGCTTCATTTGCTTCCAAGATTCCCCCGAATGGGTCGTAGGCGAGAGCAGGACGTCATTCATGTGTGAAAAGAGAAAGCTTCTCTCGTGTTCTTCCACCCTCCTTTTTGTTCCCTTTTCTTCTTCCTTGTGCAGCAGATTAGAAGGATTAAGTATGGCCCACATATGCTCCTCTCAACCATTGCTATTCAGCACCACGCTGCTGAGAAACCAAACTTTGTCTGGTGCTGGGACCGGATGGTCCATGGAGTAGGACTTGGAGGCGCTCATCAGCGACGCTCGTCTTTGCCTTGTTGAAGAAACAGCAGCTGGTTTTAAAACTGCAAGTGAAAGTCGTCGCTAATAGAACCTGAAAGAACAAACACAAGGTTTCCTTAAAGGGGTGCACCGCCACTATGAATACTAGGAGTGCCAAAAAATAAATAAAAATCGATTTTCAGATTAATCACGATTTTTATTTGTAACGATTCTAAATTAAAATAAATTTAAAAAATAAAAAAATATATATTTTTCAATTTAAATTTTTTTTATTTTTTTTATTCAAAACAAAACAAAACAAAAAAAAAATCGCTTTTTATTTATTAATTATTTTTTTTAATCTGTCCTGTCCAGCCATTCAGGCAAATCGATGTAGATGATGTACAGAAGCACTTTAGAAAAGACAAATGTTAGCTACTTCTCCAGTTGCCTTATTTGTATTTCATAATATTAAATGTTTGGGTAGAAATTTATGAAAACAAAACCAGTTTTATTTTAAGTAAAATATAATTTTTTTTTAGAGCTGTTTATCTATTTTATGGAGGAATGTAGTTAATCGAAGAACTGGCACCCAATGTTATTAAATAAGTATTGATTTGGAATGGAGAATCGATTTTGAATCGAATTGTTACTCCCAAGAATCGAATCAAATTGAATCGTGTGGTGCCCAAAAATTCACAGCCCAAGTAGATAGTATCATTTGTCGATAAAATGGTATAAGTACACCTCTGCATAACATTGTACTTGTATTTACATTAAATAAAACAAAAAAAATAACAAATATATATCAGTTTATAACAATTCATAACTTTATTTACATTATGTTTTAGTCTGTAACAGAAACATTAAAAAAACATAAATTTGCCTGAAATACTTTTTTTTTTTAATTAATTTTTTTGACCAACTTGAACCGTTTGATACTAAAACAATATACCCAATAAATAATAATACATTCAAATTGATCAGCAACATTCACAATATAAAAACACTTTAATCTACAAAACAAAAATGAATAAAACATTTTTTTAAATCAAAATGAGGAAGTCAGGATTAATGGCTACATTGTGAAGCGGGGTTTGAAGCATGATACTGATAAAGCATGGTTTTGTTGTAAGAATTTTATACATGATTTTTTTAAAGTTTTAATTGAACACTTCATTTATCTACTTAATACTGTTTCATCCAAAGTATTTTGAAGTTAAATTTGCCAGCAAGCACAACAGTCTCAAATGGTTTGATTAATCTGCATCATTTTTTGCGATTATTCACATGAATGAAGTCGTTATTTTTGACCGAATATATATTTTTATTCTTAATTAAAAACAAATATATTTATATTTTATAGCTTCATTAACCTTTACTTGTATGTATGTATGTATGTCATATGTCCAGACTTTAGTGGACACTTCCTCTATGCTATAGTAGGCACTGTAAATGGGGATTAATCTGTTCCAGGGTCAAACTGTGGCCCTCATGTGAGCTTTTAAGGTTTCAAATAACATTGTAACATCCTTAAATGCCATCCAAGTGTAATATGAAGTGACACTTTATACCGCTTTGAATGTTTATTGTTAAATAAATGAGAAGTTAGCATTATTGTGTTATCTTATATTTTGCTTTCTTCACTCAGCAGGTCCAGAGGTCACGTCAGGGCAGCATTTGACCTGAAAGGGGGCAGCACCGCTCCAAAATCTGACACATTTGTATTGTCAAGTAAGTGTGTGCAAATATGAAAAAAATGTCAGTATTTACAGTTGTTCATAGGTCGTGAAATATTTGGTTGATTAGCCTTTTTAATGTATTTATTTGTGTGATTTTGAAAGAACATTTTTTATAGTCCCCCTGCAATTTTGCCAAATTGACATGACTATGAATGCACATGGATATTGGTTTGTAAAGGGTTCCTTTAGGATCAATATCACTTCAAATACATTCTTATTCACAAGTCGGAGGTCCCTGCTCCGTCAGTTTGGGGTCCTTGACCTGGACAACATTGAAGACCCCTGCACTAAAAAACTAATTGTGGACTTGAAATGAACTGTTTTTTTTATACGCACTGGGCATTTTAAAAATACATGAACATGTATTATTATGAGCACATACCAATTATAAACATGTAATTATAGATTTTTTTATGATATACCAGGGGCCCCTATTTGGGTTAAAATTATAAATCTATATAAAAATGTTGTGAATATGAATTTTGTTTGTACACAGTATATATCGATTTATGTGTATATATATATATATATATATATATATATATATATATATATATATATATATATATATATATATATATATATATATATATATATATGCAGTATATATGTATATATGTATACAGTATATGTATGTATATGTACATATACAGTACAGGCCAAAAGTTTGGACACACCTTCTCGTTCAATGCGTTTTCTTTATTTTCATGACTATTTACATTGTAGGTTGTCACTGAAGGCATCAAAACTATGAATTATGAATTTTCACCTGTGAAGTGAAAACCATTACAGGTGACTACCTCTTGAAGTTCATTGAGAGAATGCCAAGAGTGTGCAAAGCATTAATCAGAGCAAAGGGTGGCTATTTTGAAGAAACTAGAATACAAAACATGTTTTCAGTTATTTCACCTTTTTTTTTGTTAAGTACATAACTCCACATGTGTTCATTCATAGTTTTGATGCCTTCAGTGACAATCTACAATGTAAATAGTCATGAAAATAAAGACAACACATTGAATGAGGAGAAGGTGTGTCCAAACTTTTGGCCTGTATGTATATATGCATGCATGTCTATATATGTATGTATATGTACACACACATATATGTATGTGTTTCATATATATATATATATATATATATATATATATATATATATATATATATATATATATATATATATATATATATATATATATATATATATATATATATATATATGTGTGTGTATTACTATTTTATTTTCTCCCACAATAGGCATAAACATATTTACAACAATAATATATATAATAAATATATATGTAAATGATATATAATATGTGTGTGTATATACAGTATATATATATATATATATATATATATATATATATATATATATATATATATATATATATATATATATATATATATATATATATATATATATTTATACACACATACATACCGTACATGCATACATATGTATATATGTATGTATATATACAGTATGTATATACAAACCCCGTTTCCATATGAGTTTGGAAATTGTGTTAGATGTAAATATAAATGGAATACAATGATTTGCTAATCATTTTTAACCCATATTCAGTTGAATATGCTACAAAGACAACATATTTGATGTTCAAACTGATAAACTTTTTTTTTTGTGCAAATAATCATTAACTTTAAAATTTGATGCCAGCAACATGTGACAAAGAAGTTGGGAAAGGTGGCAATAAATACTGATAAAGTTGAGGAATGCTCATCAAACACTTATTTGGAACACCCCACAGGTGTGCAGGCTAATTGGGAACAGGTGGGTGCCATGATTGGGTATAAAAACAGCTTCCCAAAAAATGCTCAGTCTTTCACAAGAAAGGATGGGGCGATGTACACCCCTTTGTCCACAACTGCGTGAGAAAATAGTCAAACAGTTTAAGAACAACGTTTCTCAAAGTGCAATTGCAAGACATTTAGGGATTTCAACATCTACGGTCCATAATATCATCAAAAGGTTGAGAGATTCTGGAGAAATCACTCCACGTAAGCAGCATGGCCGGAAACCAACATTAAATGACCGTGACCTTCGAACCCTCAAACGACACTGTATCAAAAACCGACATCGATCTCTAAAGGATATCACCATATGGGCTCAGGAACACTTCAGAAAACCACTGTCACTAAATACAGTTTGTCGCTACATCTGTAAGTGCAAGTTAAAGCTCTACTATGCAAAGCGAAAGCCATTTATCAACAACACCCAGAAACACCGCCGGCTTCTCTGGGCCCGAGATCATCTAAGATGGACTCGTGCAAAGTGGAAAAGTGTTCCGTGGTCTGACAAGTCCACATTTCAAATTGTTTTTGGAAATATTCCACATCGTGTCATCCGGATCAAAGGGGAAGCGAACCATCCAGACTGTTATCGACGCAAAGTTCAAAAGCCAGCATCTGTGATAGTATGGGGGTGCATTAGTGCCCAAGGCATGGGTAACTTACACATCTGTGAAGGCGCCATTAATGCTGAAAGGTACATACAGGTTTTGGAACAACATATGTTGCCATCTAAGCGCCGTCTTTTTCATGGACGCCCCTGCTTATTTCAGCAAGACAATGCCAAGCCACATTCAGCACGTGTTACAACAGCGTGGCTTCGTAAAAAAAGAGTGCGGGTACTTTCCTGGCCCGCCTGCAGTCCAGACCTGTCTCCCATCGAAAATGTGTGGCACATTATGAAACGTAAAATACGACAGCGGAGACCCCGGACTGTTGAACGACTGACGCTCTACATAAAACACGAATGGGAAAGAATTCCACTTTCAAAGCTTCAACAATTAGTTTCCTCAGTTCCCAATCGTTTATTGAGTGTTGTTAAAAGGAAAGGTGATGTAACACAGTGGTGAACATGCCCTTTCCCAACTACTTTGGCACGTGTTGCAGCCATGAAATTCTAAGTTAATGATTATTTGCAAAAAAAAAAAAATGTTTATGAGTTTGAACATCAAAAATCTTGTCTTTGTAGTGCATTGACTTGAATATGGGTTGAAAAGGATTTGCAAATCATTGTATTCCGTTTATATTTACATCTGACACAATTTCCCAACTCATATGGAAACGGGGTTTGTACATATGTATACACTACCGTTCAAAAGTTTGGGGTCACATTGAAATGTCCTTATTTTTGAAGGAAAAGCACTGTACTTTTCAATGAAGATAACTTTAAACTAGTCTTAACTTTAAAGAAATACACTCTATACATTGCTAATGTGGTAAATGACTATTCTAGCTGCAAATGTCTGGTTTTTGGTGCAATATCTACATAGGTGTATAGAGGCCCATTTCCAGCAACTATCACTCCAGTGTTCTAATGGTACAATGTGTTTGCTCATTGGCTCAGAAGGCTAATTGATGATTAGAAAACCCTTGTGCAATCATGTTCACACATCTGAAAACAGTTTAGCTCGTTACAGAAGCTACAAAACGGACCTTCCTTTGAGCAGATTGAGTTTCTGGAGCATCACATTTGTGGGGTCAATTAAACGCTCAAAATGGCCAGAAAAAGAGAACTTTCATCTGAAACTCGACAGTCTATTATTGTTCTTAAAAATGAAGGATATTCCACAAAATTGTTTGGGTGACCCCAAACTTTTGAACGGTAGTGTATATACATATGTGTTTATGTGTGTATTTTTTATTTATTTCTACTTGGCGGACCCATGTTACAGTGTGTAAAACGTGTACAGTTAGTGAATGTTTTGGTCAAATATCACGAATTGTCAACAAACACTGTCGCCGTGGCAACAAAGATGTTTTAGCCCATGCAAGGGTTGTCCAAAGTGTGGGTCGTAGGCCATTTGCAGCCCGCTGGTTGTTTTAATTCTTTTAGTCCGTGATGCATTGTGGGACTCACATCTATTATATGCCAAAATAGAGGGAGGAGGCTGGAATGTTAATATTTGGGGTGAGGATGGGGAGGGGGGTGGGGGGGGGGGGGGGGTACTTGATTGTGCGCTAACAAGTTATTCGAGTGTTATCTCCATCCACAACCGTTACTGCAGCATGCAGACATCCTGCACACAGCAGGCGGACACGGAGTGCATTAAGTGTGGGAGGGGGTGCAGTTTAGTGTGTGCGTGGGTGACATATTGCCGCCCTTATTGCGTGTGATTGTTCATGAGACACTCTCTAACGCCATGCTCACCAAGAGGCCATGACGTCACAATCAATAGAATGATCGAGAATAGATCATCTCTAGAAAAATCTTGAATGAGTTTACAAAGATATTTTTAAAAAATGTATTCACTTTAAAGGCCACTTTAACAGCAATATTATGTGTGCGTCTTTTAGTTCATTAATAAGATACTGACCCCCCCCCCCCCCCCCCCCCCTGCTCCCTCGCGCTGCGTAAAAGCATCTGATTGGTGATACACACACACGCGCGCGCGCGCGCGAACACACACACAGTGTTGTTGTTGTCCAAGTGAGCCGGCCCTCGCGGCGTGCGCGCGCGTATAAAACGCGGCAGCGGCACACGCAAGCGCGTCACTGTGCAGCCGTCGAGCGAGCCCACGAGTGGATTTGTCGTGTCGTCACTTTGCAGACAACTAACGGTGAGTTTTATTCTTCCTTTTTTGCTGTTTAATGATATACTGCATGAACAAGTAGTGTAAATACTGCATGAACAAGTATTATTATTAGTGTAAATACTGCATGAACAAGTAGTGTAAATACTGCATGAACAAGTATTATTTGTAGTGTAAATACTGCATGAACAAGTATTATTATTAGTGTAAATACTGCATGAACAAGTAGTGTAAATACTGCATGAACAAGTATTATTATTAGTGTAAATACTGCATGAACAAGTAGTGTAAATACTGCATGAACAAGTATTATTTGTATTGTAAATACTGCATGAACAAGTATTATTTGTAGTGTAAATACTGCATGAACAAGTATTATTTGTAGTGTAAATACTGCATGGACAAGTATTATTTGTAGTGTAAATACTGCATGAACAAGTAGTGTAAATACTGCATGAACAAGTATTATTATTAGTGTAAATACTGCATGAACAAGTAGTGTAAATACTGCATGAACAAGTATTATTTGTATTGTAAATACTGCATGAACAAGTATTATTTGTAGTGTAAATACTGCATGAACAAGTATTATTTGTAGTGTAAATACTACATGAACAAGTAATGTAAATACTGCATGAACAAGTATTATTTGTAGTGTAAATACTGCATGAACAAGTAATGTAAATACTGCATGAACAAGTATTATTTGTAGTGTAAATACTGCATGAACAAGTAATGTAAATACTGCATGAACAAGTATTATTTGTAGTGTGAATACTGAATGAAGAAGTATTATTTGTAGTGTGAATACTGCATGAAGAAGTATTATTTGTACTGTAAATACTGCATGGAGAAGTATTATTTGTAGTGTAAATACTGCATGGAGAAATATTATTTGTAGTGTAAATACTGCATGAACAAGTATTATTTGTCCTGTAAATACTGCATGAAGAAGTATTATTTGTAGTGTGAATACTGCATGAACAAGTATTATTTGTAATGTAAATACTGCATGGAGAAGTATTTGTAGTGTGAATACTGCAAGAACAAGTATTATTTGTAGTGTCAACTGTAAATACTGCATGAACAAGTATTTGTAGTGTAAATACTGCATGAACAAGTATTATTTGTAGTGTGAATACTGCAAGAACAAGTATTATTTGTAGTGTCAACTGTAAATACTGCATGAACAAATAGTATTTGTAGTGTCAACTGTAAATACTGCATGAACAAGTATTTGTAGTGTAAATACTGCATGAACAAGTATTATTTGTAGTGTAATGAACAAGTATTATTTGTAGTGTAAATACTGCACGAACAAGTATTATTTGTAGTGTAAATACTGCATGAGCAAGTATTATTTGTAGTGTCAACTGTAAATACTGCATGAATAAGTATTATTTGTAGTGTAAATACTGCATGAAGAAGTATTTGTAGTGTTAACTGTAAATACTGCATGAACAATTAAGTATTATTTGTAGTGTAAATACTGCATGAGCAAGTATTATTTGTAGCGTAAATACTGAATGAAGAAGTATTATTTGTAGTGTAAATACTGCATGAAGAAGTATTATTTGTAGTGTCAACTGTAAATACTGCATGATCAAGTATTATTTGTAGTGTAACTACTGCTTGAACAAGTATTATTTGTAGTGTAAATACTGCATGAAGAAATATTATTTGTAGTGTAAATACTGCATGAAGAAGTATTATTTGTAGTGTAAATACTGCATGAAGAAGTATTATTTGTAGTGTAAGTACTGCATGAACAAGTTTGTAAATTTACTCTCTGCACTATAATATATGTAATTAATTATTCAGATATTTTTGTTACGTTTTAATAAGAACAATGTTTTTTCTTTAACTTTATCAATAGAAGTGTTAATGTTAATACTAATAACTCACTTATTGATGATCACAGTAACCACAAAGTAGAAGTCATGAAGATAAAAAAAAAAAGTGCTCATTTGAAGTTTTGGCTTTGCTCCCTGCAGGTGCGCATGCGCGATGGAGTCGGACGCGAGCCGCGTGTCCAGCAGGCCGTCATCCCCGGAGGGAGACGACCTCTTCACGTCCGCCCTGCAGCGCACGTCCGCGCACGGCTTCCCGGGGGCCGTGTCGTCCACGCAGGGCGACTCTCCGTCCCCCCACCACCACCACCACCACCACCACCACCTCCCCCACCACCACCACCACCTGCTGCACGGCAGCGGCGGCGCGCACCTGCTGCGAGGCCTGTCGGAGGAGGACGCGCTGGCCCTGCACGCGGCCTCCAAGAAGGAGCGCAAGCTGATGTCGGAGAACGAGCTGCAGACCATCCGCCTGAAGATCAACAGCCGCGAGCGCAAGCGCATGCACGACCTGAACGTGGCCATGGACGGCCTGCGCGAGGTCATGCCGTACGCGCACGGGCCCTCCGTGCGCAAACTGTCCAAGATCGCCACGCTGCTGCTGGCCAGGAACTACATCCTGATGCTCAGCAGCTCCCTGGACGAGATGAAGCGCCTGCTCAGTGACGTCTACGGCGGCGGCGCGCACGCACACGCCGGCTTCCACGCGGCCGCCTGCGGGACTATGAGCCACGCGGGGCCAGTGCCCGCGCACGCCCCCGTGCACCACCACTCGCTTCTCCCGCCGCCTCCACCGCCTCCTCCCGCCGCCGCCGCCGGTGCAGTCCGGCCCCGCACGGACTCCTCAAGGCCCCCGCGGGCCCGGCCTTCCAGCACTGGGGGGTCGCGGCCGGTCTGCCGTGCCCGTGCAGCATGTGCGCGGTGCCGCGCCTGGCGGGAGACTCCAAGTGACGACGGCGGGACTTTTTTTTTAACTTGTTGGCCTTTTCCCGGGAAGTCACGAGCGCATGGCGGGAAAGTTAACTTATTCACACAAAAAGCTGTAAATAAATGTACATTTTTCTACATCCACGTAAATTTCAGGGGTGTCCAAAGTGCGGCCCCGGGGGCCATTTGCGGCCCGCAGCTAATTGTTTACCGGCCCGCCACACATTCTGGAAATGCTATTACAAAAATAAAAAATAAAACATAAAAAAAAAAAAAAGTGGAATGAGGTGAAATCTAACTAGAAAAAGTTGCAATGTTGACACAAAGCTGCACTGTAAAAAAAAAAGAAAGTTGAGAAAAGTGTCCAAAGTGCGGCCCGGGGGGCCATTTGCGGCCCGCAGCTAATTGTTTACCGGCCCGCCACACATTCTGGAAATGCTATTACAAAAATAAAAATAAAACATAAAAAAAAAAAAAAAGTGGAATGAGGTGAAATCTAACTAGAAAAAGTTGCAATGTTGACACAAAGCTGCACTGTAAAAAAAAAAAGAAAGTTGAGAAAAGTGTCCAAAGTGCGGCCCCGGGGGCCATTTGCGGCCCGCAGCTAATTGTTTACCGGCCCGCCACACATTCTGGAAATGCTATTACAAAAATAAAAATAAAACATTAAAAAAAAAAAAAAAGTGGAATGAGGTGAAATCTAACTAGAAAAAGTTGCAATGTTGACACAAAGCTGCACTGTAAAAAAAAAAAGAAAGTTGAGAAAAGTGTCCAAAGTGCGGCCCCGGGGGCCATTTGCGGCCCGCAGCTAATTGTTTACCGGCCCGCCACACATTCTGGAAATGCTATTACAAAAATAAAAAATAAAACATAAAAAAAAAAAAAAAAAGTGGAATGAGGTGAAATCTAACTAGAAAAAGTTGCAATGTTGACACAAAGCTGCACTGTAAAAAAAAAAAAAAAAAGAAAGTTGAGAAAACGCAAATTTTCAAGGCAACATGATGCAACAAGATTTTTGCATTTTCTCAACTTTTGACTACTGCTAAATGAAGTGAAGTGAATTACATTTATATAGCGCTTTTTCTCAAGTGACTCAAAGCGCTTTACATTGTGAAACCCAATATCTAAGTTACATTTAAACCAGTGTGGGTGGCACTGGGAGCAGGTGGGTAAAGTGTCTTGCCCAAGGACACAACGGCAGTGACTAGGATGGCGGGAAGCGGGAATTGAACCTGCAACCCTCAAGTTGCTGGCACGGCCACTCTACCAACCGAGCTATACCGCCCCATTAACTTCACTAAATAGTGAAATACGATTTGCAATTGTTGGACTAATTATGGTTTTCAAGTTAGTCAGACTCAGAAATAAGGTTTCACTATGTTACCAAAACAGTGTCTGGCCAGCAGTAGTCAAAAGTTGAGAAAACACAAAAAATCTTGTTGCATCATGTTGCTTTGAAAATGTGCATTTTCTCAACTTTTTTTTTTTTTACAGTGTGCCATGCAGGCTGTTTTTTTTCTTCTTTTGTCTATCTTTATTTTTATTTTTTGTTGGTAGAGTGGCCGTGACAGCAATCGGAGGGTTGCTGGTTACTGGGGTTCAATCCCCACCTTCTACCATCCTAGTCACGTCCGTTGTGTCCTTGGGCAAGACACTTCACCCTTGCTCCTGATGGGTGCTGGTTAGCGCCCCTTGCATGGCAGCTCCCGCCATCAGTGTGTGAATGGGTGAATGTGGAAATAGTGTCAAAGCGCTTTGAGTACCTTGAAGGTAGAAAAGCGCTATACAAGTATAACCCATTTATCATTTATCTTTTTTTTTTTTTTTTTTTTTTGCCATTGCTCAAAAAAAAAAAATCAATGTTATAATGTTTTTATAACATTGAAAAACGACAACATTCTTCTTGGGACCATTTTTCAACCTGAGGTAGTTCCAAAAAAGAAGCTTCAGGAAGGAGGCGGCGGCCGACCTTACAGTAAAGCAGTTTGATTGGCAACTGTGCTACCCAAGGCTCCAATTATTTCAAATATTTCACTTTAAAATGTTTTATGTGGAAAATATTGCATATATATTGCATGTGTTTTTGTATGTTGCCATACAAAAATATCAACGTTTTCTTTGACAAAAGAGCATAAAATGTGTGAATGGGTGAATACTGTCAAAGTGCTTTGAGTACCTTGAAGGTAGAAAAGCGCTATACAAGTATAACCCATTTATCATTTATCATTTATTTAAAACAAACAAGATAATAGTTCAAATGTAATATTCAGGTAACATGACCCATTATGATCCCCGGGAGCCCTAAAGGTAAAAAAAATTTTTTTTTTAAAAATTCATATACAGTATTTTGTTATGGTTTGAAAATGAAAAATATCAGAATGGCCCCCGCATGCTTTAATTGTTCCGTGTGCGGCCCTCAGTGGAAAAAGTTTGGACACCCCTGACGTACATGTACACACACACTCTATATGTCTCTCACGTGCACGCGCTCTGTCTCTTTATTTTTGTAATGAATGAATGGATATTTATTATTGACTTGTTGCCTTTCAACTGTTAAATAAACTTCATTGCAAATAAAAATATGAAGTCTCCCCGTTTGTTTGAACAGATCTGCATAAATAATAAGAATAAAACAATTATAAATAATGTCATTATTGTCACGCTTGAAAATTTCACATTTATAAATTATTGATTTGAAAATATTTGCAAAGATCTTTTTTATTTTATTTTTTTAAATCAAAAGCTTTCAATTAAAAAAGTCAACAAAAATGGTTAGACAGTTTTACCGTAATTAACATATGACGTATGGTAATAAAAATAAATAAAAAACTTAATATTTAATGACTTTAATGAGTATTTATTCATGTTTGAATTTGTTTTTTATTCTATATTTCCCTAAACTCACGTTTTTAAAGTAGTAAATCATATATTTCTCTATTGAATGACATTTACATTTATATCAAATAATTATTTTAAGTGTCCTAAAAGGCTCATAAAACATATTTTATTCCTTAATGCTGCTAACTAACGTTAATTATTGTTCTTATTGTCGCTTTTGTTGTCATCATAATCACAACATTTAACATATAAATGATTCATTGTGTTATATATAATTGTTTGTTAATGTTATTAGGTAACAAACTGTAAAAACTGCTCAAATTTTTGTGGAATACCTTCTTTTTTCTGAACAATTGGTATTATTAATAACATAATAATGCTAATAAAAATATAGTTGTCTGAAAAAAGAGTGTTTGGAATTTTTTTTCTACCAATTTTTCCTATTTTTACTTTAAACAAAATCATCTATTAAATATGCGAATGAAGAAGAAGTTAAGTATGTTTTATTATTTTAAATGTGCCATTTAGATTAATTATATAGTTCGTATTTTTTATGGCCAATAACAATTTTTAAGCCAAATGTTAATATTAATGTTTTTAATATAGTTATTATCATTTTAATAGACCAAAACACATCAAGTCCAATTGTTTCCTCACAGTTCCCGCAGGCACGTCAAAGTTCTGTTGGACTATCTTGAAGTCATGTGACCTTTTTTTGCTCGTCGGGTCACGTGCTGGGTCAAAAGGTCACCGTCGTGTTGCTTCTTTTTCATATTTCTATCCAAAAACTGACTCACATCTGCTTACAATCATGGCCACCAGCAGCGAGAGCGATTCGGACCGAGAAAGCGACGATTACCCCATTCATTTGAGCGAGGATGAAAGATTCGTGGATGAGGAAAGTGAGAGTGAAGGATTAGAGGGCAGTGGAAGCGATTCAGATAGGGAAGATGCTGTGAGAGGCGGGTGGGACCTGATATTCAGCTGGGAATGACTAAAACAGTAAATAAACACAAGACATTTATATACTCTATTAGCCACAACACAACCAGGCTTATATTTAATATGCCGCATAACAAACACCTCCCACCCCCCGTCCATATAACCCGCCAATACAAATCAAACACCCGCACAACACACTCAATCCCACAGCCCAAAGTACCGTTCACTTCCGCAAAGTTCATACAGCACATATATTTCCCCAAAGTTACGTACGTGACATGCACATAGCGGCACGCACGTACGGGCAAGCGATCAAATGTTGCAGCTGCATACTCACGGTAGCGCGTATCCAACTCAAAGTCCTCCTGGTAAGAGTCTCTGTTGTCCCAGTTCTCTACGTGTTTGTGTTGCTGCAGCCGGCCGCTAATACACCGCTTCCCACCTATAGCTTTCTTCTTTGCTGTCTTCATTGTTCATTAAACAAATTGCAAAAGATTCACCAACACAGACGTCCAGAATACTGTGGAATTTGACGACTTAATAGCTGGCCACAATGGTGTCCCAAAATGTCCGCTACAATCCGTGACGTCACGCGCAAACGTCATCGTACCGAGACGTTTTCAGCAGGATATTTCGCGGGAAATTTAAAATTGCACTTTACTAATCTAACCCGGCCGTATTGGCATGTGTTGCAATGTTAAGATTTCATCATTGATATATAAACTATCAGACTGCGTGGTCAGTAGTAGTGGGTTTCAGTAGGCCTTTAACACTTTTTTAGAGTTTCTTCTTTAAATTTAACATGTTATGCATTGAACATATGTTATATTACAATAAAATGATACACACAAAAAATATTAAATGTTCTTGAGAATTAAATGTTTTTATTATTTTGATTTGTCCCATGCAGCCAGTTAAAAAACATAAATGAGGGTATGATGTACAAATTTTCATCTGCAGAACCATATGAGTTTTGAATATCAAGTGGTTTCTAACATTTCTCTCAGTTTGTGATACTTTAAACGCCTGGTAATGTTCATCAAAGTTCCCAGTGAATAGCTTATGTGTCAATAAAAGAATGTCATTTTTCCCATATCAATATTATAGACCACATGTTTTAAACTCAAGGCCCGGGGGCCAGATGTGGCCCGCCACTTAATTGTATTTGGCCTTTGAAAGCCTGGAAATAATATGTATCAATAAAGTACTGTAACTTTTCTTACTAAATGTATTCTTTCTTTCTATTTTGGGATAAAAAAAAAATGTACTCCATAATCACACATTTTGTTAACTTAAATATTGTCTAATGATGCAAAAATATATTATCAAACATTCAAATTCAAATCATTCAAATTCAAAATAGAATAATAGAAATAAATACTAATAATAATGATTTCAAAGCAAGTTATCCATCAAATTGTGCAATATAAAAGTAGCAATAGATTTCATGGTAACATTGTGAAATGTACTGTGGTTTTTACAGCATTTTTCTCTAAATGAAAAAAAAAAACTGTACTTTTTTACTGGGGTGCCGTTTTGGCATTTACAGTAATACACCGAAAAATCTACAGTAAAATTGCAGGGTTTTTTTATTTACAGAAAAAAAACAAATGTACATTTTACGGTAAAATTCTGGCAACTGAGCTGCCTTTTTTTTTTTTTTTTTACCATAAAAACCGCTGTACTGTTTTTCCATTTACATTAATATACACTACATTTTTGAGATGAAATGATTGCAATTTACCATATTTTTTTTAACATTTTGCTTTTTTTAAAATCTATTAATAAAATGCATTAAAAATGGTGTAATAATAGTATTCGCTGTTAGACGCGGCCCTCTGGGGCCAAACATAACTGCGATGTGGCCCTCAGTGAAAATGACTTTGACACCTCCGTTATAAATTGTTGTCTGAAGAAGTGTGTATAAATTGACTATCATAAGACACATTGGACACAAAATGAGCTTTGAAAAGCTCATGAAGTGCGCCAAGTGAGCGGTTGGCCTGGCAAGGAATGAGATGCTTGTCCATGGGGATATAGAAGCGGTCAATCTTACTCTTATGGCGCCCAACGGCCAGGAGGTACGACTGACGGTTCTGCTGATTACAAAGATGCTCTTCCACACTGCAGCAAGACTGGGGTTGAAAATAAAATCGTATTACAAAAAGTGAATATTTTAAAGGCCTACTGAAATGAATTTTTTTAATTTAAACGGGTATAGCAGATCCATTCTATGTGTCATACTTGATCATTTCGCGATATTGCCATATTTTTGCTGAAAGGATTTAGTACAGAACAACGACGATAAAGTTCGCAACTTTTGGTCGCTGATAAAAAAAAGGCTTGCCTATACCGGAAGTAGCGTGACGTCACAGGAGGAAGGATTCCTCACAATTCCCCGTTGTTTACAATGGAGCGAGAGAGATTCGGACCGAGAAAGCGACGATTACCCCATTAATTTGAGCGAGGATGAAAGATTCGTGGATGAGGAACGTTAGAGTGAAGAACTAGAGAGGCAGTGCAGGGTGTATCTTTTTTCGCTCTGACCGTAACTTAGGTACAAGGGTTCATTGGATTCCACACTCTCCTTTTTCTATTGTGGATCACGGATTTGTATTTTAAACCACCTCGGATACTATATCCTCTTGAAAATGAGAGTCGAGAACGCGAAATGGACATTCACAGTGACTTTTATCTCCACGACAATACATCAGCGAAGCTCTTTAGCTACTGAGCTAATGTGATATCATCTGGCTCAAATGCAGATAGAAACAAAATAAATAAATCCCTGACTGGAAGGATAGACAGAAGATCAACAATACTATTAAACCATGGGCATGTAACTACACGGTTAATAATTCTCAGCCTGGCAAAGCTTAACAATGCTGTTGCTAACGACGTTGAAGCTAACTTAGCAACTTAGCAACCGGACCTCACAGAGCTATGATAAAAACATTAGCGCTCCACCTACGCCAGCCAGCCCTCATCTGCTCATCAACACCCGTGCTCACCTGCGTTCCAGCGATCGACGGCGCGACGAAGGACTTCACCCGATCATCCGTGCGGTTGGCGGCTAGCATCGGCTAGGCGTCTGCTATCCAAGTGAGTACTCCTTGTTGTGTTGCTACAGCCAGCCGCTAATACACCGATCCCACCTACAACTTTCTTCTTTGCAATCTCCATTGTTCATTAAACAAATTGCAAAAGATTCACCAACACAGATGTCCAGAATACTGTGGAATTGTTCGATGAAAACAGAGCAGTTTGTATGGTGACACATTGGGTACGAATACTTCCGTTGCCGTCGTGACGTGACGCGCATACGCATCATACATAGACGTTTCCAACCGGAAGTTTAGCGGGAAATTTAAAATTGCACTTTATAAGTTAACCCGGCCGTATTGGCATGTGTTGCAATGTTAAGATTTCATCATTGATATATAAACTATTAGACTGCATGGTCGGTAGTAGTGGGTTTCAGTAGGCCTTTAACATCCTACGTACAATTCAATGTTACTTCTTTCATCCATTGCTTAGCTACTTTTACACACAGCTAGATAGTGGCATGATTATTAAGGGTGAAATGATTGCTCAATACACCTCAATCGCTAGTAGTAGCAGTTCAAACCACTGCTCATTTAACCTGAAGACATTTGGTTGCACTTAATTTAGTATATTATTGTTGTATTTCCATTATTTCTATGAGGAAAAACAACAGCCAAAGTAGCAGGTAAACCTACGGTTACTTCAGCCTAAAAACATGTTGGTTGCATTTTGTTTTTGATATTAATGTTGTATTGTTTCTATGTTGATAAACAACAACAGAAGTACCAGGTAATTCTGTTAAAATGTTGGTAACTGTACTTTAATTGAAAGGGTCTTGAACGTTGAAAATGACAGTAGAAATGTTTTGCTGTTAATTCAACCTAAACTGCTGGTTGCAATTTATTCAAATAAAATGGGAATGCATTGGCCATTAGTTGTTGTTTACTTGCTTGTTTTTATCCATAATTCATTACCTAATTCCCTAACAACAGCCATTCTCAAGTAGAATAACTTGATTAAAGTATAGTGTTTTATTTTCCTACTTTCAAATACAGTTTTATTGTTAAGTGTGTAAAAAAATATTAAACGTACTTGTTAAATAAAAACTCTGACTTGTTTTTAATGAATACTTAGGTCTACTACACTACTGTATTTCATGGTGTCATTATGGTGGTACTTACTTAGTACTTAGGTCTACTACACCACTGTATTTTAATGTTGTCATTATGGTGGTACTTAATTAAAACGGCGTGGCGAAGTTGGTAGAGTGGCTCTGCCAGCAATCGGAGGGTTGCTGGTTACTGGGGTTCAATCCCCATCTTCTACCATCCTAGTCACCACCGTTGTGTCCTTGGGCAAGACACTTCACCCTTGCTCCTGATGGGTGCTGGTTAGCGCCTTGCATGGCAGCTCCCGCCATCAGTGTGTGAATGTGTGTGTGAATGGTAAATGTGGAAATACTGTCAAAGCGCTATGAGTGCCTTGAAGGTAGAAAAGCGCTATACAAGTATAACCCATTTATCATTTATTTAATACTTAGGTCTACTACACTACTGCATTTTAATGTTGTCATTATGGTGGTACTTAATGAATACTTAGGTCTACTACACTACTGTATTTTAATGTTGTCATTATGTGGTACTTAATGAATACTTGGGTCTACTACAATACTGTATTTTAATGTTTTCATTATGGTGGTACTTAATTAATACTTAGGTTTACTGCGCTACTGTATTTTAATGTTGTCCTTATGGTGGTACATAATAAATACTTAGGTCTACTACACTACTGTATTTAATGGTGTCATTATGGTGGTACTTAATGAATACTTGGGTCTACTAGACTACTGTATTTCATGGTGTCATTATGGTGGTACTTAATGAATACTTAGTTCTACTACACTACTGTATTTTAATGTTGTCATTATGGTGGTACTTAATGAATACTTAGGTCTATTACACTACCGTATTTAATGTTCTCATTATGGTGGTACTTAATGAATACTTAGGTCTATTACACTACTGTATTTAAGGTTGTCATTATGGTGGTACTTAATGAATACTTAGGTCTATTACACTACCGTATTTAATGTTCTCATTATGGTGGTACTTAATGAATACTTAGGTCTACTAGACTACTGTATTTAATGTTGTCCTTATGGTGGTACTTAATGAATACTTAGGTCTACTACACTACTGAATTTAATGTTGTCATTATGGTGGTACTTAATGAATACTTAGGTCTACTACACTACTGAATTTAATGTTGTCATTATGGTGGTACTTAATGAATACTTAGGTCTACTAGACTACTGTATTTAATGTTGTCATTATGGTGGTACTTAATGAATACTTAGGTCTACTACACTACTGAATTTAATGTTGTCATTATGGTGGTACTTAATGAATAAAGTTTGAGAAGCAGCTAACGCTTCTAACCCCTTAGTTAACATGTAGCATTAGCTTTAGCGCCGCTGTACCTAAACTCTGTCTTTTGAGCACACAAGTGGCTGGGCTGGGCGATAAAAGGATATCAGTATCGCGATAGACACGTAATCGATATCAATAAAAAGTGCCTTTGATTATGTTTTTGTCGGAATAAAGCGGAAGTTGCAAAAGCAAGGTTGGTTGCATGAACCAAAGGCACTCGCTCTCTGGTAACCGAGCAACGCAGGAAGTGATCACTGATCAGTGGGAGGGACACACTAACAGCCAATTAGGTGACAGTATCAACTATCACGTTTGGTTGCGCCATCTTGTTGTCTGGCAGTTGATTCTTTGCATAGAGTGAGAAGAGAAAGTCAAATTGAAGAAATTGTGGATAAAAGATGGAAAAGTCACCTGGACAGTATGGCACTTTAGATTTTTTTAAAGGGGTTTGTAAACCACCAAAACCACGCTCGCCCTTTAGAGCACTGTTGTAACTTCCTGGTGCTAAACCTGCAGAAAAATAGTTCTTCTCAGGTTTCTCTCTGTTTATACTTTCACACTTTGCACTATTTTCTTACACTTTATTAAACATTTCTTACATATTCCTTTTTTTTTGCACCTTCATTTTATAATAAAATTATTATTCAATGTGATGTTACTATTTGTGTTTTCCTTACTTGTGTTGACGTTTCAGCTGAGGGGATCATAATCAAAGGAAGGTGACATTTGAAATAAAAAAAAAAGTTTTCTTATAACAAAAATGTTAATGATTTCGAGAAGTCATAAAAATTATCAATAATTATCGACATCGACCGATACACAGCAAACATTGGTGTGTTGAAATTTCAGGGTTAAACATTTCAGAGTTCATTTTTACTCAACGTGTTCTTTTAACTCATACTGATTAAAATAGAGTTCAGTGTTGAGGTTATTTAACGGAGTTAGTAAAGTTTAAGCAAATTAACCCTGTAGAGTGTTGCCCTTGAGGTTAGCACAGGTAAACACCGTGCATCAATCAGCCCTTCAGCCTTACTGCTAGTCAGGCACCGCTTTCACCAGAGATGGACAGTTGAACACAGACGGTAAGAACAAATAAAACTTGCTGGAACAAAAATATAATGTTTGAAATAGTAATAGTACAAGTTAGTAGTGTGTGAAATGCAATAGGTAAAGTTAAAGGCACGATATTACTGTTAGCTAGCGGTCGAAGATAAGTTAGCCGTGCTAGCTAACCCTATAGCTTGTAGAGATATACCTACTGGCCTTACTGATGTTTTAAGTTCATAGAGTGCATGGTGACAGTGATAGCAATGTACGGTTCCTTTGGATATACAGCCATAATTATTTGAAATCTGACTTTTAGAAAGGAATAGTTATTAGTGCTATTCGCTAATTTGCGAAAATACGCTACTTCCGGTTTTTTTGATTGATTGATTGAGACTTTTATTAGTAGGTTGCACTAAAAACGTAATTTCGCAGTAAAAGCCTTTCCTTACTTCCGGTTTTAAGTGGAGAACGTACTTCCATCCATCCATTTTCTACCGCTTGTCCCTTTCGGGGTGGCGGGGGGTCGCTGGAGCCTATCTCAGCTGCATTCGGGCGTACTTTCACAATGGAAGTGCTTTAGTGTAATAATAGTTCAGGAAACTAGCTGCAAAAAGCAAGTGAATTAGATTGTGACACAATGTGGACATTTGATGCTGTTTCTCAAGTTAGAACAGCTGATGTAATAGAAATGTACTTTAGTTGTATTATAAAAGGAGGAATGTTGGACAGCCACAGAAGTGATGATCAGTGACATATGAAGGCATGGGTTGATAATCTATAAGTTAATGAATCAAACAATACAAACTCAATAACTTTGCAACTTTAAACCAAATTGCTGTTGAATGCTAATTACTGCACATTGTTTTGCATGTCCTCAGAAAAAATGCTGGTGCAGGTTAGGTACAGCCAACAACAGAAAGTTAAAGTACCACTGATAGTCACACACACACACACACACACACACACACACACACACACACACACACACACACACACACACACACACACACACACTAGGTGTGGTGAAATTACCCTATGCATTTGACCCATCCTCTTGTTCCACCCCTTGGGAGGTGAGGTGAGCAGCAGCGGTGGCCGTGCTCGGGAATCATTTTGGTGATTTAACCCCCAATTCCAACCCTTGATGCTGAGGGGGGTAACTGGTCCCATTTTTATAGTCTTTGGTATGACTCTCTAACCACAAGGCCACTGAGCAGGCCATAGAAGTATGTGAAGTTGAATGCAGTTGAAGGAAGGTGTGATTTTCCGCAGTTCCATGAAAAAGGTTTGTTTTGGTTTTGCTTAAACTTGGTAAATGTTCTCCAATTCTGTTTATATTACAATGGTGTATGAAATTACTGAATGTGGAGTTACTTGCGAGTAGGGTTGGGTATCGTTTGAATTCGAACGATTCCGATTCCAATTCCGATTCTTTGTTTCGATTCCGATTCCTGACGATTCACGATTCCGAGTCTTTTAAGAGGCAGGGTCAAAAAAAAGTTTAGGATATTTTAAATGAGCTAGCTAACCTACAGTCTTTCTGAATGAAATAGTCTGACATTCTCCATCAATTTTAATTCTATTAACTTTTTATGAACTTTACTATAAATTCCTCACAGGGCTGTTTTCATCTAGAATATAACTATCAAATCTATGAACTTGAATATAAATATTATAAATTATGAATACATTTTCCCAGGGGTACACTTTCCCCAAGAGAGCTTTATTTTTAAAAACCTCATGAAAACACATTTACACACAAGTGTATGATGCTGCAGGAAACCTCATGAAAACACATTTACACACACAAGTGTATGATGCCGCAGGTACTTAAAAATGTTACCGTGCTCCCACTGATGGGCTAACCTGGTGCAGAAAAGAAAATAAACAATAAGAAAGAACTTGCAAAACCCAGTCCAGATTAGCAGCAGGTACAGTATAAAATCAGAGACAGTTTTTGTTTAGGAAAATGACCATATCCGCCTTCTCAGGCAGGATGCGTGAGCGTTCTGGACAGATAGTGTCTCCTGCTGTGGAAAATACGCGTTCGCTGGGTGTGGAAGAAGCTTGAACGCACAAATAGGAGAAAGCGAGATATGACAGCAAAGGATAAGTCTTTTGTTGGTTCCACCGGACCACCACCAGGCAGCAGGGTCGTCAGACATAAGTATCGGTGGAACGTCCTGGTACATATGCAGCTCTCTCTCCACTCGTTTCTTGATGGACATGGAGCTCTGTTATTTCGCGGTTATTTCATTTTTTTTTTGTAAAGTAAAGCCACACTTTCGACCGCCGACGCCCGCTATCCATGCTTGAGCTTGACTGACTCGCTCGGCTATGCTAACACTTCCGGCGGTGGGCGCTTCTTCGTTGGTGTCCGGGGCTTCTTCTTCCGGTTCGGCGGACATATTTTTTTCCGGTCGGCGGACTGGTATCGAAAATAGGAATCAAAATTTAAACTTTTGAACGATTCCGGGAGAATCGGAAAGTTAGTCCCGGTTCCAATCGATACTCGATACCCAACCCTACTTGCGAGGCTCTATTGAAAGGTACACTCAAATGTAGCTTATCTTTTACAGTCATCTAGAGATTTTGCCTGCCACATGATGCTAAATTAGTATACAAAGATGGAACAGGGACCAAAGTTGATGAAGAAATATTTAGTGACCTTGTCAGCCAGGGAAATGACGGTGAGAATTGTAAATTAATCAATGACATGATTCATGTAAGTGATGTATCTTGTATTGTTTTTAACACAAATCTGATTTAAGCAGAAAAAATAATCTGGACTCAAATGTTTAATTTTCCCTTTTATAATTTTATTTTGAAACAGTTCAGGCGGTGAAGAGGTCCTACAGCAATGCCACACATCCCACACTCTCTAACAGATACTACAAGAAGAAAAATGGTCAATATATTAGTGGCTCACATGATTGAAGAACACTGGTATGAGTGTTCTATTTGTGTATTATACTTTTAAAAAAACAAAAAAAAACTGCTTGGCCATTCCATTCCATAAACTCTGAATCTTAATTTAATCTGTTGTTATAGGCACCTCCCCACTAAACTTGTTGGAGAACATTATGCTCTTGAGATAGTGACAGTGTTCCCATAGTCCACTTTGTTTACGTAATTTCCATCTTGTGTGTTTGCAAAACATTCATTTTGAATGTGTTTCCATTAAAGGAACACTTCTATGACGCTGCAAGCAGCACTGGATACATTTCTTGGTGCCTTAAGACGATCCAGAGAAGGATTCGACGAGGATCTGTACCTCCAAAAAGCCACAGTAATGTTTCTGCCGCAGGAGGTATGTCAGGACACTTGATATTCTTCTCATTTACATTTAATTGTACTCATTTTACTATTGTTTTCATTTAGCTATCTGCTCAGAATCCAAGCTTTTTATTCTCTTAATTTTTTGCTTGTCTTTGGGAGGCCCACATTTCCAAAGGTCCATCAATGTTGAAAAGCAGCTCGATGGCAATGCTTGCCAGGAAGCCATCTCTTTGCTTTGCATACCACAGACACTACTGTAATTTCTCAAAAAATGAGAGAGACCTTTCAGCATTGTCAGAAGCTTATCAATAACATAGACAAACATATTGATATTCTGTCTGCCTTCCCAAAGTTCCTGGATACAGAAGGATTGTTAAGAATGAAATTGGATGTTTGCAATATTGTGCCGAATATGGTAGTAAAATATTTTCTTGCTTGTAGGTGAATCAAGACTTCACTCTACTATTTGATGAAGAGGTGTCCACTAGACTGCTACAGAAATGCGATCCATTCTTCAGGTGTAACGCGATCAAAGAGGCCAAGCAGCTCACCTCAACACCAGAGTTGCGTCAAATGTTGCAGTCAACAGCGAGTCCAACAGGAAGTGATATTGATGAGTCAGTTTTCTTCTTTATCATTCTCATTCAAACTAAAAGTATTCATTTTGAAGTATTTTCAGCTAATTTATTCTCATGACACTTCATCCCTAGCCTATGACCAAGAGATGGCCTCCCTGTTGTTGCTGTTACATCTCCTGCCGCCACCAACAGGAGGACCAAAGTGTCCACAAATCTGTGCTTCCGATGCAGTTAAGACTTGTAGTCTTTTATAAGGTAATTTAATAAATACAGTTATGATCATCTGTAGGGGTGTAACGATTCGCTTTAAGAACAATTCGATTCAAATCATAATTTGAGTTTGCCGGTACGATTCAGGGACGGTATCAGTTTAATTAGAACGATACGATCCGAAACGATTCAGTAAATTTAAATTGATTTGATTCAGTAACTTCTAGCCCAAAATCCTGCCAGTATGACTGTGTAATAAACACTGGATACTGCAGGTGATGTTTCCTATATTCCTGTTATTTCTTGTAAGGCAGTGGTTCTCAAACTTTTTTCACCAAGTACATAATGACAACATTAAATACAGTAGTGTAGTAGGTCTAAGGGACGGCGTGGCGAAGTTGGTAGAGTGGCTGTGCCAGCAATCGGAGTGTTGCTGGTTACTGGGGTTGAATCCCCACCTTCTGCCATCCTAGTCATGTCCGTTGTGTCCTTGGGCAAGACACTTCACCCTTGCTCCTGATGGCTGCTGGTTAGCGCCTTTCATGGCAGCTCCCGCCATCAGTGTGTGAATGTGTGTGTGAATGGGTGAATGTGGAAATACTGTCAAAGCGCTTTGAGTACCTTGAAGGTGGAAAAGCGCTATACAAGTATAACCCATTTATCATTTATTCATTAAAGGCCTACTGAAATGAATTTTTTTTATTTAAACGGGGATAGCAGATCTATTCTATGTGTCATACTTGATCATTTCGCGATATTGCCATATTTTTGCTGAAAGGATTTAGTATAGAACAACGACGATAAAGATTGCAACTTTTGGTATCTGATAAAAAAAAGGCTTGCCCCTACCGGAAGTAGCGTGACGTAGTCAGTTGAACATATACGCAAAGTTCCCTATTGTTTACAATGATGGCCGCATGAAGTGAGAGAGATTCGGACCGAGAAAGCGACAATTTCCCCATTAATTTGAGCGAGGATGAAAGATTTGTGGATGAGTAAAGTGCAAGTGAAGGACTAGTGGGGAGTTGAAGCTATTCAGATAGGGAAGATGCTGTGAGAGCCGGGGGTGACCTGATATTCAGCTGGGAATGACTACAACAGTAAATAAACACAAGACATATATATACTCTATTAGCCACAACACAACCAGGCTTATATTTAATATGCCACAAATTAATCCTGCATAAAAACACCTGCGTGTTTGTTACGCTAGCTCCTAGCTCCTCTGCTAGCTCCTAGCTCCATAGAACACGCCAATACAATTCAAACACCTGATCAACACACACAATCACTCAGCCCAAAAGACCGTTCACCTAACCCAAGGTTCATAAAGCTTATATATTTTAAAAAAGTTACGTACATACGCAAAAAAAAGTTGCGCACATACGGTCAAGCGATCAAATGTTTAGAAGCCAAAGCTGCATACTCACAGTAGCACGTCTGCGTCTTTGTCATCCAAATCAAAGTAATCCTGGTAAGAGTCTGTGTTGTCCCAGTTCTCTACAGGCGTCTGTGTATCGAAGTCAAAAGTCCTCCTGGTTAGAGTCTCTGTTATCCGAGTTCTTCCATCTTGACTGCATCTTCCGGGAATGTAAACAAAGAAGCGCCGGCTGTGTACTGTTGTTGCTGACTACGTTCGAAAAATACGTCCATTTCGCACCGACAACTTTCTTCTTTGCTTGCTCAGCTTCCTTCTCCATAATGCAATGAACATGATTGAAACAGATTCACGAACACAGATGTCCAGAATACTGTGGAATTATGAAATGAAAACAGAGCTTTTTCGTATTGGCTTCAATGTGGAAGGCATACCCGTGTTCGCCGGTCTACGTCACGCGCATACGTCATCCTCAGAGGCGTTTCGAACCGGAAATTTAGCGGCAAATTTAAAATGTCACTTTATAAGTTAACCCGGCCGTATTGGCATGTGTTATAATGTTAAGATTTCATCATTGATATATAAACTATCAGACTGCGTGGTCGGTAGTAGTGGGTTTCAGTAGGCCTTTAAGTACCACCATAATGACAACATTAAAATACAGTAATGTAGTAGGTCTAAGTGTTCATTAGGTACCACCATAATGACAACATTAAAATACAGTAGTGTAGTACAGTGGTCCCCAACCACCGGGTCGCGGCCCGATGGGTACCGGGCCGCACAAGAAATTTAAAAAAAATTTTTTTTTAATGTTTTTATTAAATCAACATAAAAAACACAATATATACATTATATATCAATATAGATCGATACAGTCCGTAAGCACACATGATTGTATTTCTTTATGACAAAAAAAATTATTTAAAAAACAACAACAAAAAAACCCCACCAACCCCCGGTCCGTGGGACAAATTTTCAAGCGTTGACCGGTCCGCAGCTACAAAAAGGTTGGGGACCACTGGTGTAGTAGACCTAAGTATTAAGTACCACCATAATGACTACATTAAAATACAGTAGTGTTGTAGACCTAAGTATTCATTAAGTACCACCATAATGACATTAAATACAATAGTGTAGTAGGACTAAGTATTGCTTGTAGAAGACGGTGGCGGTGCGCACAAAGAGTGTTTGTGCGCGTGCAGGGGCAGCAGATGAACTCCTTGATGAGGACCACAGCGTTGTGGAGCGTCCCGGCGGGAGTGGCGGGAACAAAGCTGTGGCGTTGTGAAAGGACGGATAATCCTGGACCTTTTGGGTATTCATGACTGGAGGAGGACACAGTCAGGATGGGATTAAACATCAAAGGCCAGCATGTAGCGCCAAGGTCTCGGGGCGGGGGGCGCGGTGGAGGCGGGACCACTTGTTGATGGTTTCTCTCCCAACCCGTTCATCCTGATGTGAGACGGTGGTCTCGGGCGAGGGCCGCCAGTTGTCAGACGTCTTCAAAGACAAACCCGGGGGACTGTTGTTTGCCGTCGCCACGGCGACACAGGCCGGCCTGACCCGGGCCGCTTGGCCCGCGCGTCTTCCTGTCGGCTGTCGAGGACAGGAAAGCAGAGACAGGCGAGTCATTTAGCGCCCAGGTGCACAGATGGAGCGCCTCCTCCCCCACCGCCGCTCCTCCATAAAGACTCCAGTCTTCATCCTGGACTGGACTGTTGTGGTCCATGAAAAGCAGCCTGGAAGCTGGGAGGCGGATGTGCTTCTCGCATCCAGCTCGTCTCCTTGTTGGGGGGGCGCTGAGGGGGGGCAATAGTGGGAGACAGCAGCTTCTTTATGTGGACTCTTTTCTCACCCGTGACCCCCCCAGCAGGTGTCCTTTTTCCCTCATCCGGATCCCAAACCAACCACGGCAGCATTCTGCCTCTTCTGCTTCACTGCTCACTTTCATTGTCCACGCACACACACACACACACACACACACACACACACACACACACACACACACACACACACACACACACACACACACACACACACACACATGCTGCAGGTGTCCCCCCTTCCTGTGGTGCATTCAGGGACATGAGACTTCCTGCGTTGTAAACAACTCCCCCTCTGTTTCCTCACTTTCACCTGACTCAATTAGCTCAGTGTCACATGTGTGCCCCCCCAGTGTCGCCACTGTAAAGTGAGCAGCCGGGACGCTAAAGACGTTGTCGGTCTTTTTCACCGAGTGCCAAAACAATCGTCCGCTCAAAACTCTCCTAACTTCAAGCTAACGATGCTAACAATGCTAACAGACGTGAGCATTGTTAGCAAGTGGATGCGTTAACTGATTAGCTTGTTAGCAAAAAATAAAACACGAGAGACCTACATGGTTTTTTCAATGACATGACAAATCTCGTTAAGTCTTACCTTATCACATCCAATTAAAAACTAATATGGAGTACTGTGAGGCCAAATGTTTACTATAGCATACAGTGAGTTGTTGTTTTGGTGACTGTGATTGTTGTTGGTTTAGATGTTGTTGTTATTGTTGTTGTTGCTTTTGGCTTTTGTTGTGTATTGCTGCTGTTGTGGTCGTTTGTGTTTCTGTTGGTGTGATTGTTGGTTTGGTTGTTGTGTTAGCAATAGCCGTTGTTTTATATATATATATATATATATATATACACACACACACATATATATATATATATATATATATATATATATATATATATATATATATATATATATATATATACAGTCGCGATCAAAAGTTTACATAGACTTGTAAAGAACATAATGTCATGGCTGGCTTAAGTTTCCGAAACTTTCTACAACTCTTATTTTTTTGTGATAGAGTGATTGGAACACATACTTGTTGGTGACAAAAAACATTAATGAAGTTTGGTTCTTTTATGAATTTATTATGGGTCTACTAAAAACGTGACCAAATCTGCTGGGTCAAAAGTATACATACAGCAATGTTAATATTTGGTTACATGTCCCTTGGCAAGTTTCACTGCAATAAGGCGCTTTTGGTAGCCATCCTCAAGCTTCTGGTTGGATTTTTGACAACTCCTCTTGACAAAATTGGTGCATCCATCCATCAATTTTTATAGCATTGTCCACACATTTAAGTCAGGACTTTGGGAAGGCCATTCTAAAACATTAATTCTAGCCCGATTTAGCCATTCCTTTACCACTTTTGATGTGTGTTTGGGGTCATTGTCCTGTTGGAACACCCAAGACCCAACCTCCGGGCTGATGATTTTAGGTTGTCCTGAAGAATTTGGAGGTAATCCTCCTTTTTCATTGTCCCATTTAAAGCACCAGTTCCATTGGCAGCAGAACAGGCTCACAGCATAATACTACCACCACCATGCTTGACGGTTGGCGTGGTGTTCCTGGGATTAAAGACCTCACCTTTTCTCCTCCAAACATATTGCTGGGTTTTGTGGCCAAACAGCTCAATTTCTGTTTCATCTGATCACAGATGTTTCCTCCAGAAGGTCTTATCTTTGTCCATGTGATGTCATATATGTATTTGTGTGTGTGTGTGTGTGTGTGTGTGTGTGTGTGTGTGTGTGTGTGTGTGTGTGTGTGTGTGTGTGTGTGTGTGTGTGTGTGTGTGTGTGTGTGTGTGTGTGTGTGTGTGTGTGTGTGTGTGTAGGTATGTATATATACATATATATATATATATACATATATATATATATATATATGTATATGTGTATATGTATATGTGTATGTATATTTATACAGGACAGATTAAAATAACAAAAACTAAAATTTTCTTATCGACTTGAACCAGTTGATAATGAAAAATAAATAAACTCAATAAATAATAATAAATACAAATTGATTAGCAACATTAACTCAGCAGCACAATACATACAACATTTTAACCTACAAAACATAAAATAATAAAACAATTTGTGAAAAAAATGTACCCCAAAAGGGACAAGCGGTAGAAAATGGATGGATGGATGGATGGAGTAAATCAGGATTAATGGCTACAATGAGCACGCTTTTAGTGCACAGTTTTTCAAAACAGGGTTTGAAGTATGATACTGATAAAGCATGTTCCCCGGGGTCACACACGCAACTCCTGGCATCGCACCGTGCCTCCCAGGGGGGCCCGCCCCACTATTTGATCAGCACTGATTTTGTCATTGGTGTTGCTGTTGTTGTTGTTGTTGCAGACGTTGTTGCTTTTGCTGTGTTTGTTGTTACTGTTTGTTGGTGTTGCTGTTGTTGCTGTAGATTTTTGTGTTGCCTTTGTTGTGATTGTTGGTGTAGGTAGTGTGGTTGTTGCTGTGTTAGCAGTGGCTGTTGTAGTCCTTGTTTTTTTATTGTGGTTGATTGTCTTGTAATTGGTGTTGCTATAGTTTCTGCTGTTGTCGATTGTTATTATTGTTGTTACTGTGTATTGCTTGCTGCTGTTGTGGTTGTTGTAAAATGTTGTCTTGTGGTTGTTGGTGTATTTACTTTGGTTGTAGATTTATAGTTGTTTGTAGATTCTTGTGTGTTTGTTGGGTACTGAGGGTGTTGCTGTATCAGCAGTAGCTGTTGATGCTGTTGTAGTTGTTGTTGTTGTTGTCTTGGCTATTGTGGTTGATATAGCTCTAATTGATGTTTCTGTTATTGTTGATTGTGTTAATGTTGTTACCGTGCATTGCTTGCTGCTTTTGTGGTTGTTGTACATATTTGTGTTGCAGTATTTGTGATTGTTGGTGTATGTACCGTTGTTGCTGCTGTTGTGGTTCTTGTAGTACATTTTTTGTTTGTCATTTTTGTGATTGTTGGTCTAATTACTGTTGTTGGTGATGTGGCTTTTGTTGTTGTTGCGGTTTTTGTATTAGGAGTAACTGTTGATTTTGTATAATTGGTGTTGCTATCATTTCTGCGGTTGTTCATTGTGTTATTATTGTTGTTACCGTATATTGCTTGCTGCTGTTGTGGTTGTTGTAAATTTTTGTGTTGCTGTATTTGTGATTTTTGGTTTATGACACTGTTGCTTTGGTTGTGTTTGTTTTTAATGTGTAGTAGTAGTAGTCAATTTATTTCAGACCCAGGGGGATCCATATCACAGAAGAAAAAACCTACAACGATAAAACCCAAATAAAAGAAATACAAGCAGAAATAAAATAAATAAAATCTTGTATAAAAAACTAAAAACACTCCACAATATTCAATGTCCAGCATACAGGCTTACTCACCAATGGTTCCACAGACCGGATGAAAATCTTGACAGAACTGCGAGTCGGGTTTGTCAGACCATTAATGACATAGTTGTCTGACTCAGCTGCCCTACACATGAACCTGTACATGAGATGACGTTAAGTGGCAGAGCAGGAGGGGACCCCAATACTGCCAAATATTCGGCTTGCACTGCAGCACCTTGAAGCTCTTAGAAGCAGTCTTATGTTGTCATTGTAAGCCACTATGAGCTTTTTAACACTGGCTTGTTTAAAGCGACACCACAGATGGGCAGTATATAGTGGTGTGCAATATGCTTTAAAAAGTGTGATCTTCACAGAAACTGAGCACATACTGAACTTTCGACACAGCATGTTTTCTTGAGCATATAGCTTCCGTCGCTGTCTGTAAATATCTTTGTCATCAGACAGGTCATTCGTACTAATATCCATCCATCCATCCATTTTCTACTGCTTATTCCCTTCGCGGTCGCGGGGGGCGCTGTAGCCTATCTCAGCTACAATCGGGCGGAAGGCGGGGTACACCCTGGACAAGTCGCCACCTCATCGCAGGGCCAACACAGATAGACAGACAACATTCACACTCACATTCACACACTAGGGCCAATTTAGTGTTGCCAATCAACCTATCCCCAGGTGCATGTCTTTGGAGGTGGGAGGAAGCCGGAGTACCCGGAGGGAACCCACGCAGTCACAGGGAGGACATGCAAACTCCACACAGAAAGATCCAGAGGCCGGGATTGAACTCACGACTACTCAGGACCTCCTTCGTATTGTGAGGCAGACGCACTAATCCCTCTCCCACCGCGCTGCCCTCGTAATAATATGTCCCAGATATTTCATTTCACTGCACACACTAAGTGCAGAACTAGATAGTGAGAAGTCAGCAAAGGCTGACTGTCTGCTCTCTTTCTAACTATCATGATCTTGCTACTCTTAGCATCGTTTATGATGTTAAAATCACTACCATACTATATGCATATTTTTAGAAGCTGTTGAAGAACAGCACTATACGGGCTAAAAATGACCAAGTCATCTGCGTACAAAAGATGACTGATGACTAAGTCGCCAACCCTACAACCAGTACCAGATGCATTTAACATCAGAGACAAATCATTTATATACACATTAAAAAGGAACAGTGACAAAATCCCACTTTGGCCCACACCATTGCTCACATGGAATGAATCTGATAACATATTCCACCATCTTACTCTCATTGTCTGATGAGAATACCAATACACCAAGATTCTGATTAAAAACCCAGGAACACCACTTTTAGACAATTTAGAAAATAACTTTCATGATTAACTCTATGGAATGCTTCAGAAGCATCAATTAAGCATATAAACATTGGGGAATTCCATTTGTTATATTGATCTAAAATTTCCTTTAGTGCAAAAAGACATAAGTCGGTGCCATGCTTACATTTAAAACCAAATTGGTTGTCACCGGTTAAAATGTAATTCTCCAGTCTACTCAGTAGAACTGCCTCTAACACTTTGGACAGGACACTTGCTAGGGCTATTGGCCAATAATTATCACAGCTGTTTAGCTTTTCAACTTTATCTTTGATCACAGGTACTAGCACAACAGTAATTATAGCATCAGGTAACACTCCATGGAGGACAAAACCTGTATAGCACATAGCCAACACTTTCTTACTAGCATGTTTAATATGTTCAGCTGCAACGTTATCCAGACCACATGCCTGATTATCTCTCAACGTCATTACTGCTTCATGTATTTCAGTCAAAGTGACAGTTACATCATCATTAAACTCCACTTTATCCACTGCAAAAACATTACTGTTTATGGAATTTAACAAAGATCACTATATTGTGTCTGCCACAACTGTACTATTTCCTCAGACCAGTCACACCATCAATATTCAATGATAGAGATGTTTTGCAATTATTAATAGTTCTTATTTCTTTCCAAAAGTCTTTGCAATTATTTTTTTGCTGCTTTCTTGCCAGCGAATCTGACCTCATAGTGTTTTAATTTATTTTAATATAGCGAAGTGCATGTTTAAATCTAGCATTGGTGCATTTTTTTGTTCTCAAACAAGGGCCCATGTCTGCTTTTGCCTGCCTCAGCCCATTTTTTAAAAAGCAATTGGGGCCTCTGCCTGGAGCTCATCTACATGATCCTTCCAACCTGGCTTAATATTGCACACTTTTGTCCTACATTTATACAGGGGCCTGCTCGAGGTACTGAGAGCCTCAACAATGGCTTCATACAGGGAGCATAATTCCTTATAGTGTGTTCCTGCTGTTGTGTTTTTTGTAGCTTTTTGTGTTAATTGTGTTATGATTGTCCGTGTAGTTACTGTGGTTGTTGTTGTATCAGCAACAATATTTGTGGTTGTTGTACATTTTTGTGTTGGGATATTTGTGATTGTTGGTGTATGTACTGTTGTTGCTGGTGTTGTGGTTCTTGTTGTAGATTTTTGTGTCATTGTTGTGATTGTTGCTGTAATTACTGGTGTTGTTGGTGATGTGGTTGTCGTTGCTGTTTTTAATAGTAGCAGTAACTGTTGTTGCTTTGGTTATTGTTGTCGTTGATTTTGTATTTGGTGTTGCTGTTGTTGCAGACGCTGTTGCTGCTCTTGTGTAGATTTTTGTTTGGCTTTTCTTTTGGTTGTCGTTGTAATTACTGTTGTCATTGTTGGTGATGTGGTTGTCGAAGTTGTTGCTGTTTTTGTGTTAGCAGTAAGTAATATTGTTGTTGCTTTGGTTATTGTTGTTGATTTTGTAATTGGTGTTGCTGTAGTTGTTGCTCTTGAGTCTTTTGTAGATTTTTGGGTTGTGATTGTTGGTGTAGCAACTGTGGGTGTTGTATTAGCAGTAGCTGTTGTGGTTGTAGTTGTAATTGCTATAGTTGCTGCTGTGGCTGTGTCCTGAATTTTTGTGTTGTAGTTGTTGGTGTTGTAGTTGTGTGGTAGTCTTTGAAGACACGATGTTGTGGAGGACGACTGTAGCGTCCTGATGAGGATGACAAGAGACTGTGTGCGATGTTTGGGAGGAGCTGACGGAGGTGGGGGCTCCTTGGGGGGCTGTCATTTAGATCACTTTCCAGCATGTTGGGCACCACTCTCCGGGAGAGAGGAGGGGGAGACCAAGGACTACTTCCTCATTGGAACACTTTCTTCCTTTTCCTTTGGAGAGAACTCTTCTAGAAAAAGATGAACGTTCTGTCCAACCAGATGCTCAGAAGCTCCCAGGAGTCTCTCTGCGGGGCTGACTCCGTGCAGGACCTGGCCCGTTACCCCCGTGCTTTGGCCTCCCGCCTGACCCACCAGGGGGGGCCGCGCTCCTCCAAAGCCCCCCCAAGAGAGCTGTGCCCACAGGAGCAGCAGGAGCTGAGGAGGAAGATCAACAGTCGGGAGAGGAAGAGGATGCAGGACCTGAACGTGGCCATGGACGCCCTGAGGGAGGTGATGGTGCCGTACGCCACCTCCCCCTCCTCATCCCCATGCGCGCCCGCCCACCAGCCGGGCGCCCCTCCCGGTCGCAGGCTCTCCAAGATCTCCACGCTGGTCCTAGCCCGGAATTACATCCTGCTGCTGGGCTCGTCCTTGCATGAGATGAGGCGGATGCTGGGCGAGCTGAGCGCGGGGGCGGGGCCGGCCCTGGCCCCCCGGCTGCTGCTGACGGGAGGCTGGCCCCTCGTCTCGGGCCCCGGTCAGCTCCTCCTCGCCCGGGAGTCCTTCCCCGCCTCATCTGCCATCAAGTGTCCCCTGCTCTCTTCCATGGAGGCCCCGCCGGCCCCGGTGCAGTGGGCGTCTGGGCTTCCCTCGGGGGTGCCCCTGTGCCCGTGCAGCGTGTGCAGAATGCCCAGGTTCAGACCACACGGCCCCCCTCCGAGATTCCCAAAGTGACATTCCCAATGAGACTTTTTTTATTCCTAAGTTGGCTTAGCCGCTAACGCTAGTCGATGCTAACAAAGTGCTATCTAACAACCCTTTGATGTCAAGTTAAAAATGGCGGTCCTGTTGAAGTCCCGCCCTTCCCCCTCTTGTCCTAACCAGCAAAAGATCAAAAACGTTTCTCGCCAGGATTGGCGGCTCCTCGTCGCACTCGCTGCACAAAGCGTTCAGACGCCAGCGTGAGAGGCGGCCATTGTGGGCGGGCCCTCGAGGTGATGGACCCGGGCCCGAGTGCTCTGGGAGGATTACGCCTGTGAAAAGGAGCGACGGCGTTAAAGGGACACGCGGGACGCCATTAAGGGAGATTACGGCAAATAAGGCGTGATGAGGAGGAGGTGGGGGGCGGGGCTTTATGATAGATCAAAGAAAATTGGTCAAACTTGTCCAGGCTCATTTGCATAAAGCTGTTCACGGATTATTAGCTACCTTGCTACTTTACACACTCGCTACCTTTAACCCCCCACACCCGTCTTGAGTGCCCCTCCAAGAGGGTCTCGCTTTTTGCCGCCTGCTGGCCTCATTGTTGCGACGTGGCAGGGGTCTTTGTCTTTGCACTTTAACTCCTTTCTCACACACACACACACACACACACACACACACACACACACACACACACACACACACACACACACACACACACACACACACACACACACACACACACACACACTCACACTCACTTGCCTTGTTGGCCATAGCAGCTGATTTTCTCTCTCATTTCCCGTCAACGTTTCACCCACAAAGTGTCATTTACTGGTGATTAAAGTGTAATTAGTGTGTACAAGTGTGACTCAAGTGTCATTGTTGTGTGTCTATCAGGTGTAACATGAAATAAAGTTGTGTATTATTTCATTCTTCCTGCTGGGTCACGTGACTGTGGGCGGGGGTCCTCTCAGGTGCAGTCAGGTGGTCTACGTGGGAGTCCTCGCATGCTCGGAAGTCGCCAGCCATAAATCTGGGCCTCCACAATGGGGAGGGGTGGCCAATGGGCCTGGTCAGGACCCCAATTTACTCTCTAACGGCCCCATGCCCCCCCACCCGGCTGACATTAAGCGTCGTGTTCTCACCCACCCAGTCCGGCCCACCGTGTCTTTCTCATGACAATTTTAGGGCGCACCCCTCCCACACCCCCACTCCCGCCCCCTTCCCATCAAGGTCCACCTCATTAGCTCTGTGAGGGGGGTGTGGTCAGACTTTTTTTCTCTCTAAATGACCTCCAAACATTTGCAAATGTTCCACTTGATGGACCCCCACCAGAACACGCACACGCCTCCCATCCTAAAGAACTCTAGGTTAATTGGACCTACCGGTTCCGGAAGGTCTTGTTTTCCCAGAAGGAAACAAGAAGTTTTTGATTGGACTACATAATTAAAGCATTTATGCTAATGTTTGTTAGCACCCCGCGTGATTATTAGCATTACCTCAGTTCCAGTTTGCCTTGTTGTTGTGCATCACTCTCAGTAAGAGAAGCATCATGTTAGCTTTCACCAACATTGTTCGCATTCATTACCACAATACTTGACTGTTAGCATTTGTTCACCAACACTGCTAGCATTAAATGTTCATTAGCACATTACTTAACATTTTAACATTTATTCACCAACAGTGTTAGCATTAAACGTTCATTAACACTGCTATTTGGTTGTTACAAACATTTTAGTATTCTTCATACATTAGCACATACTGTTAGCATGTGTTTGTCAACATTGTCAGCATTATGGGGGGGGGGGGGTATAGCTCGGTTGGTAGAGTGGCCGTGCCAGCAACCTGAGGGTTCCAAGTTCGATCCCCGCTTCGGCCATCCTAGTCACTGCCCCTGTGTCCTTGGGCAAGACACTTTACCCACCTGCTCCCAGTGCCACCCACACTGGTTTAAATGTAGCTTAGATATTGGGTTTCACTATGTAAAGCGCTTTGAGTCACTAGAGAAAAAGCGCTATATAAATATAATTCACTTCACTTCACTTCTACCAACCTTGTGATGACCGTTGTGTCCTTGAGCAAGACACTTCACCCTTGCTCTTGATGGGTCGTGGTTAGGGCCTTGCATGGCAGCTCCCACCATCAGTGTGTGAATGGCTTTGAGCGCTTTGAGTACCTTGAAGGTAGAAAAGTGCTATACAAGTATAACCCATTTACCATTTCTATGCTTTCATTAGCTTAATACTTGATTTTTAGCATTTATTTAGCAACGCTGTTGATGTTACACATTCATGAACACAGTACCGTATTTTTCGGACTATAAGTCACAGTTTTTTTCATAGTTTGGCCGGGGGTGCGACTTATACTCAGGAGCGACTTATGTGTGAAATTATTAACACATTACCGTAAAATATCAAATAATATTATTTAGCTCATTCACGTAAGAGACTAGACGTATAAGATTTAATCAGATTTAGCGATTAGGAGTGACAGATTGTTTGGTAAACATATAGCATGTTCTATATGTTATAGTTATTTGAATGACCCTTACCATAATATGTTACGTTAACATACCAAGCACGTTCTCAGTTGGTTATTTATGCGTCATATAACGTACACTTATTCAGCCTGTTGTTCACTATTCTTTATTTATTTTAAATTGCCTTTCAAATGTCTATTCTTGGTGTTGGGTTTTATCAAATAAATTTCCCCAAAAAATGTGACTTATACTCCAGTGCGACTTATATATGTTTTTTCTTTCTTTATTATGCATTTTCGGCAGGTGCGACTTATACTCCGGAGCGACTTATACTCAGAAAAATACGGTACTTGATTTTTACAATTTACTCATGAACATTTTTAGCACAATACTTGATTGTTAGCGTTTTTGCACAAACATTTTTAGTATTTTACATTCATTACCAGAATACTTGATAGTTAGCATGTAACCGCCAACGTTGGTAGCATTACATGTTCATTAGCACATCACATCAGTATACGTGAATTTGTACAATACTTGATTGGTAACATTTATTCACCAACATTGTCAACGTTATACATTCATGAACACAATATTTGATTTTTAGCATTTATTTACCAACATTGTTAGCATTATACGTTCTTGAACACAAGATTTGATTTTTAGCATTCACTTATCAACATTGTTAGCATTATGCCCTCAT
Organism: Entelurus aequoreus; assembly: GCF_033978785.1. NCBI lineage: Eukaryota > Metazoa > Chordata > Actinopteri > Syngnathiformes > Syngnathidae > Entelurus > Entelurus aequoreus. Next base: position 65,813,378 of record NC_084740.1, read on the forward strand.
TAGCACAACACTTGTTCGGTAGCATTTATTCACCAACATTGGGAGCATTATACATTTATGAACACAATATTTGATTGTTAGCATTTATTCACCAACATTGTTAGCATTATATGTTCATGAACAAAATATTTGATTTTAGCGTTCATTTGCCAACATTTTTAGCATTATACATTTATTAACACAATATTTTATTGTTAGCATTTATTCACCAACATTGTTAGCATTATATGTTCATGAACACATTATTTGATTTTTAGCATTTATTCACCAGCATTGTTAGAAATATACATTTATAAACACATTATTTGATTCTTAGCATTTATTTACCACCATTGTTAGAAATATACATTTATAAACACATTATTTGATTCTCAGCATTTATTCACCAACATTGTTAGCATTATATGTTCATGAATAAAACATTAGATTTTTAGTGTTCATTTACCAACATACCTTCATTACCACAATATTTGATTGTTAGCCTTTATTCACCAACATTGTTAGCATAATACGTTTATTCACACAATATTTGATTGATAACATATATTCACCAACATTGTTAGCATTATATGTTCATGAATAAACATTTGATTTTTAGCGTTCATTTACCAACATTGTTATCATTATACCTTCATTACCACTATTTGAGTGTTAGCATTTATTCACCAACATTGTTAGCATTATCGATTTATTACCACAATATTTGATTGATAGCATTTATTCACCAACATTGTTAGCATTAAATGTTCATGACCACAATATTTGATTGTTAGCATATATTCACCAACAATGTGAGCATTATATGTTGATGAACAAAATATTTGATTGTTAAAGTTAATTTACCAACATTGTTAGCATTATACGTTCATTAACACAATATTTGATTGTTAGCATTTATTTACCAACTTTGTTAGCATCATATAAGCGCAATAGTTGAATATTAGCATTTTTTCTAACAAGGTTGATGTCAACATTTAATATTTAAAAGTGCGTCATTGCGGTAATAAACCCCTGGCCCTCAGTTTGACCTTTCAACCCGGGCTGGCCTATGAAGTAAGAATCCCAGTTAGCACATCGCACTTGGATCTCTTTTCTCCAAGCTTTGTGGCGCTTCACGAGGGGGCGGGGCCGAGGGCTGACAGCCAGCAGTCTCCTGTTTCTTGGCCTCCTTTCTGCGCCTCCTCGTCCTCTCCTCCCTTTCTGCTTAATTGAGTTGTTTGGCAGCCGCCTTGTCGGACACCGCCCTCCATGTGGGGAGTCCGCTGTTGGGGTGGGTGGCTGGGGGGACACCTCCTTTGTGCTCCCACAGATGCTTTACTTTTTCTACATCAGCGCCACATGAGCGCACGCCATCGCTTCTCTTCCTTTTTACTTTTCAAGTCATACTGTACTTTATATGGACGTGCATCTTGATATACACTTTATTTATGGCATCATTTATGCTTATATATGTATTAATATATGGTGCAACATTCTAAATATGTTGTTAATATGGTCGTACATCTCTATATACACTTTCTACATGTATTTATGTTTATATATGTATTAAAATATGGTGCAACATTCTAAATATGTTGTTAATATGGACGTACATCTCTATATACACTTTCTACACGCATTTATGCTTATATATGTATTAAAATATGATGCAACGTTCTAAATATGTTGTTTGACCCACTCTTGTATTATTTGTTTCTCCTGTTGTCATTACTTAGGACTTGCTGACATACTGTACATTAAAAAAAAAAAAAGAGAGAAAAACATCATCATATTCATAAAATATAAGAAAAGTAAAAAAATGTATATTAAATTGTCATTATATTAAAAAATGTTTTACAAATTGTACTTGTATGATAATTTGACATATTGCGTCGAGGAGTAAATAAATAAAATGAATGATGTGATCCATAAATCTTAGCGTTTACTGTCATGACCTGAAATATTTAAAAAGAAATGGGGTTTTTTATGACTATTTTTAATTTTTTTTTTATTACATTTCATTTCATGGAATACATTTGTATTTCACCTAGTCCTAGCCCATTGGAAGCCTCATGGCAACTGATATTGAGAAAACACTATATATATATATATATATATATATATATATATATATATATATATATATATATATATATATATATATATATATATGATAAATGATAAATGGGTTATACTTTTATAGCGCTTTTCTACCTTCAAGGTACTCAAAGCGCTTTGACAGTATTTCCACATTATTCACACACACATTCACACACTGATGGCGGGAGCTGCCATGCAAGGCGCTAACCAGCAGCCATCAGAGGCAAAGGGTGAAGTGTCTTGCCCAAGGACACAACGGACGTGACTAGGAAGGTAGAAGGTGGGAATTGAACCCCAGTAACCAGCAACACTCCGATTGCTGGCACAGCCACTCTACCAACTTCGCCACGCCGTTGTATATATATATATATATATATATATATATATATATAAACACAATATTTGATTTTTAGCTTTCATCTACCAACATTTTTAGCATTATACCTGATTGTTAGCATTTATTCACCAACATTGTTAGCATTACACATTTATGAATACAATAATTAATTGTTAGCATTTATTCACCAACATTGTTAGCATTATATGTTCATGAACAATATATATATATATATATATATGTATATATGTATATATATATATATATGTATATATGTATATATATATATATATATATATATATATATATATATATATATATATATATATATATATATACACACACATTCGGGCTGTCGATGTCCGGAAAGCGGCGTGCATTGCCAATGTGATGATAATTAGAGCGATGTGCTCCGTGCCCTTCAAAACAAACTCCGACAGAACTCTAGGTGAAACTGAGGTAATTATTATTGTAGCCACAAAGTTTGTTAGCGTCCGCGCACGTCAAGTTTAAAATGGCATCTTAAAGCGAAACATGAAGGTGAGGATGGCGGTGCTAGCATGAATGCTACATGGACAGCATATCTGCATCTACCGCAGATAAATAGAACATCTTACTGTACATCCTGTCACCAAGTTTTGAGCAAATCAATGACTTGTAGTTCAGTAAAACATGTAAAAAACAAAGCAAATGTTATTTATACAAGCCAGTAATAGCCTGTGATTATTCAAGATTAATCACAGTTCAAGAGTGTGATTAATCTGATTAAAACATATAATCACTTAACAGCCCTAGGCTGAACATATAATGTAAATGTACACATTACACAGGCATAATGTATAATTAAAAATAATAATTCAATTCATAATTGCTAAACAAATAATATAGTACAAAATTAATCAATCCAAAAAAACAAATGAATAAATATATACTTTCATCCATATGTCCATTTTCTACCGCTTGTCCCTCTTAATATGATCAAAAATGTATTGTATTGTAATGTAAATCCATTTAAATAAGTAAATAACATAAAAAAAAGATTAAAAAGCATTGTGTTGTATAAATTATAGCTAGTATATCATTGTAATGTAATATATATTTAAATAATAAAAAAAAGTGATGTAATCGGTAGAATATGTTTCTACGCAATATTTGAAATCATGTACATATTTCAAAACGAAAATTCCATCATGACAGACATAAAATCATAATAAAATTAAACATGTTTTAAATAAAAATCATTTTCATGCTGGATCTACATGCAATATATTGGCATTCATAATACATAATTTGTATTTTCCATAGAAAAGAAACACTACAAATTAAATGTATATACAATATATTTTTTTTTTTTACTTAAAAATAACATTTGATCTGATGTCATCACATGAGTGACAAAGAACCCTATTGGTTTTGATGTTAAAGGTGTGTGTATGTATGTGTGTGTGTGTGTGTGTGTGTGTGTGTGTGTGTGTGTGTGTGTGTGTGTGTGTGTGTTTGAGGTCAATAGCAAAAAAAAAGTTATGTTAAAATAAAAGCAAACACATTTTTCTCTTGGGTCTGTCCATCTGCTCTAAGACACACGCACACACGTGGTCAAGGACAAAGTGGAAGTTCTGTGTGTGTGTGTGTGTTGTATATTTTAGTGTTTTTTGATAGGTTGTGTGTGTGTGGTCAGTTTACATGCTTACAAGGTCTGGACCAGAGCCACCACACTTCAGTCTGCTCACACACACACACACACACTTACACACACACTCACACACACACGCTTGGCCTCTGCTCTTCTGCACACACCTACACACTCGCACGCACACACTTACACACACACAAACTTACACTCGCACACTGACACACACACACTTACACACAGGCACACACGCTTTCTGTCTTCTTTCTGCTGACCAGCAGAAAGTTTGAACCCCCGGCCAAGGACATTTTGTGTGTGTGTGTGTGTGTGTGTGTGTGTGTGTGTGTGTGTGTGTGTGTGTGTGTGTGTGTGTGTGTGTGTATAAGAGCAGAGGCCAAGCGTTGTTGTGCAGTTTGGAAAGTGAACAGGGCCAGAACCAAAGCGTGATGCAGTCCTCGGACCGCCGGGTCCTCTGTGATGTCATAAGTGTGATGACATCAGTGTGATGCACGCACGCCACTCCTCCCGTGCGCAGGTGTCATTCCCCCCCCCCCTTCATTAGCATATATTAGCATGCTGTCAAAGCGGGCCCCGGCGCTGACAGCTAGCAGAGCGGGGCCCCCTTTTGCTGGACCGCCGCCCGGTCCCCAATCACGTGGCCGTGGGCGACCAACGCAACCTCCAGGTGTCACCGCCGGACGACCTTTGTAAAATAAAAATGGAGTAAAGGTAAGTCGTGTGCACCTACTGGTTTTAGATCAGAGCTCAGAGGTCACATGACTCTTTTAAATATGGTGGGTTTTTTTACTGCTTCCTGTCATGTTAAGAATCAAAATTGTGACGTTTGTTATGGGTCGTAGTCTAGTTGGGTGGTGCCCGCCCCCCCTTGCATCTCGGTTAGGGTAAAAGTTTTGGCTTGGGTTCGGATAAAAGCAAGGGTTAGGTCGTGGTTTGGGTTAGGTCCAGAGCTCGGGTGAGTGTTAGAGTTGGACTAAGAACTAGGTTATATTTCATCATCATTGACAGAACAGTGATTCTCAAACTGGCCCCATCTAGTGTTACGCCAAAGAATAATTTATTAACATTCAAACACAGTGTTACTGTGTGTAATGTTACAGTGGCCAAACATATTAAATATATTTGTTAAATAAAACCTCTGTCTTTTTTTTAATGAATACTTAGGTCTACTACATTACTGTATTTTAATGTTGTCATTATGGTGGTACTTAATGAATACTTAGGTCTACTACATTACTGTATTTTAATGTTGTCATTATGGTGGTACTTAATGAATACTTAGGTCTACTACACTACTGTATTTTAATGTTGTCATTATGGTGGTACTTGGAGACCCAAGTGTTTTCTGAGCTGGTAAAAAAAAAGTTTTTGGTATAAAATGTTTAAAAAAAAAAAAAAAATGTATACACTGAATTTTAAAAACTGAATTTTTAAACACTCATTTTGCTAGCAAAAATTAGTTTCATTGAAATTTTCAGTATAATTTTATGTAAAAAATAATAGCGATGATGCATAACCTGCCTCTTTTTAAGACCTGTGTCACATGACTTCAAACTTGACACCTCATTGGCTGCTTTTGAGACAGGATCGACTGCTTCAGTCTTAATTTATCGGAAGTTAGTCTTGCTTTTTGGAGCAGCACATTTTTCTACTCTGAATTTTTTTACAATACATTTTTTATACACCACATTTTATAGACTTAATTGTTTTACCCTGAATTTTTATATAATGAATTTTATAGACTGATTTTTTTACACTGAATTTTTATACACTTATTTATTTTACACAATTTATTTTACAATTTATTTTTATAGACTGAATTTTTTTTACAATTAATTTTTATAGACTGAATTTTTTTTACAATTAATTTTTATACACAGAATTTTTAAACACACGCATTTTGCTAACATTTATTTCAATGAAATTGTCAGCATAATTTGGTGTAAAAACTCAGTTACATAAATTCAGTGTCAAATAGAATATTTTGTAATAAAGACCCAAATTAACCTCCGTAGGCCACATTAATTATGTAACGGACGACTTTAAATGGCATGGCGGGCCACATTAAATGGCATGGCGGGCCACGTTAAATGAAGTGGCGGGCCTTGAGTTTGACAGCTGTGGTTTAGCCTTAGGTTGGGGTGAGGGTCCAAGTAAATATTGGTATCTTGGTTAGAATCCATGTTGGGGATGGTTTTAGGGTTACATTTAAGGGTTTGTCCTATGGTTGGGCTTTGAGTAAGATTTAGGATTCGAGTTCTATTGAAAGTCCTGCATCGAATGTTCTGACGATCCATTGATAAACCAAGAACCGAAGGTTGCCCACAAATGTATTCTCTAACAAGAAGAAACTAAGTGAAGGTGACTTCCTCCTTCCTCTCACGTCTAAAATCTGGCCTCGGCCTTTAGCCTTCTTCGCTCAGCAGTCCAAAAAGTCCAAGCGTTATTGTTGTCTGGCCCCGGTCCCGCCCGGCGGGTGTTTGTCGTCTCCCGCTGGGCCAAACAGACGTGTGTTTACCGGGCCGGTGTCGGCGGGCCGGGAGGCTTGTCGCGGCGCGGGCTGGCGCTTTGTGCCTCACACTGTGCAACACGCCAGCACTTAGCCTCGTCCCTGACGGCATGCTAATGCTCAGATTTAGCGGCGCCATGTTTAATCATGAGGGAGATTATGCTAATGCATCCATCTGTACGCTTCTTGTCACCTGCCCGGGCTCGCATTCTTCTCCTTGTGGTTTTTGCCCCGACCACGGCCCCCAAAAAACGGTTTCCTTCAAACTTACAGAAGTGCTAATGCTAGCTGGCTGAGATAGGCTCCAGCCCAATGACGGTTAGCGTTAGCATTCGGCTGGTGGTACCCATTAACTGATGGAAAAGAATAAAGATGTTGTGTTTGAGTTGTCACATTACAAACACTCTTTGTGTTAGACACAGGCGGTCTGAATGCTGCTCCGCCCGCTCCACTTCTGTCTTCTGGCTGTCCGCACACTGGACAGAGACGTGCACGCTCGGCGCATTCAGCGTACAACAGATGGCTCGTGCTCGCCAACCAGGCTGAAGGCGTCCATTCTCCGCCGACGTCAATGTGTCAGTGTGCACGTGAAGCAGTCACAAAGGCGTGGTGAATGACACGGCCGACACGCTAGCGTCTGTTAGCGTCTGCGGCGCTGCTGGACGCTAACGTGGAAGAGGACGTGAGCTCAGAAAACAACCTTTGGGGTCGGGGCCATTTTGTTTTGGTCCCTTATGCTCAATTCCTGGGATTCGATACCGGTACCAACTTGTTTTTTTTTAAATTCAATCACATTTTTTATTGCAACATTTAAAAATGATGATGATAACTGCCGTCCACTTGTTAGAACTCATTTGCAAGTACTGGAAGTTGCAATGACACTTCCAGGTCCAAGACGTTAAATGGCCGTCGTATGTTGGCTAGTGAGCTCAGTCTTCACTGAATCTAGCCTTTTGTTGCGCCCAAAAAAGTGTTCATACTGTAAGCATTGTACTTATTGTAACGTGCATCTTAGTTGCAGTTTGGAGGTGTTGAAATCGCCATGTAAAATCGCTGATGTTATTTAGTGGCATGTCAATGGCTAAGCTAATGCATGTTAGCCTTAAGCTAGCGCACTTTTGGAAAAGTGAAGCTTTACTTTATGTACGTTGGAGCGTTTAATTTAGTCGATTTCTTTGTTGGCGTTGAAAATTGCAACATTATCTTGAGCAGAGTTCCTTAACCCTACGAAGGCCACCAAAAAAATTATTTTTCTCAGCTGTGGTCCGTACTCAGTTGTAATACACTTTTCCACCACTTGTGGCAGTAATGACAATACCAAATAAACAGAAAAAGTCTAGAGCTAAAGTTATAAAGAAGTTTCTTATGCGCAAAAAATATGACTTACGTGGTGAAGCTGTATTTTCATTTACACTTTAATTTTATTGCCGGTTTATTTAAGAATCATTTATTATTTTTATTATGAATTTAGTAGTCACGAGTGAGGGAAGAATGGATCATAAGATCGACAGGCGGATCGGTGCAGTGTCTTCAGTAATGTGGATGCTGTATCGATCCGTTGTGGTAAAGAAGGAGCTGAGCCGGAAGGCAAAGCTCTCAATTTACCGGTCTATCTACGTTCCCATCCTCACCTATGGTCATGAGCTTTGGGTTATGACCGAAACGACGAGATCACGGGTACAAGTGGCCGAAATGAATTTCCTCCGCCTTAGAGATAGGGTGAGAAGCTCTGCCATCCGGGGGGAGCTCAAAGTAAAGCCGCTGCTCCTCCCCATCGAGAGGAGCCAGATGATGTGGTTTGGGCATCTGGTCAGGATGCCACCCTATGGAGGTGTTTAGGGCACGTCCGACCGGTAGGAGGCCACGGGGAAGACCCAGGACACGTTGGGAAGACTATGTCTCCCAGCTGGACGAAGTGCCTGGGGAGAGGGAAGTCTGGGCTTCCCTGCTTAGGCTGCTACCCCCGCGACCCGACCTCGGATAAGCGTAAGACATACTTGCCAACCCTCCCGTTTTTAGCGGGAGAATCCTGATATTCAGCGCCTCTCCCGACAACCTCCCGACAGAGATTTTCTCCCGACAAACTCCCGGTATTCAGCCGGAGCAGGAGGCCACGCCCAAAAAAAAAAAAGTCTGCCACAGCTGCGATTGGACCTGACCAGCCTCCGGGTACAAGTACTGGAGTACCAATTGCTTGCCGGGGAAGATCTTCCCCGGCAAGCAAGGATTGACCGGTTTTGGGCCATGCTAGGGAGAGATGGAAGATTCCACACTCTCGTGCATTTGATGAAAGCACTTTTGTGCGTGCCACACAGCAATGCATCATCAGAGAGGGTGTTCAGCATGGTTAGAAAAATAGTGACAGAGAATAGAAAGAGGATGGACAATTCAACCCTTAACAAAGCATTGTACTTTCAAGTACAACAATGAGTAGATGAGTGTTGTGTGTGTGTGTGTGTGTATATGTGTAAATAAATGAACACTAAAATTCAAGTATTTCTTTTATTTATATATATAATAAAATAAATATATATATATATATAGCTAGAATTCACTGAAAGTCAAGTATTTATATATATGTATATATATATATATATATGAAATACTTGAGTTGGTGAATTCTAGCTGTAAATATACTCTCCTCTTAACCACGCCCATAACCACGTCCCCCGCCCCAGCCACGCCCCCCCTAATTTCATTAGTTTCCCCCTTTATTTTTGTTGGCACATGGGTTAGTGCATGTGCCTCACAATACGAAGGTCCTGAGTTCAATACCGGGCTCTGGATCTTTCTGTGTGGAGTTTGCATGTTCTCCCCGTGACTGCGTGGGTTCTTTCCGGGTACTCCGGCTTCCTCCCACCTCCAAAAACATGCACCTGGGGATAGGTTGATTGGCAACACTGAATTGGCCCTAGTGTGTGAATGTGAGTGTGAATGTTGTCTGTCTATCTGTGTTGGCCCTGCGATGAGGTGGCGACTTGTCCAGGGTGTACCCCGCCTTCCGCCCGAATGCAGCTGAGATAGGCTCCAGAACCCCTGCGACCCCGAAAGGGACAAACGGTAGAAAATGGATGGATGGATGGATATTTTGTAATCAGCCTGACCTAAGCCTTGATATTCATCTTTGTGATGAACACATGCTTTCATACCACGTGACCAGGTTGTAAACTGTAAGTAGGTTAGATATAATCATTTAATACCAAGATTACTCATTCAGTGTTAACATTTGAGTGGGCCCCGGGCCTCCCTGTATAGGAAATGTTGTCAAAATGGTTAGGAACCCCTGACCCAGATGAAGTTTGGCTGAGTCCGCTCTCAGTGCTGCTGGAGTGATCGCCAAGTGTCGAAGAGCCGGCTGAGTCAGGAGCGTTGGATTTAACGTGAATTGGTTCCCGGTAGGACTGGCGGGATTCAGTCAGTACCGAAAAAGTACCAGATTCGGTACCCATCCTTATATCTTAACATTAGATTAGAGGCAATGACTGGGGCTTGTGGTTGTAAGGGTTGTGGTCAGGGTTAGGATTTGGATTTGGATATGGCCTAGGGTTGGGGTAAAGGTAAACCATGTATAGAGCCAAAACCAGGACTGAGAGTATTGTTAGACAGGTTTGGGTTGGGGTTATTGTTAGGGCTTGGGATCAATCAATCAATCAATCGATCAAAGTGTATTTATATAACCCTTTATCACAAGCGCCTCAAAGGGCTTCATAAACCACAACGACATCCCCGGATCTGAACCCACATCCAGGCAAGGAAAAACTAACCCAGTGGGAACAATGAAAAACCTTGGGAGGGACCACAGATGTGGGGACACCCCTCTGGGAGACCGGGTGCAATGGATGCTGAGTGGGTACGGTTAAGGATGTGAGAGTCCAGTCCAAAGGGAGACCAGCAGGGGGATCCTCCTACAACCCATAATGTGTCTATTTTAGCCTACTATCAAAATGTGTCACAGGCTGACACAAATCTTCATTTAATTTAATATTTATTTTGCACATTTTTACAACATTGTAAACATTTGTAAAACTTCTCAGAGGGTGAGATAACTCCTGGAAATGACTGTCTTAGAATGGCCAAAGGTATAGATGTGTGTGTCCAAGTTAAAGGAAACTGTCTTCTTCTAATGGATTTATTAAAATTTTTGCAAGCTGGGTAACGTCGGCTGTGGTCTGGAACAACATGGCACACAAACAACTATCAGAAATGCAGCCAATATTACATACAGTTAATGTGTCATGAGACATGCAAATATAAATTAAATACACAGAGGACATAAATAAAGGCTCAAATATACCGTATTTTTCGGAGTATAAGTCGCTCCGGAGTATAAGTCGCACCGGCCTAAAATGCATAATAAAGAAGGAAAAAAACATATAAAAGTCGCATTTTTGGGGGAAATTTATTTGATAAAACCCAACACCAAGAATAGACATTTGAAAGGCAATTATAAATAAATAAAGAATAGTGAACCACAGGCTGAATAAGTGTACGTTATATGAGGCATAAATAACCAACTGAGCGTGCCTGGTATGTTAACGTAACATATTATGGTAAGAGTCATTCAAATAACTATAACATATAGAACATGCTATACGTTTACCAAACAATCTGTCACTCCTAATCGCTAAATCCAATAAAATCTTATACGTCTAGTCTCTTACGTGAATGAGCTAAATAATATTATTTGACATTTTACGGTAATGTGTTAAGAATTTCACACATAAGTCGCTCCTGAGTATAAGTCGCAATCCCGGCCAAACTATGAAAAAAACTGCGACTTATAGTCCGAAAAATACGGTACCTACAAACGAGGCATAAGGATGCAATATGTACATACAGCCAGCCTAACTAGCATGTTAAAATTGGTTATTTTGCAGTCATGCAGTGACCAAATATGCCTGATTAGCACGCCAACAAATGAATAAAATCACCAAAACTCACCTTTGTGCATTCACGCACAGCATAAAACGTTTGGTGGACAAAATGAGAGAAAGAAGGAGTGACATAATACATGTCTTTCTGTGGCAGCGTCAGTACATGTAAACAAACTACGGTGAGTTCAAGGACCACCGAAATTATTAGGACAAAATGGCACTTGCCAAATACTCTCATCAGTGAAGCATGTTTAATATAAACAGTGGGATTCAAAAACAAAGAGCCATATTTGACCAAAAATACAAAAAAAAAATACACAAACCTTCCTAATTGTTAGAAATCCCACTGTTCATAGATTAAAGATTAAGATTAAAGTACCAATGATTGTCACACACACACTAGATGTGGTGAAATTTGTCCTCTGCATTTGACCCATCCCCTTGGGGAGCAGTGGGCAGCAGCGGCGCCGCGCCCGGGAATCATTTTGGTGATTTAACCCCCAACTCCAACCCGTGTTGCTGAGTGCCAAGCAGGGAGGTTATGGGTCCCATTTTTATAGTCTTTGGTATGACTCGGCTGGGAGTAAACATGCTTCACTGATGAGAGTATTTGGCGAGCACCAATTTGTCCTACTAGTTTTGCCGGTCTTTGAACTCACCGTAGTTGGTTTACACGTGTTGTGTTTTAAGTTGTTCAAAAAGAAAGCTGTTAACAGGCCATCAAATGCCTCATTTCCATTTTGCCTGCTTCGGTTTGGACTCGAGTCGGCAAAACCCGGATTAAAATGGCGTACGTTGCTCCGACGGCCTCCAGCTGACGGGGAACTGCACTTTTTTGTGAATTTTTATCAATCATTCACAATTCTTATGTAAAACTACAACACATATGTTTAATATTTTTTCACGTTTTAGGTCGTAAAATGCGGCCAGTAGCAGGTTGGCTAACAATGCAGCTAATCAGAGTGATTCTCAAATTGTGGTAGTGGTATGCTTGATTAAATATTCAAACACAGTGTTACTGTTCAAACTATGTAATGTTACATTGGGTGAAAAATATTAAATATGCTTCTTAAATAAAACCTCTGCCTTGTTTTTAATACTGTAAATACTTAGGCCTACTACGTTACTGTATTTTAATGTTGGTTATTGTGGTGGTACTTAGAAAGCCAAGTTTTTTCTGAGGTGGTACTTGGTGAAAAAAGAACCACTGGAGCACTCCATTCCGCCCATAGAGCCCTGTAAAAAAATGCCAACAATACTCCATTTACATATCGTGACCTGAATATTAACCAACTATTAGCAATATTGTTATTACAAGCGCTAACGCAGAGGGACTATTTTTAGTGGCGCATTGATCACAGAGCGCTAATTAGCTTATGCTGCTATATTGACATCATGAGCAGGGAAGCTGCTCTCACCTCTGAGCTGGTGAAAGTTGCCTCTCACCTGGATAGTAGAAGGTTATGGACATAATCCGAGAAGTTGGTCAACTTTGACTTTCAATTTAGACTCAGAGATGGCGAGAAAGACACTTATTTGCAGTTATTTAAAAAAAACAACCTGCGTGAGGGTTAGGATTGATTCTTCATCTATACGGGGAGATATAAACATCCCATCAGTCAGCATCCCAGTGAGAGCAGACATTGTACAGTAGGCAATTGTTGTATTATGTTCATAGTTTGTATATCTTGTTTAAATATGTATATACGTATATATATACATACATATGTATATATATACATATGTGTATATATATATATATATATATATACACATATATATACATATATATGTATTTTAATATGTATATATACGCACACACACACATGTATATCCAATATATATATATACATATATGTATATTATTATACATATATAAATATGTATGTATATTAATATGTATGTGTATATATATATATATATATATATATATATATATATATATATATATATATATATATATAGGATATACGTATGTGTGCATGTGTGTGTGTGTGTGCGTGTGTGTGTGTGTGTACATATTATATTAATATGATATATATATATATATATATATATATATATATATATATATATATATATATATATATATATATATATATATATATATATATATATATATATATATATATATATATATATATGATTAATATAGTGGATGTATAATTAATAATTATTATAATGGGATATTAAGAGTATGTTTTTATGTTACTTCCATGACGACCTTCTTAAAGTTTTGTATTCAATCAAAAATATCAAGCAGCTAAAATGTGTGGAGAGTGTTTTACATTTTTCCCATTATGCACTGTAATGGATTTAAATGAGTGTAATTTTGAATTTTTTTAATGGTGTTTGGACGTTTTTCAAAACATCCACAAGGTTCAGTGAGCAGGTTGTGTTGTGTGTGACCATGTGTGTTGACCTTTATATTAGTTGCATTTTTTTTTGCACCATGAATAGGGAGGGTTGTTTGGATTGTGTCATATAAGGAAATGCTGTGTTTTACATGTTGAGTACTTTCAAGGTTCATTGATCTGATTTACTCACATTCTCCACAAGATGGCAGCAAACATGAAGCATTCAGAGACAACCTGGTATTTTAGATTAATTTGAGAGCACTCTGCAAATTGATGTTTTGTTGAACTCATGACGACCTGCAGGCCAAGATGAAGAGGCTGGCGTGCCGCACTTGTCCCGCGGGCTGTAGTTTGAAAACCCTTGCTGTAATGCAATAATGCAACCTTCAAGCTAAAACTGCAACCTAACTTCGAACCATTATCACAATGTTAGCACAATTACCGTAGCTGGTAACAAAATTGGATCTACACACACACACACACACACACAGGTTGCGGGTGCTAATTGTGTATAAATGTCAGTCTGAGGCGGAGCGTCATGACCGCCGCTAAATGAACCAGTGGGAGCGCCGCCGCCTCATTAAAGGACACAGTGACAACACCAGTGTGTCGCCTTGTGCGAGTGTGTGTCCTCCTGAGGGAAATTAGCGATCACGGCTCTAGGTCCGTCCCTGATGACTGGCCACGCCCACTCCCATCAGGCCGCAGGGCGGCTAATTGCTTAGCATCGTGCCTATGTCTGGGGTCACTTGTTACAATTTGCTTCTTGCTTGCGGTACTTATTTTCTACTTGACCACTTGTGTGGTTTCACTTTACTTACTTATGTACGCTAGTTAGTTGGTTAATTAGTTGGTTAGTTACGACGAGTCACAGGATAAACGACGAGTCACAGGATAAACTCTGCCTGCATGTTTTGCTTTTTCGTCGGCTTTCCGACAAAAACTCCGCCGACAAGAGGAGAGCAACCGCAGGAAGTCACCTGACCCATTGTGTGCGTGTGATGTCATGCAGGTTGCATCATGCAGCCCCCCCAACTGGTGCCAGTCAGCACGTCCAGCTGCGACACGACGAGTTGCAACACAACAATGAAACACTTGTGCATACGTATGGCGTCACTGCGTGTGTGTGTGTGTGTGTGTGTGTGTGTGTGTGTGTGTGTGTGTGTGTGTGTGTGTGTGTGTGTGTGTGTGTGTGTGTGTGTGTGTGTGTGTGTGTGTGTGTGTGTGTGTGTGTGTATCGGACCCCCGTCTTTGTTGGTTGTGAGCAAGTCAGCTCCTTTGTATTTCTGTATGTTTATTTACAAAACACAGCTGTCAGTAATTGAGGACATATGATTATAAAACAACAATAATAATAATATTATGCAATATTAAATAGCAATAGGTAACTATAAATATGAATAATATTGCACAGTACTGAGTAGTAATTCAATTATGTGATTATAAAACCATAACAATAATAATATGCAATATTCAATAGCAATAGATAGCTATAAATATGAGTAAGTACTGAGTAGTAATTCAATTATATGATTATAAAACAATAATAATAATAATATGCAATATTCAATAGTAATGAATAACTATAAATATGAATAAGTACTGAGTAGTAATTCAATGATTACAGTATCGGCAATATTATGCTAAATCAAACCCCGCTTGGAAAAACTGTGCACTGAAAAGCGAGCTTGTTGTAGCCGTTAATCCTGACTTCCTTATTTGTATTTATTATATTTAAAAAAAATCTGCACAAGTTATTTTATCCTTTTTTGTTTTGTAAGTTAAAGTGTTTTAATATATTGTGCTCCTGAGTTATTTTAAATGTGTTATTATTTATTGAGTTTATTTAAACAAAGTTTTCAGTAAGAAACGGTTTCCAGTCGTTCGACAAAAATGTGTAGTTTAAATAAAGATTAAAAGACATTTATTTCAAGCAAACTCATCCACTTATACAAAATAATACACAATAATGATATAATTATTCTTTGTTGTAAGTTTGATCTATATTGCTTGTGTTGTTTTCTTTACTGTTAATAAGGATAACATGTTGTGCAGAGGTGAACTTATAACAAGTTCTTACAAAAATTAAACTACACGGAGGAGGGGGGGAATGTTTTATTCTTCCTAATAAAAAAATCCTTCAGAAGCACACTAAATTGTAGTAACAGTTGACAATATTTCGTTATAAAGTAACAAAAATAGTATATTGGTTGTGTGATGTATAAATCAGGGTTGTTGACTGGGGAGCTGCATTGGGCTAAAAATTTTTTTGCAGGGGGCGGAAGACGACTGCATGTAAAGTAACTATATATATTTATGTACATAGTATATTAATATAATGGATATGTCATTAATAATTAATATAACTGGATATTAAGAGTATGTGAAGATTCAACTCCTACCTTGTTTACTTCCGTGAGGACCTTCTTTTGTAATACAAGATATTTCCGATTACAAGTTTTGTAATCAGAAATATCAAGCAGCTAAATTGCGCCAAACATGGATAAGTTTGCATTTTTCCCATCATGCTTTTTGATTTAAATAAGTGTAATTTTTAATTTTTTATGGTCCTTGGATGTTTTTTCATAATATCCTCAAAGTTCAGCGAGCAGGTTGTGCAATGTGTGACCACGTGTGTTGACTTTTTGTGTTAGTTGCATTTTTTGTTTGTGCCATGACTAAGGAAGGTTGTTTGCATGTATTCATGGAAGTAAATGCTGTGTTGTTCACACTTTAAATCATAATTAATGGTCATTGATCTGATCTATGACCATAAGAGGGAGGCAAGTATGCAACCATCAGATGGTCTGATATTTTAAAACATTTTTGGAAACGCCCCACGGTCCAGACACTCTTTTATTCTCACAATGCCACAATGATGTGCGGGCTGTAGTCTGGACACCCCATTACAAACTATACAAATTTTGCAGACGATACAGATTTTGATACTGTTTTCATTCCATGATAAGGCACGTTCAAACTGTATCCAGCAAACTTGACAGCAACAAGCAAACGAAGGCGTCCTCGACCCAATGTAGCGTCCTTGCTATTGGCAGCTAACGTCCCTCCACAGTGCGAAGCCGCTTCTAACTCACTAGTCCTCGCCTCCATGGCAGCAAACAAATGAAAAGAAATAGGTAAACATGCTACACTACACAACATAGGAGGATACAAAAACACATAGCTAACCGCTAAGCTAGATTTCTTGAATGTAAACATAGGTGGGTGGATCAGTGCAAATAATAATGATACTTGATATAAGTATCAGTGAATGGTCGATACTGCTGTGATTACATTGATATTCTCCATCATCACAAAGTCGTTTTTCATCGTCTTTGTTATTGTTGACAAACTCAGGCCCATTAGTAGCGTTTGCTTGACCTATTTTGCTTCATTGACTTGATTACAAATGTTGTGTGTAGTAGTTGTAGTTGTATGTAGTATGTGTTAATGGGCATAGTTGGTTTGTCACAAATTAGTCACAAAGTCTATGGGTCCCTGGGGCTGGTCCTGTCCTCATTAGCAGGTATTTTTCTTCTGTTTGTTAATTGTGTCTTGCTACTTGGCACCACCTGCCCCTCCCCCTTTACTCCTGCCTCACCCTAAACCCCAAACCACACACACACACACACACACACACACACACACACACGCACACACACAGCCCTAACAAACACTAATTGTCATCATAAGGCGGCGATGGCTGTCACAACTGGAGAACAGCCTGCACAACTACTGGAGGCCACATGGACCCCACCCCCTTCCCCCAGAGGCCTTCAGACGCCCCAAAACAGTGTTTGAGGTCCCAGGAGGAGGGTGGGGGAGTCAAAGCTAAAGTAAGCGTGTAAGTGTAGCTAATGACGAGAAGCGAAGATCACCTGACGGAGTGAGCTGGGAACCTCCACCAAGGCCAACATGTGACTCCCGCAAGTCCAACGAGCTTCGCAATTTCTTAATGATCAATCAATCAATCAATCAATGTTTATTTATATAGCCCTAAATCACAAGTGTCTCAAAGGGCTGTACAAGCCACAACGACATCCAATGATGAACAAAATACCAAAACGGAAAGTAATCTAGAAATAAAAACCCACAAGATGTGCGGAAAAGTCAATGGTACCAATTTTCGATTTTTTAAAACTTTTTAGATAATAAAATCGTATTTATTGCAACATTTAAAAATGAGCTGATTGTGATACGTGCCGTCTATCTCATTTGCAAGTACTGTATGATAATAAGTGGAAAAAAACAGTTGCAAGCACGAGACGGCAGCAGTGTATACCGTATTTCCTTGAATTGCCGCCGGGAATATAGTATTCGCCTGCCTAGAATTACAGCCGGGTCAAACTCGTTTCGCAAAATAATTAGCGCATGCTTGGCACTTCCGCCGGGTCAAATATGAGTCATTAAATGACTTCCGTCTCCTGGTGGTAGAGGGCGCTAGTGTTCCTTCTTGCGACTACCAGTACTGCAGAAGACCGGTGCTGCAGAAGAAGACAACACGCAGCAAGAGTGAGCAGCCATTGTTTGCTTGCACTTTTACCATGGAGGATTACATATCTAAAATAAAACAGTTTTCTAAACTGGACTTTCAATCGAAGCAGGAGGTAATACTTAAAGGAAGATCTCCATCGAGACAGAGACTTTTAAAACTGAAGAAAGATAAGGAAGACTTCTATAGGAGCTGCGCATGGACTCATTTATACCTATAGGTAAGACCATAATAACGTCTTTTTTATTAAATGTGCTTTTCATGATAAGGTAAGCGCCGGAGTGAGAAGAGGTTTTAAAATAATTAGCGCATGCTTGCCAATCCCGCATGCTTTTGGTAAACGCAGGAGTGAGAAGAGGTATTAAATTAATTAGCGCCCCGGCGGCTATTCAAGGAAATAAGGTAGTTTATTTATGGTGTGTTGATTTGCTTAAGTTGCACCCTAAAAAGTGTTAATAAATGATAAATAAATGAACTTATCACGCACCAGCTGTGTGATTGTAACGTGCGTCTTACTTGTAGTTTTCATTCACACATTTGGAGGTGTTGACATATGAAGTGAAGTGAATTAGATTTATATTGCGTTTTTTCTTTAGAGACTCCAAGCGCTTTACAAACATTATTTACATACTACTACTCAGTGGCCTAGTGGTTAGAGTGTCCGCACTGAGATTGGTAGGTTGTGAGTTCAAACCCCGGCCGAGTCATACCAAAGACTATACAAATGGGACCCATTACCTCCCTGCTTGGCACTCAGCATTAAGGGTTGGAATTGGGGGTTAAATCACCAAAAATGATTCCCGGGCGCGGCCACCGCTGCTGCCCACTGCTCCCTTCCCCTCTCAGGGGGTGAACAAGGGTGATGGGTCAAATGCAGAGGACACATTTCACCACATCTAGTGTGCTTGACAATCATTGGTACTTTAACTTTAACTTAACATTTTTAAGTAAAGTGTCTTGCCCAAGGACACAGCGGCAGCAACTAGGATGGCAGAAGCTGGAATTGAACCGGGAACCCTCAAGTTGCTGGCACGGCCGCTCTACCAATTAAGCCCGAATCAGCATATAAAATTGCTAATGCTAATCAGTAGCATGTCAATAGCAAAGCCAGTGTATATTAGCATCAAGTTAACGCATGTTTGGAAAAGTGGATCCTTACTTTACATATGTTGGAGAGTTTTTTGAGTTTCTTTGTTGGCATTAAAATGACAACGTTACCTAAAGTCCGCTCTCAGTGCCGAAGCGCAAAGAGTCGGCAACCGGGCATAACCCACGTACCGTAAAATGGCACCCTTGGATTTTAAATCAATTGGTGCCTGGTAAGACCGGTGATATTTGATCGGTGCAAAAAAAGTACCGGACTCAGCACCCATCCATACACTCAAGTCCAGTAGGGTATGGATGCCAACTGGTGCAGCTATGTGCTGAAAAGGATTTGTCAAACTCACGTCCTGACACCTTGTAGCGACCCTGGTTCCAGTCAGGTGGAATGTGAAGGGGGCAGATCCAGACGGGTACGCCGAAGTGCGGACCCGTCTGGTTTAGTCCACTTCACCTTCTACTCAAACCCACAAATATAACTTGAACTGAGACAATGTGACCCAGCAGGCACGAGACATTGAAACAACGTTGAGAACTTGTTGGATTAAGTCCTGACGTTGAGCAACTCAAACGTAACGTTGAAACAACATGCTTTTTGACGACGTTTAATCAATGTTGGGTTGTGATGTTGATTTGAAATTGAATTTTGGTCATTTGCCAACCAATATTCTACAACACAAATACAACGTTGAAACAACATGCTTTTTGACATCATTTAATTAATGTTGTGTTCTGACGTTGATTTGACCTTTGAAATTTGGTCACATCACAACCAATATTCTACAACACAAATACAGCGTTGAAACAACATGGTTTTTGACATTTTTTTAATCAATTTTGGGTTGTGAAGTTGATTTGACCATTGAAATTTGGTAATTTCCCAACCAATATTCTGCAACACAAATACAACGTTGAAACATTTGCTTTTAAAAAAAAAAAAAAATTATTTATTCATTTGATAGGGAAATCATAATACAACTACTGAGAAAACAGACACTTTTTTTTGCCCCCCCCCCCCCCCAATTTTTTTTTTTTTTTTACAAAAATACAAAAAAATACTAAATTACAGAAAAATAATACAAGTAAAATAATAACGCCCCCTCCCACCTCCCGTCCTACATTTCAGTCACAGTGGGTAACAATGTACTGCCTTCCTCTTCACCACAAGCAGATATAGAATCACAATAACTGATTAAAAGGAGAAAAAAAGGTAACAACAAAAATAAAAATCACAAACCTACAGAGAAGTGTCACCGAATGAAAACAACAGCAACAAAGAAAAAAGAGTTGAGGTAAACAACATGCTTTTCGACATCGTTTAATCAATGTCAGGTTGTGACTTTAATTTGACCATTGAAATTTGGTCATTTCCCAACCAACAATGTGGATCCAACATTAGACTACAATGTTCTCTCAATTTACATATACAACTATTTTGCAAAATTGTTTTAAAGGACATGTATGTATAATCAACGTTTTATCAATGCTGGGTTGTGACCACAGTCACAAGGATGGTCTTATTATTAATACGTGTTAATAAAGATCAAAATGGTTGAAATAAGACTAGAAATAATAATAATTGCAAACAGTGGGGGACATAAGTATTGGATTCCCTACCAACCAGTCGGCACTCTGACCCCCACAGCTGGGTTGTGTGACAAGTAATCACACAAATTAGTCCTGTCCCTTTAAGAATGTTCATGTCGTGGATAAAAGACACCGGTCACAGAAACAGTTTTGTCCACTCAAACCTCCTCAGCACCATTACACCTGCACAAGACTCTATTTCATGTCGCTCTCCGTTGAAAGGAACCCATCATAAAAATTTCTGGACGGGATCTTTTTAGTATCAGCAGATAGTTATTTTTTTTGTATGTTCATTATATGCAGTGTGTATGTCAATGTGCACACAGCATGGGGGCGCAGCGGAGCAGCTGGAGCTTCAATCTGTTCGGGGGGGCGGGGGGA
Organism: Entelurus aequoreus; assembly: GCF_033978785.1. Lineage (NCBI taxonomy): Eukaryota > Metazoa > Chordata > Actinopteri > Syngnathiformes > Syngnathidae > Entelurus > Entelurus aequoreus. The sequence continues at coordinate 65,834,743 of NC_084740.1, forward strand.
GATGGTCGGCCGCCCATCGGCGGGAGGTCATGTGGAGCCACATCCCAACACCGAGCGCTGGCTCCGAGCGGGACGGGTGGCTTGGCAGGTCCGACCCGCAACTGACAGCTCTGCTGCGGCCCACTTGACGCCGGGGGTGTGGGGGGTGTGGGGGCAGGCACTTTGCCAGCAGACTGATGGAGCATCGATGAGAAGTTGAAGAACAAAACGTCAAACAAGACCACTTGCCCTTCTTCAAACTAACCACCTCCATGTGGTAAAAAGGCAAGGTTCTAGTCCTAGCCATTTTACCTGTCCTGGTCCAAACCTTGTTTTTCTCCCGACTGGTCCTGGTCCTACACTGTAAAAAAACAACGCACAATTTACGGTAAAATACTAGCAGCTATGGTTGCCAGGAATTCACAGTAAAACAGATTAAGGCCAATTTTAGTGTTGCCAATCAGCTTGTCAGCCAGAGTACCTGGAGAGAACCTAGGCAGTCACGGGGAGAACATGCAAACTCCACACCTGGGACTCAAACCCAGGACCTTCTCACTGTGGGGCACGAGCGCTAATGTGCTGCCCTGTCACTAATACCAATGTCTGCACAACGCATGTGTTTCCTAGACATGAGGATTTTAACTTGAAAGTATTTGTACAACCTTTCACTGGACAACTCGCAACACATTCCTTCAAGTGAGCTATCATAAATGAGCCTTAATTGCTCTGTAACTGGATCAGTTCCCGCACGCTTAAACACACAGCGCGGTTCATTTGGATGCAGTTTGCAATGAAGCACAGAGACTAACCCCTCAATGTCTGAAACCACAAAAATGCAAAGCCAAAAGTTAACTAGGCTAATGATTTAACACAATCCGCTAAAGCAATTAAAGTGTGCTAATAATTTAAATGTAAAATCTGCAAAATCTTACATTTAGACAGAATAATACCCTAAATTTCCAAATGCTTTGTACAATTTTTCATAATTTTCACCGTAAACCGTAAAGTCATGTGTTTTCTACGTATTCTAACATTTACTGTTTCTTGCTGTGGAGGAGTCAACTGCATTTACTACTGTGATGAACTGTTTTTGATGCTACGCTGTTGAACTGTTACTATTGAACAATTGCTTGCTGCAGTTTTTACAACCATTTTTTTACAGTGTAGTTTTGGTTCTTTTAATCCTGGTTTCTTCTCAGTACCTGTGTCCAGGTACAGGTCTTAGTCCTTCTTTTGGTCTCAGCGCTGGTTCTTCCCCAGCAGGCACGTGACATCGATACAATGTTGATTATACGTACATGTCCTTTAAAACTGACTTTGAAACAACATTGCAAAATAGTTGTATTTGTATTGTATTGAGGCAAGGTTGGTGTCTTAACGTTGAATCCACGTTGTTGGTTGGTAAATGACCAAAATTCAATGTCAAATCAACGTCACGACCCGACATTGATTAAGTGTTGTCAAAAAGCATGTTGTTTTAACGTTGTATTTGTGTTGTGGAATATTGGTTGGGAAATTACCAAAATTCAAGGGTCAACTCAACATCACAACCTGACATTGAATAAACGTAATCAAAAAGCATGTTGTTTCAACTTTGTATTTGTGTTGTAGAATACAGTTTGGGAAATGACCAAAATTCAATGGTCAAATAAACATCAGAACCCAACATTGATTCAACTTTGTCAAAAATCATTTTGTTTCAACGTTGTATTTGTGTTGTAGAATACTGGTTGGGAAATGACCAAATTTCAATGGTCAAATCAACGTCACAACTTGACATTGAATAAACTTTGGCAAAAAGCATGTTGTTCCAATGTTGTATTTGTGTTGTAGAATATTGGTTGGGAAATTACCAAAATTCAATGGTCAAATCAACGTCAGAACCCAACATTGATTAAACGTAATCAAAAAGCATGTTGTTTCAACGTTATGATTGAGTTGCTCAACGTCAGGACCTAATTCAACAAGTTCTCAACGTTGTTTCATTGTCTTGTGACACTGGGTCCCCTTCAAGTCCTTGTCACTATATTTGGTGAGACAGCCTTGTCATAGTCCTGGTCCTGGTTTTGTCTCCTATACTTCAAGCTTTGTTTTTTCTCTCTCCCTGGTCCAGGTCCTTCGTAGCGTCATTGTCTTGGTGTTATGCTGGATCCTTGTCCTTATCCTAGTCCCTGTTCCGGCCTTGGTCCTGCTTCTGTTCAGAGAACACACGCGGGTGTGAGCTGGACTCCAGTTCTGTTTTCAGTGCAGTTTAACAGTAAGTGAGGTCAAAGATTGTCTCTGTTACAGATGCTCCACTCGCACATTGGAGACTCTTTTAGCTTGGTCCATTGTTTGCGTGTGTGTGTGTGCGTGCGTGTGTGTGTGTGTGCTGTCAATTTGATGTGGCACTGAGGTCACAACTGAGGGAGTGTTTTTGGCGGTCACCAGTCCAGAGGGGCTGCGGGCTGCTACCATCTGGTGACCAGAGCCAACGTGTACCTGCCACGCTCTTGGCCAGTGTCCATACCTGCACACACACACACACACACACACTCGCACACGCACAATTGCACAATCACACAACACGCACACACACATAAACACACAAGGTCATGCCAGCCTGAAAGACAGGCTGAGAGCAGATGTCCGTCAAGCACCTCTTCCACTTAATTAAGCAGCATCAGCAACCTTGTGTGTGTGTGTGTGTGTGTGTGTGTGTGTGTGTGTGTGTGTGTGTGTGTGTGTGAGAGCGAGATAGGAGCATGTTGTCACTGGAGTTGTGCTGAAGTCCAACTTAGCTCCATTTTCATGCCTGAGACCAGTTGTGTTGAGTCTCAGTTGGACTGCCAGGTTGAGATGGTGACGTCACAGCCGTGTGAAATACCGCCAAGAGTTGAGCTGTGGCGCTCTCTGGCGATCACTTGGTAGAAGGTTCTTTATATTCTTTTCTTAGTTAATTTAATCAGTGCGCATAAAACAGAGATATTTACCTAAATTGTTTCAGGGGTCACATTTTCAAAGAGCTGAAGACCTTCTCCCTTCACTATTGGTCTTATTTTGTATATTCCGGAGAACCAGCGTCCCCTAAAGCAGCTCGGGGTTCTTAACCTTTTCTACTACAGAGGGGCCCGGGGTCCCCTCAAATGTTGTCAGTGAATTAGTAATCATATTCAATAATTATACCTAACCTACTTACAGTTCACAACCTTGTCAAATGATATGAATCACAAAGGTTAATATTTACCAAACACATAAACTTTAGGCTTAGGTCAAGCTGATTAGAAAAATAAATACTAACCAATACTGCATAAGAAGGTACTCATGCATCACTGATGAAAAATAAATGTACAATTATGGTGTGCCAAAATAGATCAACTAAATCAATAATGAATATGTCTCTTAACGAAACTGTAAAGTGCAAATGACATTACAGCTTCACCACTTTAGTCATAATTTTTGCACAGACTTCTGTTTGTTTGAGTTTGTCATTACTGCCACAAGTGGAAGAAAAGTGTATTACAACTGAGTTCCGATGCAACCCATACCGACCACAGCTTATTTTTTGGCCATCCTTTAGGCGGCGCTCGCGACCCAACAACAGGGGGCCAGACTTCTATAGTTAACAGTGGCGGGCCGTGCGTTTCCCACCTAGGCCTTCAGTGATGTCCGACTTCAGTGATTACCTCTCAAAATACAATCATTTATGTCACCACATGACCATTGTTGGAGAAATACTATACAGGAACACATTTACTGGGCATTGAATTACCTCAACAGTGTACAAAACGGGTTATTTTCTGGCGCATTTAAAAATCAATAAACCCGCATCGGCAATTAAAACATATCTTATGTGGCACTGTCAAAATTAAAATGGCAAAAAACATATTAAACGTCAAAAAATAAAGAAATAAAATATTTGAACTCGCAATTTGTAGAACCCATTCGACGCCGTATAAGCCAATGGTACCGCTCGTAGTCGTTTGATTCGAGTGGAAGTGGCGAGCATTTCCCCATTTCATCGCCGGAGACAGCTGAGCTAGCTTCCGGGGTTGGCCGACATCGTCTCACAAGATGTAGTTTCTCTTTAAATATCCTTCTTGAAAATGGCCTTGCAAATATATATCTGCCACCTAATCAACGTTTTGTTCTCCTTCTTTGTGGGTTAAAAAAGTGAGTATTGGTGATTTCTCTGCTAGCCCGGTATGGCTACGGTGCAACACTTCTTGCTTCAGTAAATTGCAACTTGTGACTGGATACTCACTTTGGAATGACAAGTGAGTATCCAATCACCAGTGTTGGGACTAATGCGTTACTTTGTAACGCGTTACTGTAACGCCGTTACCATCGGCGGTAAATAGTAATCTAACGCGTTATTTTTTATATTCAGTAACTCAGTTACCGTTACTACATGATGCGTTACTGCGTTATTGTACGTTATTTTTTATGTACTATCGGCTAGAAACTGAGAAGTTCTGAGTGTGTTTTATTGCAGCTCTGCAGAAGAGGCGACAAGAAAGAGGTGCGCCGCGCGCTGTATGTATGTGTGTGTGTGTGGGAGGAAGGGGGCGTGTCTGTGTTTACTAACAAGACGTCATGGCGAAGCCCGAAGCCGAGTTTCTTAAAATGGAGATATTTTCAGTACTTTTCTTTTGTCGACCACAAAGAAAATAACATTTTAGTTGAATGTAAGTTGTGTCTTGGATCAAAGATCCTATCCTAGCAATTCAAATATGCTGAAACCGCTACAAAAACAACATGCTTCGACGAAGCTAGTAAAGAGACACACTTCACCTCCACCTCCAACAGCGGCTGGATTTTAACGAGGCACTGCACACTGAAGGTACACACTCTGTCAATTCTCTTACACTACCGTTCAAAAGTTTGGGGTCACCCAAACAATTTTGTGGAATAGCCTTCATTTCTAAGAACAACAATAGACTGTCGTGTTTCAGATGAAAGTTGTCTTTTTCTGGCCATTTTGAGCGTTTAATTGACCCCACAAATGTGATGCTCCAGAAACTCAATCTGCTCAAAGGAAGGTCAGTTTTGTAGCTTCTGTAACGAGCTAAACTGTTTTCAGATGTGTGAACATGATTGCACAAGGGTTTTCTAATCATCAATTAGCCTTCTGAGCCAATGAGCAAACACACTGTACCATTAGAACACTGGAGTGATAAATGCTGGAAATGGGCCTCTATACACCTATGTAGATATTGCACCAAAAACCAGACATTTGCAGCTAGAATAATCATTTACCACATTAGCAATGTATAGAGTGTATTTCTTTAAAGTTAAGACTAGTTTAAAGTTATCTTCATTGAAAAGTACAGTGCTTTTCCTTCAAAAATAAGGACATTTCAATGTGACCCCAAACTTTTGAACGGTAGTGTATATACTCTTTCATTCTAGACTTCTAGAGTGTTTGATTATCACATCAGTCTAAATCAGGAGTGGGCAATTAATTTTTACCGGGGGCCGCATTAGCAACCCGAGCACTGCTGGAGGGCCACACCGACAATATTTCAATTAAATTTTGCTCAAATTATTTTTGATATACCGTAAGATAAATAATAATAATAATAATATTTTCATTTAACCTAACTTATCTTTATACAAAAGCAGATGGCTTTTGATGGTTTTATTTTTAACACTTTCTTACACAACACTTCCTGATGTATATTACATTGCAAAAATTTGAATTTCTGTCACTTTATCCTGCATCCTCTTTGTTGTGAACGTAGCACGCCTGTAAGGTGATTGGCGAAGAAGGAGGAAGCGTTGCTGTTGCGGAAATGAGGAGTGAGGATAGACGTGCGTGTGGAAAGAACGAGATAAGTTAAAGTTAAGTTAAAGTACCAATGATTGTCACACACACACTAGGTGTGGTGAAATTTGTCCTCTGCATTTGACCCATCCCCTTGATCACCCCCTGGGAGGTGAGGGGAGCAGTGGGCAGCAGCGTAGCCGCGCCCGGGAATCATTTTTGGTGATTTAACCCCCAATTCCAACCCTTGATGCTGAGTGCCAAGCAGGAGCTGTGTTAGTATAGGTTGCTCAATAAAAATTTAAAAAGAGCGTCAGACTTGGTGTGCACTTCTTCTGGACGCTACGGTGTTAGAAGTGGGATGAAATGCCTCCGAGTTCGCCTTGCCATCAAACCTGGGAGTCTTCATTGAGGGCGGAATTCCCCCATGCCAAACAGCGTGCGCCGCACCTGTAGACGCTGCCTCTCTCTTCCTCCCTCTCTCTCTCTCTCTTTGCAGCGAGCTTCTCACGTCCGGGATACACACATACATCTGCAGTGCTGCCGGCACCTTAAGTGTCCTTCCCCTCCCGTTCAATCTTGACAAAGTCGCCAGGAAACATCATGGCACGTACCTCCCGATGACGTAGCAGGCTGAGCACATGTACAAGCAGCGCAGTATGCGCACACAATTAAGCAGCGGCAGTATGCACAAAGTTTTACTTATGATACCAAATGTAGCGTCCAGAAGAAGTGCACACCAAGTCTGACGCTCTTTTTAAACTTTTATTGAGCAACCTATACTAACACTGCTCAACTTATCTCGTTCCTTCCACGCGCACGTCCATCCTCACTCCTCATTTCCGCAACTCAAAAACACAACATCAACTTCAGCAGGTCGTTACACTATATTCTTTAAACACAGCAACCTGTGCAGTCCATGTCTTGTTGAAAACACGCCATTCGTCATGAATTTTTCTTTTTTTTAGCGTCTCGGGGATAACGGGGCATCACTCGTCGCTGTGCGCCTCCACTCACAGGACATACGCACATAAATAACACTTTTCAAAATAAAAGCAGCACAGTTGTATTGCACGCACGACATATATGTTTTTTTAAATTTATTTTGTAATTTGTGATTGCCGCTGCGCGCACGAGCATACGTCCACACGGAAGTAATAAAAATAACGCTTTTCAAAACAAAAGCAGCACCGTTGTATTGCACACTCGAAATAGATACTTTTTAAAATTATTTTTGTAATTTACGATTGGGCTCACGCGGGCCGGACAGGGACGTACAAAGGGCCGGATGTGGCCCGCGGGCCGCAGAATGCCCAGGTCTGCTCTAAATGTTTAGACTATAAAGTTTACAAACATAAAGAGGGATGCTCGTGGGCCAGGCCAATCTTTCCTTTTCTCTAAACTAAGTGGGGGAATGTGTAGAGTGTTCTGGGCTTCAGACATTATTTTATTTCAGAATTCCTTGAGATAAAAAAACGCCTGGTTAGGCTTTCACCAAATCACCAAAAATGATTCCCGGGCGCGGCTCCGCTGCTGCCCACTGCTGCCCACTGCTCACCTCACCTCCCAGGGGGTGATCAAGGGGATGGGTCAAATGCAGAGGACAAATTTCACCACACCTAGTGTGTGTGTGACAATCATTGGTACTTTAACTTAACTTTAACTTTATGTATGTAGTGTGCCTTCCTTGGTTTACAGCTATTAGGGGTGTGGGAAAAAATCGATTCGAATTCGAATCGCGATTCTCACGTTGTGCGATTCAGAATCGATTCTCATTTTTAAAAAGATCTATTTTAATTGTTATTTTTTTATATATTAATTTTTTAAATAAATCAATCCAACAAAACAATACACAGCAATACCATAACAATGCAATCCAATTCCAAAACCAAACCCGACCCAGCAACACTCAGAACTGCAATAAACAGAGCAATTGAGAGGAGACACAAACACGACACAGAACAAACCAAAAGTAGTGAAACAAAAATGAATATTATCAACAACAGTATCAATATTAGTTACAATTTCAACATAGCAGTGATTAAAAATCCCTCAATGACATTATCATTAGACATTTATAAAAAATAAATAAAAAGAACAATAGTGTCACAGTGGCTTACACTTGCATCGCATCTCATAAGCTTGACAACACACTGTGTCCAATATTTTCACAAAGATAAAATAAGTCATATTTTTGGTTCATTTAATAGTTAACACAAATTTACATTATTGCAATCAGTTGATAAAACATTGTCCTTTACAATTATAAAAGCTTTTTACAAAAATCTACTACTATGCTTGCATGTCAGCAGACTGGGGTAGATCCTGCTGAAATCCTATGTATTGAATGGATAGAAAATCGTTTTGAATCGGGAAAAAATTGTTTTTGAATCGAGAATCGTGTTGAATTGAAAAAAAAAAAAAGATTTTGAATCGAATCGTGACCCCAAGAATCGATATTGAATCGAATCGTGGGACACCCAAAGATTCACAGCCGTACCAGCTATGTTGTTATTATGCTGTTTGTTACCTATGTATGTTATGTTGCAGCTAATTAAAATAGTTTTGTCAATTTGTTCTGGCCTGAAACAAATTGGCCCTTTGGAACAAATCTTTGTCTTTGTGTGTTGTATGTAGACCACATTGCTTAGCAGAGTTCAGTGATGCAAATGCATGTCAAGTTGATCAACAGATTGTATTATTCTCCAGTGCAATAACAGTACTGAAATGAAGGCTAAAAGGGCATTAAATGGGGCCTTAAAAAAATAAAAAATAAAATATAAGTAACTAAATAGTTACTTTTCAAAGTAACACATTACTTTTTGGTTAAAGTAACTGAGTTAGTAACTGAGTTACTTTTGAAATAAAGTAACTAGTAACTGTATCTAGTCACTGGTTTTCAGTAACTAACCCAACACTGCCAATCACAGCCTCGTTAACATCAGGCTACTGTCAACAACTTGTGATCTGATTGGCTATCACAACTGTCTATCAACTGTATGTGTTCTCAAATTCATCCGCTCTGCTGATCTGCTTAGCACCGTCGGGGCTCAAACCAGTGAGTATCCAATCACAGGACGCGTAAATGTCACGTTCAACGTGAGGCCAGCTAGAAGGCCTTACTGACAACAACTCCTGATCTGATTGGCTATGGCAATTGATTCTGAAGGCAGACTTGGTACAGCATGGCAACATAAGCTAGCTGAATTCTGAAAGAGCATAATATGATATGAAGAGAATATGGATACTTTTAGATATTTAGGGAGAGTAAATTAAAAATGACTTTTATCTTTAATTATTATTGGGATTTCTGGTTATGTTAGGCCAGCAGAGAAGGCCTTGCTGGCCCTGACAACCCACCACTGATGGTTAAGAAACAATGTTCCAAAATATACATTTGATTTTGGTCTATTTATTTGTCTGCTATTTTCAAAGACCTTCTGCAAAAATGTGAGTCTCTCACAAGTTTTCTTTTAACTCAACCAGTTGAATAGCCCAAATTATGGAAAAAAAAAAGAAGACCTAAAATGGAACCTTGAGGAACACCACTAGTATTGAACAAATGACGACTGACTGCATCTGAGCCAAATAAGCTACAGCAACACCTTAGTTACATAAATTACAGGACAAAGTTTAACTGACATAAAGGAGAGGACTTAAAGGGGTGCCTTGAGGAACGCCACAGTCAAGTAAATCACAAGTTTGGACCTCAATCTTCTATGGTCAACGCGAGGATCTGCCAATGCGTTTACAGTGGTCCAAGTTCTTTTTTACCAGGGATACCAAAAATGTCATTTCGTTTGGGCTGCTAAAGTGTAAAGGGAAATTTAATTGGAAATGTTATACATAGTCATACAGGCCTCTTTCAAGCTGCACAATCAGTAGATTTAACTGTAAAAAAAAACGGCAGCTCTGGTCGCCAAAAAATTTCCGTAAAATCATCAGTGGTACTATTTTTCCATTTACAGTAATAAACTGTAAAAACAGGTAACGCTAAGAAAGTAGCAGCTCAGTCGCCAGAATGTTGCGGTATAAATAACAGTGGTACTGTTTTTCAATTTATTTTATGCACTGTAAAAAACTGGCCATAGATTGTACAGTAAAAAACGGTCATAGTTTAAATTTACAGTAATTACCTTTTTTTTTCCAAAACACTACATTTTACCGTAAAATTCTGGTGATTGAGCTGCCAGTTTTTTCAAATCATAAAATCTAGAGATTTTTTTTTTTTTTTTTAGAGACCCCCGCTATACGGTAAAGTTGTGACTTTTTGACGTCCTATGGAAAAGGATTGTCTTGGTCGCCATGCTTCGCCCACGTTCTATAACAAAAACCTAAAAGCTTCAAAATGTAAATCCTCCTCATGTCAAATCTGTCTTGTCTTGTCTTGGTTAAGCGATCAGATGAAATAGCGAGGACAAGCTGGTGACAGAACAACACCTGGAAATGGAAAAAACCTGCAGTAAATGACCTTTTTTGATTGTTTTGAGGGTAAAAATTGAGATAAAAGACACATTTCCATGTTAATCACGCACATGATTTATATTTACATATGGCGCTATGAGGCTACATTCTTCACGGCTGGTGCAGTTGCATGGTAAAAATGGCTGTTTGGACCATGGGCACATTTTCACTTTGGCCCTCAGGGGCAACACGTTTGGGCACCCCAGCTCTATACAGCAGGAGCACTTTATTGCTTTTAGGAAATGTTTGTCTCCTAAGTTTTTATGGTGTCATTCCTCGGCTGATTTTGGCTTCTTAGATACAAAACCCAAAACCAGTGAGTTTGGCATGTTGTGTAATTCGTAAATAAAAACAGAATACAATGATTTGCAAATCCTTTTCAACTGATATTCAATTGAATAGACAACAAAGACAAGATACTTAATGTTCGAACTGAGAAACATATTATTTTTTGCAAATAATCATTAACTTATAATTTAATGGCAGCAACACATTGCAAAAAAATTGGCACAGGGTCTCTTTTACTACAAAGCCACGCTGTTGTGACACGTGCAGAATGTGGCTTGGCATTGTCTTGCTGAAATAAGCAGGGGCGTCCATGAAAAAGACCTTGCTTGGATGGCAACATATGTTGCTCCAAAACCTGTATGTACCTTTCAGCATTAATGGTGCCTTCACAGATGTGTAAGTTACCCATACCTTGGCCAGTAATACACCCCCATACAATCACAGATGCTGGCTTTTCAACTTTGCGCCTAAAACAGTCCTGTGGTTCTTTTCCACTTTGGTCTGGAGGACACAACGTCCACAGTTTCCAAAAACAATTTGAAATGTGGACTCGCCAGACCACAGAACACTTTTCCACTTTGCATCAGTCCATCCCCTAGAGGGGGGGGGGGGGGGGGGGGGTGTTACACACTTATGCGGTCCTCTCCAAGGTTTCTCATAGTCATTCACATTGACGTCCCACTGGGGTGAGTTTTTCCTTGCCCGTATGTGGGCTCTGTACCGAGGATGTCGTTGTGGCTTGTGCAGCCCTTTGAGACACTTGTGATTTAGGGCTATATAAATAAACATTGATTGATTGATTGATCTTAGATGAGCTCAGGCCCAGCGAAGCGTTTTTGGGTGTTGTTGATGAATGGCTTTGGCTTTGCACAGTAGTTTTAACTTGCACTTACAGATGTAGCGACCAACTGTAGTTAATGGCAGTGGTTTTCTGAAATGTTCCTGAACCCATGTGGTGATATCCTTTACACACTGATGTTGCTTTTTGATGCAGTACCACCTGAGGGATACAAGGTCACGGGCATTGCCGCTTACGTGCAGTGATTTCTCCAAATTCTCTGAACTTTTTGATAATATTACGGAACGTAGATGGTGAAATCCCTAAATTCCTTACAATAGCTGGTTGAGAAAAGTTGTTCTTAAACAATTTGCTCAGGCATTTGTTCACAAAGTGGTGACCCTCGCCCCATCCTTGTTTGTGAATGACTGAGCATTTCATGGAAACTGCTTTTATACCCAACCATGGCACCCACCTGTTCCCAATTAGCCGGTTCACTTGTGGGATGTTCTAAATAAGTGTTTGATGAACATTCCTCAATTTTCTCTGTCTTTTTTGCCACTTGTGCCAGCTTTTTTGAAACATGTTGCAGGCATCAAATTCCAAAGGAGGTAATATTTGCAAAAAATAACTAAGTTTACCAGTTCGAATGTTAAGTATCTTGTATTTGCAGTCTATTCAATTGAATATAGGTTGAAAAGGATTAGCAAATCATTGTATTCTGTTTTTATTTACCATTTAACACAATGTGGGAAGCACAATGGCACACGGGTTAGTACGTGTGCCTCACAATACGGGTTCCATCCTGGGCTCTGGATCTTTCTGTGTGGAGTGTGCATGTTCTCCCCATGACTGCGGCTTCCTCCCACCCAGACATGCACCTGGGGATAGGTTGATTGGCAACACTAAATTGGCCCTAGTGTGTGAATGTTGTCTGTCTCTCTGTGTTGGCCCTGCGATGAGGTGGCGACTTGTCCAGGGATAGGCTCCAGCACCCCCCGCGACAACGTAAGGGACAACCGGTAGAAAATGGATGGATGGATTTACACAACGTGCCAACTTCACTGGTTTTGGGTTTTGTAGATGAAAAAAACAGAGGCCACGTGTCCTTGCTCATCTTTATTGACATCAGCAAAGGGTACAAAGTCAGCCTTCAGTTGGTAGTTGTTGTTGTTAGTACTACTAGTACTAGTACTAGTACTAGTTGACTAGTTCCAGTACACTTTTGTCAATAAGAATCAGCTTAAAGCCGGATCTGGGTAGTCCAGGATGGCCTGCATCATGATGAAGGTTGCGTTTCTCTGACGGGCTCAGTGGTCGCAGCCAAAAAGATCCATGGCCACACGGTGCTGTTCTGGAATGGCCTTGGCCCCCACTAACAGTGCAATGCTGTCAAACTGATAGTAGTGGTTCCCTACAACTACTTTGACGCCTTTGGGGCCACACATGGCGGCGTCCACCTTCTTGAACAACCCAATTGTACGCTCGTTGGTAGCAACGCGAGGAGTTTCATTCAGCTCCACATCGAACATGTGCTCACCTGCAAGGCAAGACAAGAACCTTGTTAAGTAGATTCAGGAGCAACTTTGACATGGAATACCTAAGTCGACTCCCGGTAAAGGTCTGTAAGAAACCGCTAACAACCTGTAGGAGTTTATCAGATCTGTACTAGACTAGGTACATTAAGGAGAACAATCAACCAAACGGGGCTAAACAAGACTAGCTTTAGTCCTGGAAGAGACTATAGACCAGAATGTACTAGACATTCTGGCAGTGGACTGAATTATGATCAAGTGAAGTAAACCTAACCTTTAATGAGATGTGCGATGTGATGGTCCTCGCAGACAAAGGCAGCGTCAATCGGACCCTCCAGTCCCAGCTCCTCCTTTATAGGTTTGGGGAAACCCTCTGCGAGGGTGTGTGGGTTACTGACTTTGTAAGCATACACTTGGTCGTCCTGCAAGGAGAAAACAGTCACGGAAAAGACCAAAAATCAATCAGACGAGCTGATGGACAGCTGACCTTGATCATGTAGAGGTGACTGTTGTAGGAGAAAACAGCGTCCACATCGTTTTGAAGTTCTTTGAAGGCGTGCCCGATGGTTTCGGCCGTCATTGTGTGATTTTCATAGTGTGTGTTTAGGAAAAAATTGCCTGACCAAGAAAGACTCACTTAGTCACGGTGCATGCTTTGCTTTTGAGGAATTCGGGTCCCATCTGGGACCAGAACACTAAGTTCTAAAGAGAAAAGGCCACTAGGGGTGACAATGTGGACCTTAAGTACTTCCTAAACTCACCTCTGAAAGCATAAATGTCTCCAGCGTCATCAGACGTGATGGCGTCCAGGTGAACACGACTGCAGCGTTCTCGATCCAGGTTGTCGCTGTTGTCACCTGCGAGCGACAGCAGTGACAGACACTAATGGCTCAAATATGTCAGTGACAGAGGAGACCAGAGATTGAAGTCTGCAACCTTCTCCCAGACTTACAAAGAACTCGTTTTACTTACCAAACTTGGAGCACTTCATGAAGAAGTCGATTGCCTCCTTCGGATATGTGCCGTTGACCTCGCCGGTCATTGGGTCAAACTTGGAGAACATGTGCCCGTGGAAGCAGTAGTAGTGTCCCATATAGTGGAACGCGGACGTGCAGTTAGGCATGGTCTTAAACTCTTTCTTGTCTACAGCCTTGCTCTTCACGTGGTAGTGATAGATGTCGTGTCCTGTGGGAGAAAAGATGTCTTTCTAGTCTTTTCAATCTCCATCAATGTTTTTCGTAAGGCTGTCTTCAAATAGTGAAAGATTTGGCGATTCCTTTTGGCACAGGGTGTGCCTCGGAGGTGTAACTCCCCCATGGCAAAGGTAATGTTTGTTACGGCTTTTACTTGTCTGCGCTGTGCCACAGCCTCGGAACTCACTAATCGATCTGCTCTCTACCGTGTTTATTTCTTTATCAGAGTGGTTAAGACTTATAAAATGGAAAACATTGCAAATGATCTCTGTTTTGTTCACTTCAATGAAAGACAGTATATCTTTTACAAAAGGGACAAGCGGTAGAGAATGGATGGAAGTTTCTTTAATTAACTTGGGAAGTGTCACCGTATAGAGCAGGGGTCCCCAAGCTTTTTGACTCGGGGGCCGCATTGGCTTAAAGCAATTTGGCCGGGGGCCGGGCTGTGTATATATATATATATATATATACATATATATATATATATATATATATATATATATATACTACCGTTTAAAAGTTTGGGGTCACCCAAACAATTTTGTGGAATAGCCTTCATTTCTAAGAACAAGAATAGACTGTCGAGTTTCAGATGAAAGTTATCTTTTTCTGGCCATTTTGAGCGTTTAATTGACCCCACAAATGTGATGCTCCAGAAACTCAATCTGCTCAAAGGAAGGTCAGTTTTGTAGCTTCTGTAACGAGCTAAACTGTTTTCAGATGTGTGAACATGATTGCACAAGGGTTTTCTAATCATCAATTAGCCTTCTGAGCCAATGAGCAAACACATTGTACCATTAGAACACTGGAGTGATAGTTGCTGGAAATGGGCCTCTATACACCTATGTAGATATTGCACCAAAAACCAGACATTTGCAACTAGAATAGTCATTTACCACATTAGCAATGTATAGAGTGTATTTCTTTAAAGTTAAGACTAGTTTAAAGTTATCTTCATTGAAAAGTACAGTGCTTTTCCTTCAAAAATCAGGACATTTCAATGTGACCCCAAACTTTTGAACGGTAGTGTATATATATATATATATATATATATTAGATATATATATATTAGATATATATATCCGACCCGCGGGCCGTAGTTTGGGGACCCCTGGTATAGAGGTTAAATCCAAAACCCTGTGACGTTACTGACACCTAGTGACCAGTCAGTGTAAATGATTAGATATCACCCATCCATCCATCCATCCATTTTCTACCGCTTGTCCCTTTTGGGGTCGTGGGGGGTGCTGGAGCCTATCTCAGCTGCATTCGGGCGGTAGGCGGGGTACACCCTGGACAAGTCGCCACCTCACCATTTCTCTCAACCTCCCCTCCCCCCAAAACCATAGATTTGACTGATTGTCGACTATAGACGAAATCTAACGAATCAGATTGTTAGTTTTTGTAGCGTGAGGCATCTTTTTAAGACTTGTAGGACAAGTGGGAACAAACCCTTGAAGAAGATGACAGAATCTTCATCGCAGTCTGGATGCGGGCACTGGACGGCAGCTTCTAGGTGATCAGGGATTCCCGGGAACACTTCAGAGATGTCCTTGGGGTATCCGTCCTCCAGCTTGTGATCGTAGTAGCTGTACACTTTGTGGTCCTGGATGGAAAGACCACAAGACAAAACAGGTTTTGAAGCTTGCAGTCTACCCTTTGTCACCTGACATTGTCTGCATATTAACTGCCCCAAGTTCAATTTAACGTATGGTTGGTTTGGAGCACCTCAGTCTCATGTGACCGTTTTAGCTTAGCTGCCTTGTGTCACCCCGTTCACCGCAAAAGAGCGGACACGAGGTGTGGGGACGGTACCAGGAAGAAGAATATGCGGTCATGTTCGTCCGGGCTGTCCTCATTGTGCATGCGGAAAGCGGCATCGACGTGTCCCACTTTGTGATCGTCGTCCAACTCGGCAAAAGACTCATTGGACATCTCCGCCTTGCCGTCGAATCCCTTGAACAAGAAGTGACCTGGAAAAGTGTATACAACATGTGTTCAGGATTTTTTCAACATCATTCCTGACACAGAAGAAGAAGAAGAAGAAGAAACCCATCAAAGCAATGTGAGTCTTACCTTTGAAAAAGTAGGGCACGCCATCCTCGTTCACCACCGCGGCGTCCATCTCCAGACCCTCACACCGATCTGGGAGGTCTGAACAACAACATGGCCGTGGTGAGAACAACACGACATGATGATGAAGAACAGAAAAGAGTCGCTCTCACCTGATGAATGATCCCCATGACTGTCAAAGAGAAGAAAGTATTTTTAAGGACAGGGTTAGGGCTTAGACACATGACATTTGTCTAGAAGCTTCTTTGAGAGACACTTGTTGCTAAACAGAACTCATCGGACTAGAAACCTCGAGAAGTCTTGTTCAGTTAGGGGTTAGGATTAGGATTGAAGTTATGGGTTTAATTCTTAGCCTGACAGATCTCATAAGATTTGTACTAGAACATCTAGAAATGGTTCAGATGATTTAGAAACATGTTCGTCACTTTTAAGAACCTGAGACCGCTTGGCAGAACTTCTAGGACTAGAAACTTCTAAAAGTCTTGTTGGGTTAGGGGATAGGGCTTGGATGTTAGGATTACAGTTGGAGTTATGAGTTAAATCAATTAACCAGACAGAATTTATAAGACTCCTACTATAAACTTATAGAAATAGTTAAGAGGATTTAGACACATCATATTTGTCACCTTCAGGACCTGAGACGCTTGTTGATAAACAGAACTCCTAGGACTAGAAACTTCTAAACGTCTTGTTGGGTTGGGGATAGGGGTCTGATGTTAGGATTAGAGTTGGAGTTATGGGTGTAATCATTTAACCAGACAGATTGTATAAGATTCCTACTAGAAACATCTAGAAATGTTTAAGATGATTTAGACACATCAAATTTGTCACTTATAGGACCCAAAACACTTGTTGCTAAACAGTACTCCTAGGACTAGAAACTTCTAAAAGTCTTGTTGGGTTGGGGATAGGGATTGGATGTTAGGATTAGAGTTGGAGTTATGGGTTAAATCATTTAGCCAGACAGAAGTAAATGTATTTGAAACTTCTAGAAAAGTTAGGGTTAAGATGATTTATTTCAGTCACTTTTAAGGACCTGAGTCATTTGTTGCTAGGCAGACCTCATAGGAGTTGTAGCTAGAAATATCTGAATGGTCCTGTAAAGACACTGTTAAGCACATCACAATTCTCTTAAAGGGGCGGCAGAAAAGACAAACTTACTGGTCGGCATGCGCCAAGGCCAAGATCAGAAACACACACAGGAAGTTGGCGAGCAGCTTCATGGCGAGCAGGACCAGATCAAAGGTGTCTTGTTGTCGGGCACAGCAGTCACTTATAAAGCGGCAAAGTCACGGGTACGCCAGCGGGGGCGGAGTCAGACAGGCTCGAATGTAACAGTCTGTGTTTGAGTCGTTTTGGGGTTTTTTTGCCATCTTCTCCAATGTGTAACTCACGGAACTGGAACAATCAATACGAACACCCACACGTTGTTGCAATTCAAGAACCTTGGACAATATTCCACATCCACACATGATGATGTAAATGGGATACATTGCTGATACAACATCGTCCTTCACTGATTGGCTAGTAGAGATCACATGGCTCTTCTCCAGTGTCCCTAGTCTGTACACATACAAAGTCATTGGACTTTTAACAATGGATTCTTAAAATACAAATAATATATATTTTCAATTAAATATTAAAAAATATATATTGTATGCAATAATATTTAGATTAATTAAATTAAAAAGAAAAAAACGTATTTAAATATATTCTAGACACACAATACGTATTATTTCTTCAAAAAATGTACATGCATCAATGCTTATGTATTTTGTCCAGACTTCTGGGACACTCGTGTGTTATATGCACACACAATATACATAAAAAAGTTACATTTAACTCTTAATTAATATCATTAATATTAGACTGGCGACCAGTCCATAGTGGACCCCGCCTCTCAGCCGAGGTCAGCTTGGTCCAGCCCACTTTTGACACTAAAAGGCTATTTAAAAAATGTATGAATTAACCATTTTAAAAAAATTGTACAATTAATAAAACAAAAATAAACAATCATTTATGTTTAAAAATTACAGTTTTTGGGTTTAAAAAATCCCAAAACTTTTTATTTTTAAATAATTGCACAATATTTGACTGGAAGAACACTTAGTAATTCCAAAGTCTCCAGAAGGTCCACAGTGAGAGTTCACTAACCCAGCGAGCCAGCAGGTTAAACACAAGCTGTATGGCAGCTTTGTGCAATGTCCACACGCTGGACATTAACCCTCGCATATTATGGGATGCTTTTCCAACTGCTGGGGAGTAATGAGTATTTACCACTGACTGAGCACATGGACTTTACTGGGGGGCTTCTGGGGACAAGGAGGTCATGTGACCACTCTCTCAGGTAGAACGGTCTACCCGACACAACCACATTTATTTAGGGGAAAAAAAGTGACAACTACAACGCCCTAGAAAAAAAAAAGATGGAATCCGCAGACTTGGAGGATGTTGTTTAATTTTGCGGGGAAAAAAATGTAATATCACTATAAGAAATCAGGAAAATCAAATGTGGTAGTCAGTAATTTTCATTTTTAGAAACATTTGAAAAAAATATCTAAGAACTCAATTCAAAACACACCATTAGTACTTTGTTGCACCACATCTGGCTTGCAGTCCTTAAGGCAAGGACTTAACGAGTGACAAACAGAACTCTTCATTAGTCTTGCTCCAACTTGCTGCGGTCAGATGAGACTCTTGTCATCAGGCCCGGCCCTAACCAATCTGGCGCCCTAGGCAAGATTTTAGGTGGCGCCCCCCCACATCGGCAGTGAAGTGTATATACTCACAAGAAACCGAATAGCTTTGTCTTTGACATTTTTTTTTACTTAAAGAAAGCAAAATAACAATCAGAATAGTTAACAAGATAAAAAAAAAAAATGGATAAATAAATGAATACAAAAAATAAAAAATGAATATATGAAATACAATATTTTTTACATACATAAACACAAAATAAAACATGTCAACAAGTTGCATAAAATAAATTAAAAATACAATATAAATAAGGCACTGCACAAAACAAGATATCAAACCAGTATGACTTTAACAACTATATTACAAAAATCCTACAGAGTTCTCTATTTGTGCTTTTTAATATTGCATTAACTAGAATGACTTACAAATTACTGTACACCAGGGAGTACTGTAATTACCTAACGTTGCATTGTTATTTTCCATAACAATTTAGCCCCCTCCACAATATTAACCCGACGTTAAAACAGAACTAGCTATTTATTGATTAGCAATTGCCGAATCATGTAGCATTAGCTTAATGCTAAAAAGCCAGGTTACTATCACATCCTGTAACAGACAAATAATTTCATGTAGGCTAACGTTACCTACCTGCTACCTCTGTCTTTTTCTCGTTTCTCCTCTTCTTTTCTCTTTTTTCTTCCCTGGGCACCTGACAGTTTTGGCCGTTTTGACATCTTGTGTTGATTTTTTTATGTGGTGACGTCCAAAAAGAGTCATTAAACGGAAAGGGAGGGGGCGCAACATGCCGGGGGAAGGGGCATCGTAATGTTGTAACAAATAATATTTCTATTAAATAGGCTTTACTTTGCATTTTAATTAACGTGTGATTATTTTATGTATTTAGAAATAATAGTACCAACTTTTTTTTTCTTTTTTTTTTTCCCCCCCAACATTTGTGGCACTGGCGTGGCGCCCCCTGATGGACGGCGCCCTTAGCATTTGCCTATACGGCCTATGCCACGGGCCGGCCCTGCTTGTCATGGACCATGTTCTTCCATTTCTACCACACAGACCTTATGTATCTTTTTTCCGGGAACGTATGAACAGTTTTTACTCTGTGGCAAGATGCATTATCCTTTTGAAAAGTGATGTCATCATCCTTCCCATTGATTGAATAAGAGACATGTCAATGTGAAGTTGTGCGTTTATTGAAGACGGTCTTCTCTCCAGTGCCGTTACACTGTGAAAAAAAAAAGTTGAGAAAACACACATTTTTAAGGCAACATGATGCAACAAGATTTTTGCGTTTTCTCTACTTTTGACTACTGCTGGCCAGACACTGTTTTGGTAGTTAAACCTAGTGAAACCTTATTTCTGAGTCTGACTAACTTGAAAACTATAATTAGTCCAACAATTGCAAATCGTATTTTTTACAGTGTACCTGACATGCAGTCCATATCTTCTGCTCGTTTTCTTCAGGCAGTCGTCTTCATAAATCTCATTGGAACGGTACCAACAGTTCCAGCATCATCACCTTCACGATTCATCACTGAATATGACTTTCTTCCAGTCATTCGTAGTCCATCTTCTTTTTCATGTTTGGTTGGTAATGATGGCCTCCGTTTAACTTTTCTGTGTTTAAATCCCATTTCCTTAAAGCGCTTTCTTACAGTTCGGACACTGACGGTGACTCCAGTTTTTACTGTTTCAGACCATTTGTTTCTATTTTCAATATACATACATATATACATATACTGTATATATGTATATGTGTATGTGTGTGTGTACACATATATGTGTGTGTGTGTAGGGCCATAGTTTAGACACCCCTGCTCTACCAGTAAACTTGCCTTTTACGACCTTCCCATGTTGCTTGTACTTGGTTCAGATTTTTGGCAGACGGTGAACAATCAACATCTTTTGCAACATTGCGTGATGATTGACCTTGAAGATTTGTTTCAATTGACGTCTCTGGTGTTGGAGCCATGATTCATGCCGAACCACCTGGCGCAACAGCTCTCCAAGGTGCAAACACCGCTTTTTATTGCAGACTAATGTACAGATTAAATCTGATGCCGGGTTGAAAATTAACATTTACGGGGGGATTTTTCACCACTTTTTTTTTTTAAAACTCTGCTTGATTTAAAAATGTAAATGTTACGACCACAATTTATTTGAGTGTTTCTTCTGCTATTTGAAATGACTAGAGTTTTATGTCATTTTTTTCTACAAAATCAAACAACTGAAAGAACATCCTCCAAGTCTGCTGACTCTATCATTTTTCTCAAGGGTTTGTAATTAATGTGATTTGTAAATTCCCTTTAAACAGGAAAAAGACGCTTCAATTCTTTGTCTTCATTATGTTAGTTTTGACCCACTGGACACTTGTTGCTAGGCAGAATTCACTGGGCTCAATGGGTAAGTTGTATTTATAAATCCTCCATCCTAGAGTTGGACTGATAAAGGTGACTTACACTCATGAGTACTCTGTATGAATTATAAACATGAGAGAGGGGTCACGCAGCGTCTGGCCCTTGGGGTCACCACAGGCACTCAGCTGCGGGGCCTCTAGGGGTTGTCTGAGTGCGCGCCAGCGTCAACTTTGAGCGGAGACACAAAGGTCATGGGGTTGTTTGCGCTATCACCACGGCGACGCTTTTAACTCTCTCACTGCCTTTCATCGCTGCGTGCAAACACGCTGCAGTTCGGACGAGGACACATCGTTCACGCCTGCCTTCATCGCTTACAAGATGTACAGCGTCACCCATATAAGGACTATAATAATAATAATAATAATAATGATGATAACTATAATAGTATAAAATAATCCTATATGAATAATAACTATGATGGTATAAAATAATACTATTGATAACGAGAGAATAGAAAAACAATCACAACAAATTATATTACCAGTAATAATAATAATAGTAGCAATGAAAATCATCATAAATAATTATAACACATACAACAATATTAAAAATAATAATATGAATTCTGAATAATTACGCCACTAACAATATTAATGGATACGATTAAAAAAAATCATTCGTTGTCACAATAATAGTACTAATACAAATAATAACATAAATAATAGAAATAATGATACAAATATTTTTTTAATTAATAGCAAATATAAAATGTAATGATACAATAATGATGGTAAAACACTAAATATGATAGTATAATAGTATAAAATAATCTTAGTATTAATAATAACTACGATTGTATAAAAATACTACTATAAATAATGAGAGAATAGAAGCAATAATAACAAATAATAACAATAATAATAGTAGCAATGAAAATAATCATAAATTAGAACACATAACAATATTAAAAGTTATGAGTAATGATACCACTAACAATATTAATAGATACAATTAAAAAAATGTAATCTGGTGGTCACAATAATAGTTTTAATTAATTAATAAGAATGAAAATAGGAGTAATAATGAAAAAAATAATTTTAGTATAATAAATATAATTTTAGTATAAAATAAAATGATACGATACTGTTGGTAAAAACTAAATATAGTTGTGGCAATAAATAATAACATTTTAAAGATATAAAATAATACTAGTATTAATAATAACACAGTAGCAATACAAACTAATAAAAATAGATAATAGTAGCAATTAAAATAATCATTAAAAATTATAACACTAGTAATAAAAAATAATACATAATTAAAATTAAATCGATAATGATACCACTAATAATATTAGTATATAGGATTAAAAAAATAACCTGGGTGTTACAATAATTGTATTAGTAAAAATAAGAAAACAAAGATTTATGATGAAAAATAATGCTAGTGCTAATAATAGCAATTGTAGAATGTAATGATAAATAATACAATAATGATGGCAAATACAAAACATGGCTGTGACAATAATAAAAATAGTTATAAACCCTAGTAATTATGACACAAATCATACATTTAATGGTGATAATGATTACATAATTGTTTTTATTTTAACATTAAGCATGATCCAAAACAATTATATTTGTAATATCTAATAATATTAGCAAAAATTATACATATATAAAATTAAAACGATAATATCACTTATTATGTTAATATATATGATTAGAAAAAAATCAACCTGGTTGTCACAATACTTGTATTAATAAAAATTATGATAAAAATAATGCTAGTGGTAATAATAGCAATTGTAAAATGTAATGATAAATAATACAATAATGATGTTAAAAACAAAACGTGGTTGTGACAATAATAAAAATAGTTATAAACCCAAGTAATTGTAATGATAAAAATCATACCTTTAAGGGTAATAACGATTACATAATTATTTATATTTTAACATATTAAACATAATTAAAAACTGTTGTTATATTTCTAATACTTAATTATAATATTCACCAAAATGATAATAAATTAAAACTAAAACGATGGTACCACTATTTATATTAATATATATGATTAGAAAAAACAACAACTTAGTTGTCACAAGAATTATATTTAAAAAAATAGTTATAATAAAAAGAATGCTAGTGCTAATAATAGCAATGTAATGATAAATAATACAATAATAATGGTACAAACAAAACAATTGTTTGTGACAATAATAGAAAAATAATTATTAACTGTAGTAATAATAAAAAACACACATTTAATGGTAATAATGATTACATAATGATTTATAATTTAACATATTGAGCATAATTAAAAATATTTGTTAAAACATGCACCTGGGGATAGTTTGATTGGCCACACTAAATCGGCCCTAGTGTGTGAATGATGTCTATCTGTTGGCCCTGCGATGAGGTGGCGACTTGTCCAGGGTGTACCCCGCCTTCCGCCTGAATGCAGCTGAGATAGGCTCCAGCACCCCCCACAACCCCGAACGGGACAAGCGGTAGAAAATGGATGGATGGATATTTGAAATATCTAATAATATTAGCAGTAAATGTTGAAGGTACGTCCTCATCATGACCACAGAGGGCGCTGTCTGCAGGCACTGTGTCGTCACTGTCTCAGTTTGACCACTAGGTGACGCTAAAGGCGCTGGTCGCGGACGTGTCCTAAAAAGAAGTTACTTCTGCGCTGACGTCAGACAAACAGGAGCAGTTGAATGAAAAAACAACTAATTCCGATTGAAAAAATAAAAATCAACACTCATTTGCCAGATTTTTACATACAAAGAAAACGAAATGTTTCTTAATGTTACGTCATCCGGCTCACGTGCGTGTAAGTGTGTGCGCGCGCGCGCGTCCGTGTGTTCCGGTCTCGTGCGCGCCAGTGAGGACGATGGCGAGGACGAGCGCCGCCGACGAAGAGCACCTCCAGTCAGGTAAAAAAAAACATTTATAAGTCATTAATTGTTTGTTTTGTAGACAGAAATGTGGCTGCCAAATAGTGGGAGACTTGAGTGTGCTGCCAAATTGTGAGACTGCGTGCATAATGATAATTAACGTTGTATTCTTGAATTGTCTTTATAGTCAATCTAAAGTATTACTTTCAAACATTTTACAACCTCACTTTATTTTGCGTGGTAGTCACAGTCATAAACAAAACAAGTCAATGTCACAGTCATAAAAGAAATAAATGTGCACATAATATCAAAGTGCAGGGCTCAAAGATCCTGATCTGTATGACAGGACCACTGTGTTGCTTTTAGGCACGAATGCCAAAAATGCCCGTCAAAGATCGTTTATATGACAATAACAACAACACTCGTTTATTCAACAACACTCACCGTTATAACAACACTCGCTTTGATGACAACAACACTCGTTTATTCAACAACAACACTCACCGTTATAACAACACTCGCTTTGATGACAACAACACTCGCTTTATGACAACAACACTCGCCTTGATGACAACAACACTCCCCTTGATGACAACAACACTCGTTTTATGACAACATTCGCTGTCATAAAAACACTCGCTTTATGACAAAAATACTCGTCTTTGAGACGACACTCGCCTTGATGACAACAACACTCACCGTTATGACAACAACACTTGCCGTTGATGACAACACCATTATGACAACACTCGCTTTATGACAACAACAATCGCTTTATGACAACACTCGTCTTTATGACAACACTCACTTTAAGACAACAACACTCGTCTTTATGACAACACTCGCCTTAATGACAACAACACTCGCTTTATGACAACAATTGCTTTATGACAACACTCGCCGTTATGGAAACATTCTCTTCATGACAACACTCACTTTACGACAACATTTGTCTTTATGACAACCACACATGTCTTTATGACAACACTCACCTTGATGACAACAACACTCGCTTTGATGGCGACAACACTCGCTTTGATGACGACAACACTCGCTTTGATGACAACAACACTCCCCTTGATGACAACACTCCCCTTGATGACAACAACACTCGCTTTGATGACAACAACACTCACCATTATGACAACACTCGCCTTGATGACAACAACATTCGCCTTTATGACAACAGTCAGTTTATGACAACAACACTGTTATGACAACACTCGCTTTATGACAACAACAATGACAACAACACTCGTCTTTATGACAACACTTGCCTTGATGACCACAACTCTCGCCTTGATGACAACAACACTCGCCTTGATGACAACACTCGCCACTATGACAATACTCGATTTATGACAACAACACTCGCTTTATGACGACACTCGCCTTGATGACACGCCGTTATGACAACCCTCGCTTTATGACAACACTCGCCTTATGATAACACTCGCTTTATGACAACAACATTCGTCTTTATGACAACAACACTCGCTGTTATGACAACAACACTCGCCTTAATGATGAAACAACACTCGTCTTTATGACACCAGCCTTAATTCATGACAACACTCACCTTTATGACATCAACACTCGCCTAGATCACACGCCGTTATGACAACACTTGCTTTATGACAACAACACTTGTCTTTATGACAACACTCACCTTGATGACAACACTCGCTTTGATGGCGACAACACTCGCTTTGATGACGACAACACTCGCTTTGATGACAACAACACTCCCCTTGATGACAACACTCCCCTTGATGACAACAACACTCGCTTTGATGACAACAACACTCACCATTATGACAACACTCGCCTTGATGACAACAACATTCGCCTTTATGACAACAGTCAGTTTATGACAACAACACTGTTATGACAACACTCGCTTTATGACAACAACAATGACAACAACACTCGTCTTTATGACAACACTTGCCTTGATGACCACAACTCTCGCCTTGATGACAACAACACTCGCCTTGATGACAACACTCGCCACTATGACAATACTCGATTTATGACAACAACACTCGCTTTATGACGACACTCGCCTTGATGACACGCCGTTATGACAACCCTCGCTTTATGACAACACTCGCCTTATGATAACACTCGCTTTATGACAACAACATTCGTCTTTATGACAACAACACTCGCTGTTATGACAACAACACTCGCCTTAATGATGAAACAACACTCGTCTTTATGACACCAGCCTTAATTCATGACAACACTCACCTTTATGACATCAACACTCGCCTAGATCACACGCCGTTATGACAACACTTGCTTTATGACAACAACACTTGTCTTTATGACAACACTCACCTTGATGACAACACTCGCTTTGATGGCGACAACACTCGCTTTGATGACGACAACACTCGCTTTGATGACAACAACACTCCCCTTGATGACAACACTCCCCTTGATGACAACAACACTCGCTTTGATGACAACAACACTCACCATTATGACAACACTCGCCTTGATGACAACAACATTCGCCTTTATGACAACAGTCAGTTTATGACAACAACACTGTTATGACAACACTCGCTTTATGACAACAACAATGACAACAACACTCGTCTTTATGACAACACTTGCCTTGATGACCACAACTCTCGCCTTGATGACAACAACACTCGCCTTGATGACAACACTCGCCACTATGACAACACTCGATTTACGACAACAACACTCGCTTTATGACGACACTCGCCTTGATGACACGCCGTTATGACAACCCTCGATTTATGACAACACTCGCCTTATGACAACACTCGCTTTATGACAACAACATTCGTCTTTATGACAACAACACTCGCTGTTATGACAACAACACTCGCCTTAATGATGAAACAACACTCGTCTTTATGACACCAGCCTTGATTCATGACAACACTCACCTTTATGACATCAACACTCGCCTAGATCACACGCCGTTATGACAACACTTGCTTTATGACAACAACACTTGTCTTTATGACAACACTCACCTTGATGACAACAACACTCGCTTTGATGACGACAACACTCGCTTTGATGACGACAACACTCGCTTTGATGACAACAACACTCCCC
Organism: Entelurus aequoreus; assembly: GCF_033978785.1. Lineage (NCBI taxonomy): Eukaryota > Metazoa > Chordata > Actinopteri > Syngnathiformes > Syngnathidae > Entelurus > Entelurus aequoreus. The sequence goes on from NC_084740.1 coordinate 65,861,878, forward strand.
TTGATGACAACAACACTCGCTTTGATGACAACAACACTCACCATTATGACAACACTCGCCTTGATGACAACAACATTCGCCTTTATGACAACAGTCAGTTTATGACAACAACACTGTTATGACAACACTCGCTTTATGACAACAACAATGACAACAACACTCGTCTTTATGACAACACTTGCCTTGATGACCACAACTCTCGCCTTGATGACAACAACACTCGCCTTGATGACAACACTCGCCACTATGACAACACTCGATTTACGACAACAACACTCGCTTTATGACGACACTCGCCTTGATGACACGCCGTTATGACAACCCTCGCTTTATGACAACCCTCGCTTTATGACAACACTCGCCTTATGACAACACTCGCTTTATGACAACAACATTCGTCTTTATGACAACAACACTCGCCTTAATGATGAAACAACACTCGTCTTTATGACACCAGCCTTAATTCATGACAACACTCACCTTTATGACATCAACACTCGCCTAGATCACACGCCGTTATGACAACACTTGCTTTATGACAACAAACTCGCCGTTATCACAACAACACTCACCCTAATGATGATGACAACACTCGTCTTCATGACAACACTCGTCTTTATGACATCAACACGCCTTGATGACACGCCGTTATGACAAAACTAACCGTTATGACAACAACACTCGCTTTTTGACAACAACATCCGTCTTTATGACAACAACTCGCTTTATGACAACACTAGTCTTTATGACAACACTCGTCTTTATGACAATACTCGTCTTTATGACGACACTCGCCTTGATGACACGCCGTTATGACAACCCTCGCTTTATGACAACACTCGCTTTATGACAATACTCGCTTTATGACAACAACATTCGTCTTTATGACAACAACATTCGTCTTTATGACAACAACATTCATCCTTATGACAACACTCGCTGTTATGACAACAAAACTCACCTTAATGATGACAACAACACTAGTCTTTATGACAACACCAGCCTTAATTTATGACAACAACACTCAACTTTATGACATCAACATTCGCCAAGATCACACGCCGTTATGACAACACTCGCCTTATGACAACACTTGCTTTATGACAACACTTGTCTTTATGACAACAAACTCGCCGTTATGACAACAACACTCACCCTAATGATGATGACAACACTCGTCTTTATGACATCAACACGCCTTGATGACAACACTCACCGTTATGACAACGCTCTCTTTATGACAACAACATTCGTCTTTATGACAACTCGCTTTATGACGACACTCGCCTTGATGACAACACTCACTTTATGACGGTGTGGTGCGGTTGGGAGAGTGGCCGTGCCACCAACCTGAGGATTCCTGGTTCAATCCCCACCTTCTACCAACCTTGTCACTTCCGTTGTGTCCTTGAGCAAGACACTTCACCCTTGCTCCTGATGGGTCATGGTTAGGGCCTTGCATGGCAGCTCCCACCATCAGTGTGTGAATGTGGAAATAGTGTCAAAGCACTTTGAGTAACTTGGAGGTAGAAAAGCACTATACAAGTACAACCCATTTACCATTCATGAAAAGAACACTCGCCTTGATGACACCCCGTTATGACAACACTCGCTTTATGACAACAACACGCTTTATGACAACAACATTCGTCTTTATGACAACAACACTCACCTTGATGACCACAACACTCGCCTTGATGACAAAAACACTCAGTTATGATAACAATACACACCTTTATGACAACAACACTCACCTTGACAAAAAAAACACTCACCTTAATGACAACACTCGGCTTGATGACAACAACACTCGTACACTTGCCTTGATGACAACAACACTCGCCGTTATGACAACACTCACCTTGATGACAACAACTCTCGCCTTGATGACAAAAACACTCAGGTTATGATAACAATACACGCCTTTATGACAACAACGCTCGCCTTGACAAAAAAAACACTCACCTTAATGACAACAACACTCGGCTTGATGACAACAACACTCGTACACTCACCTTGATGACAACAACACTCGCCTTGATGACAAAAACACTCAGTTATGATAACAATACACGCCTTTATGACAACACTCGCCTTGACAAAAAAAACACTCGGCTTGATGACAACAACACTCGGCTTGATGACAACAACACTCGGCTTGATGACAACAACACTTGGCTTGATGACAACAACACTTGCCTTGATAATACGCCGTTATGACAACACTTGCTTTATGACAACAACACTCGCTTTATGACAACACTCGCTTTATGACAACAACATTCGTCTTCATGACCACAACACTGGCCTTGATGACAACAACACTCGCCTTGATGACAACAACACTCGCCTTGATGACAAAAACACTCAGTTATGATAACAATACACGCCTTTATGACAACACTCGCCTTGACAAAAAAAAAACTCGGCTTGATGACAACAACACTCGGCTTGATGACAACAACACTCGGCTTGATGACAACAACACTTGGCTTGATGACAACAACACTTGCCTTGATAATACGCCGTTATGACAACACTCGCTTTATGACAACAACACTCGCTTTATGACAACAACACTCGCTTTATGACAACACTCGCTTTATGACAACACTTGCTTTATGAAAACGACACTCGCCTTGATGACAACACTCACTTTGATGACAACACTCGCCTTGATGACAACACTCACCTTGATGACAACAACACTCGCCTTGATGACAACACTCACCTTGATGACAACACTCGCTTTATGACAAAAACACTCGTCTTTTTGATTACACTCGCCTTGGGGACAACAACATTTGCCTTGATGACAACAACACTCGCTTTATGACAACAACACTCGTCTTTTTGATTACACTCGCCTTGATGACAAAAACACTCAGTTATGATAACAATACACACCTTTATGACAACAACACTCGCCTTGACAAAAAAAAACACTCACCTTAATGACAACAACACTCGACTTGATGACAACAACACTAACCTTGATGACAAAAACACTGAAGTTATGATAACAACACTCGCCTTTATGACAACACTTGCTTTATGAAAACGACACTCGCCTTGATGACAACACTCACTTTGATGACAACACTCACCTTGATGACAACACTCACCTTGATGACAACAACACTCGCCTTGATGACAACACTCACCTTGATGACAACACTCGCTTTATGACAAAAACACTCGTCTTTTTGATTACACTCGCCTTGATGACAACAACATTTGCCTTGATGACAACAACACTCGCTTTATGACAACAACACTCGTCTTTTTGATCACACTCGCCTTGATGACAAAAACACTCAGTTATGATAACAATACACACCTTTATGACAACAACACTCGCCTTGACAAAAAAAAACACTCACCTTAATGACAACAACACTCGACTTGATGACAACAACACTCGGCTTGATGACAACAACAATTGCCTTGATGACGACAACACTCGCCTTGATGACAACAACACTAACCGTGATGACAAAAACACTGTTATGATAACACTCGCCTTTATGACAACACTTGTTTTATGACAACGACACTCACCTTGATGACAATAACACTCGCCTTGACAACAACACTCACTTTATGACAACAACACTCATCTTTTTAATTACACTCACCTTGATGACAACAACACTCGCCGTTATGACAACAACACTCGCCTTTGTGCTCACAGTGTGGCTAGCTGTTGCAAAATAGTGAGAGCGGTTCATGTCAGAGTTGAGACAGCGGTGTCAAAGATGCTGCCACATTGTGAGACAGGTGAGTTGACAGGCATCTTGCTAAAATGTCCGGGACGTCAACATCAGAAATGACAAGAATGTCAACAACTTATCACTCTGGTGTCACTTTTCGCCGTCCTTCGCTAAAGCCACGCACGTCCCCTCATCTTGTGTGTGTGCGTGCGCGGTTACTAGCATGCTAGCCACTTTGTCACAGAACGTTCTGACATTCCATGAAGAGGTGCAGCTTCTTCACTTTCAATGAGGCGACCCTGTGGGACTCCCACAAGTCCTAGCCGTCGTCAAGGAGAAGTCTCCAGCACACAAAGTCCTGCTTTTAAAAGTTTGGACGGGTTAGCTTAAGAAGCTAAAAGTGTTAGCATGTGCCCTGCAGGCGACCCTTCACCCTGAAGCAAGCACCACCCGCCAGCTTGATGTCGTAGACGTAAGGAGTCGCTTGCCAACATGTCCTGACAAGTGTAGCTAGGGGGCGGAGCCAGCAGAGGAAACCTGAAAAACCAGCGTGAAGGGGGGAGTGTAGGGGGCGGAGCTAGAGTGTGTCAGTGCTGAAGCAGCACTTAAAGGTGCAGTTTGAGGTCGACACTGAAAGTCTTCAACAGAAACTGATGTGCGGCCACTTCCTGTCTTGATTTGTCACCCCCTCTTCTGCAGACCCTTGCCCCTGACCCTGCCACTTAGAGCATCAAACGCCGACTTCCTGTTGAGCCCCGAGGCGCGGATCAGCTGACCAAAGCAGGAAGCAAGCAGGAAACCGCAGCCCAGAGGATCATGGGACGTGTGGCCACGGCCCTGAGGTAAAAGGTCAATGAGTAGCTCCAGCCTGCTGCGAGGCCGCCGCTTCTACTGCCGGGAATGGGCCCTGGACAAGCTGCGGCGCTGCCTAGACGCCCGCTCCGTGCCGGGTCAGCCCCCAGGACTGCTGGTGATGGGGGGCCCTGGTGCCGGCAAGACCGCACTGTGCACCGAGGCGGTGTGGCCCGCCTCCAAAGCCGGACGGGCGGCAGGCCTGGCGCCGCGATGCCTGGCCTGGCATTTCTGCCAGCGGGAGTCACAGGGGAGCACGGTGGTGTGGCGCTTCGTGCTCAGCCTGGTGGACCAGTTAAGGGCGTCATCGCTGCTACCGCCGGAATACAGCAGCCGCCTCGACGAGTCGCTTGCAGCGTCCTCGCTGGACCCCCTCAGCTGCCAGAGGGCCCCCGATGACACTTTTCAGAGGTTGGTGTGATGATGTCATCCTTCATTGACATAGCTAAGTGGCCACTTGATTAGGGACCCCAACATATATATAGCATAGCCAGGAAAATGCTTGTTACCTGCTTGCAGTTGGTGGCATCAGTGTGTGTGTGTACTTGTGTGTTTTCATCATCACACTTTCATGTTGTTGACTCCCACACAAGCCTGAGGAGGCCTCAGGGTGCTGACCTTGCGACCTCTTGACCCGGTGACACACAAAGACACTCACAACAGGACCACGCTGCTGTTTTTAACAAACGAGTGCCAAAACAGTAGTCAAAGATCTTCTGTATGACAGGAGCACTGCGTTATTTTAAAGGACCAACTGCAAACATGCTCATCATAGATCCTTTATATGCTCGCTCTCACTCTCACACACAACAACGTGAGTGCTTCTTGAAATCTAAATAAGCAAAGAGAAAGTTAGGATGTGTGTGTGTGTGAGACGTGGGCGGGGCGGGACATTTCCAGAGTTCCAGTAGGTTGAGTCACCATTGCAAAGGTGTGTGTCCGCTTTTCAAAAAAGTATTGTTAGCATGTCTTATATGGAAATGTTGGGACACTTAATAATTGTATGAGAGGTTGGACAAGATTTTGTAATTTGTATGTTCGCAGTGTACATAGGAAGCTCATGCTTAAAAATCTAGACCAGGTCCACTGTCAGTGACATTGTCTCAATACATTTGTACTTAAAGGCCTACTGAAACCCACTACTACCGACCACGCAGTCTGATAGTTTATATATCAATGATGAAATCTTAACATTGCAACACATGCCAATACGGCCGGGTTAACTTATAAAGTGCAATTTTAAATTTCCCGCTAAACTTCCGGTTAAAAAAGCCTTCGGAGGATGACGTATGCGCGGGACGTAGCCCGGGGAACAGAGGTATGCATTCCCCATTGAATACAATACAAAAAAGCTCTGTTTTCATTTCATAATTCCACAATATTCTGGACATCTGTGTTGGTGAATCTTTTGCAATTTGTTTAATGAACAATGGAGGCTGCAAAGAAGAACGTTGTAGGTGGGATCGGTGTATTAGCGGCTGGCTGTAGCTACACAACAAGGACTACTTACTTGGATAGCAGACGCCTAGCCGATGCTAGCAGACCCACCGCACGGATGATCGGGTGAAGTCCTTCGTCGCGCCGTCGATCGCTGGAACGCAGGTGAGCACGGGTGTTGATGAGCAGAGCAGATGAGGGCTGGCTGGCGTAGGTGGAGCGCTACTGTTTTTATCATAGCCCTGTGAGGTCCGGTTGCTAAGTTAGCCTTAGCGTCGTTAGCAACAGCATTGTTAAGCTTTGCCAGGCTGAGATCTATTAACCGTGTAGTTACATGTACATGGTTTAATAGTATTGTTGATCTTCTGTCTATCCTTCCAGTCAGGGATTTATTTATTTTGTTTCTATCTGCATTTGAGACAGATGCTATCACGTTACCTCATGCTAAAGAGCTTCGTCGATGTATTGTCATGGAGATAAAAGTCACTGTGAATGTCCATTTCGCGTTCTCGACTCTCATTTTCAAGAGGATATAGTATCCGAGGTGGTTTAAAATACAAATCCGTGATCCACAATAGAAAAAGGAGAGAGTGTGGAATCCAATGAGCCAGCTTGTACCTAAGTTACGGTCAGAGCGAAAAAAAATATGTATTTCACTGCATTCTAGTCCGTCACTCTAACGTACCTCATCCACGAATCTTTCATCCTCGCTCAAATTAATGAGGTAATCATCGCTTTCTCTGTCTGAATAGCTCTAGCTGCGTTGAAAACAATAGGAAAATATGAGGGAGTGAACAACTGACAACGTCACGCTACTTCCAGTAGGGGCAAGGTTTTTTTTTTATCAGAGACCAAAAGTTGCGAACTTTATCGACGTTGTTCTATACTAAATCCTTTCAGCAAAAATATGGCAATATCGCAAAATGATCAAGTATGACACATAGAATGGATCTGCTATCCCCGTTTAAATAAAAAAAATTCATTTCAGTAGGCCTTTAAGCCCCTCTCGTGTTTATAAATACATTTTTTATTTTACTCACCCACATCCGCTTTTCCGGTCCACAGAGCAGTCTTGGACCCCTTGCTGGCCCTTCCGCCGCCCGCACAGACGCTGATGGTTCTGGTGGACTCCCTGGATGTGGGCTACCAGGGAGGCCGAGCAGGCGGGAAGAGCCGCTCCATTGCGGAGCTCCTGGCGACCCATCAGCACCTGCTGCCGAGCTGGCTCCTTCTGGTCTGCTCGGTGCGGCGCCACAACAAAACCATGTGCAAGATGTTCCCAAGTAAGAGGACTTAGTCTGCATTGGTCCTTGTAAAAATCATGTGATGCTTTAAAGGTCTATTTTGTCTGCCAGGTTTTCGTAAGCTGTGCCTGGATGATTTGCGGAGGCCCGACCCAGTACACGATGTGCAGCAGTACATCCTGTGCCGCTTGGACAGTGAGGCGGCACTACGCCGTCAGCTGACCCCGGACACGGCGGACATGTTAAATCTGCTTCACATCAAAAGTGGGGGCTGCTTCCTGTTCCTGGAGCGGGTACTGGATGGTGTGGCCGCAGCTCTCGTGGGTCTCCGCGAGATTCGGGACATTCCAGGAACTTTGAACGGTCTTTACCTGTGGCTGTGCCAAAGACTCTTCCCCAGAGGGCTCTTCAGCTATGTCAAGTCCCTTCTTAATGTCATCCTTTCCGCCCCCACGCCCCTTACGCCTCAGCAGCTGTTCACAGCGCTGTGGACCCACGACAACCTGCTCAGTGTCCAGGAGTTCCAGAAAAAACTACAAACTCTTTCCCCTCTCCTCATTGACGGTCCCGGAGGGAGCAAACTACTTTTCCATGGCAGCTTTGCCGAGTGGCTGACGGATGTCAAGTACTGCACGCAGAAGTATCTTTGCAGCCGAGCCGAGGGTCACAGTATGCTCGCCATGGTTCTGACGCTGCAGGGACCCCTTTTGGACATGGAGGAGACCATCCAGCTCGGTACACATTTAGTTTGCTCTGGTCATCATCAGGATGACCCTTCCCTTTTAGCACTGTGGATGATCTGGGCTGGCGTGCCTGCCCTAAGCAGCAACAGCAGCACCGCCCTCGCCACATCATTAACTCAAGCGCCCTTTCCGACTCAGCAAAAAGTTTTTCAACTTTTAAAAAAGAGTGGACTGGTTTCTGCAGCCAGTCTACCTAACGCAGACTCAAGTCCGGGAGGGAATTGTGCGTGTGAAGAAACACATAACATGCAGCGAAAACTTGTGAAGGAACGTGGGCTGTCTGTTAACAAGCTCAATTCTGTAGACAGACAGACCTTGCTTGCTACTGGGGCCCTCGAAGGGTCTGCTAACGTGGTCCAGTTGCTGCTGACGCGTGGAGCTGATCCGCTCCTTAGCGACAACCAGGGCCAAACAGCACTGACGTTGGCCTCCAGGCAGGGTCACATCAATGTGCTACATGTGCTGCTGGACTGGGCACGGGTCCAGGATGCGGGGACGGTCGTGAAAATGATGGAGCACGCGGACAATGACGGCTGGACGGCCCTGCGGTCTGCAGCCTGGGGGGGACACAGCCAAGCCATAAGGCTTCTTCTGGACGCAGGCGCAGAAGTGGACGGCTGTGATGCAGAGGGCCGCACCGCCCTCAGGGCAGCGGCCTGGGGGGGTCACGAAGAGACAGTTCTCATCTTGCTGGACCGCGGGGCTCAGGTGAACAAGGCTGACCGCAAAGGTCGAACTCCCCTCATTGCTGCTGCCTACATGGGACATCATGAGGCGGTGGAGGTGCTGTTGGACCACAACGCAGAAGTCGACTTGCCTGATGGAGACGGGCGCACTGCTCTGTCGGTCGCTGCCCTCTGTGTCCCTACAGCAGCAGGGGTCAAAGGTTACTGCCAGGTAGCAAATCTCCTACTGGAGCGTGGAGCAGAACCTGGACACAGAGACCACGACGGAATGACGCCCCTGCTCCTCGCAGCCTACGAGGGCCATGAGGACATAGTTGAACTCCTGCTGGACGCCGGCGCAGACGTGGATGAGACTGCAGGCCCCGATGGAAGCGCCCCTGCAGCGGCAGCTGTTACGCCCCTGCTTGCAGCTGCGGCGATGGGCCACATGAAGACGGTGTCACGGCTCCTTTTCTGGGGTGCAGCCGTGGACGCCATCGATTACGAAGGCAGGACAGCGCTCAGCCTAGCAGCTGCGCGAGGAAGCACGGATGTTGTCCGCGCCCTCCTCGAACGAGGCCTTGACGAGAACCACAAGGACGACCTAGGCTGGACCCCGCTGCACGCTGCAGCCTGCGAAGGCCACCGAGCCGTGTGTGCTGCGCTAACTCAGCAAGGCAGCATGGCAAGAGTGGGCGAGATGGACATTGAAGGCCGCACGGCACTTATCCTGGCAGGTCAGGAAGGACACCTGAGTGCTGTCAGATTATTGTTGGACAGACGCTCGCCTATTGACCACAGGGCATATGATGGACACTCTGCCTTGAGTGCCACCCTCCTGGAGGGCCACGCAGAGGTGGCTGAGCTTCTAATGCGGCGAGGAGCTGACACCGATGTTCGTGATGCAGAAGGACGACCTCTACTGTACCTTCTGGTGTTGGAGGATCGGCTTGACATGGCCACTCTGCTCATAGAAAAAGGAGGTGTGCCCATGGAATCCAGAGACTCCGAGGGTCGGACAGCCGTGCACGTGGCCTCCTGGCAAGGAAATGTGGACATGGTGGTCTTGCTCCTAAAGCATGGGGCCAACCCCAATGCACAGGACACAGAGGGGAGGCCGCCATTGCATTCTGTGGCCTGGACAGGAAACTCAGAAGTGGGGCACCATCTTTTGGCCCAGAGTGGCATCAACATAGACCTTCCTTGCAACCAGGGGGCGACAGCTCTGAGCATCGCAGCCCAGCAAGGACACGCAAACATTGTCTCGATGCTTCTGGAACGATGTGCCAACCCTGACCATGTGGACCAATATGGACGCACTCCCATGAAAGTGGCAGGGAAGCATGGACATATGCACGTGGTCTCCCTTTTACAGCGCTTTGGAGCCAAACCATGCCAAGGTTTTTTGCCAAAAACTCGTATAGTTTCTCCTGCTAAAGCCAACAAGATGTCCACCTCAAACATTTCAGGCCATGATGGAACTGAAGCGGCTATCTCCTCCTCGCCGTCTTCTTCAGGCTCCACCCACAGCTCCCAAACGTCCTCAACCGGACACTCCATGGCCACCACACAGACGGTCCCGGCCGACAGTCTCAGTTTCATCCAGCAGATCCAGCAGCACTCGCTACCCCGGAGCCGCAGCCGTCCCTCCACACTCCCTCCGCCAGGAGGTTCAGTCACAGGCAGCAACCGGAGACTTCCCAAAGGCAGCCCCCCACTGACCCACTGCACCGTGACTGCCATGATCCACAACTGTGAGCAGCCTTCAAATGACTCATCTAATGGACTGGACTATCAAGATAGAATGAACCAACTGAACTTAAGCCAAACGACAAGTGCTAAAACAGACAACAACGCCCCTGCGGGATTCTCATCCAGGATCTACGGCCCCCACCACAAGGAAGCTTGGGATCCTCCACCCAAACGCGACACTCTGTCAACCGCTCACTTTAGCTTTGGTCCAGTGACGCCATCTAATGCCTCACCAGGGGGCGGGGTTTCTATGAAAACCTCAGACCCCCAGTTGAACCTCAAACAGGCCATCAAGCTACAGTTTGAGGGTCCCACCAGCGCGGCCTTTTACAAGCGAGAAACCCCCCTGTAAATGACCCCGGTTCAGGTCACGCTAACTATTGCTAATAAAGAAAAACAAAGTCCATGACAGGTTGTTGTAGAAATTCAGGGAAAGGCTCATTGCCAATTTAACAATTGTTTTATTGTTTGAGACAGAAGTGTGTTTTTGAGCAGGGCTCCAACACACACAAACACAAAGGTCTTATTTTGTCGTCACACTTGTAGTTTTGCTGTTTTTCTAATTTATTTGAGTGGAGACTAGTGTGCCAGTAACTGCTGAATAATGTTATTGAAACAATAATCATGCAGTGAAAACAGTACTGTAAATGTTGCCTTTTGTGGACTGTGTCATACTTGTTTGTAATATTTTCACATGAATAAAACTATGCAAATTATAAGTCAGTAATAAACACATTGTTGAATGAAACCATGCACCTGTTCATATTTTTGATACATATTATATACTAAAAATGCTAAAAAAAAAGATCCTCTTTGTGCTAAGCCACTGATTCTCAACCTGTGCTACAAGCGCTTCAGCTAAAGATTCAATTAAATATTCAAACACAGTGTTACTGTTCAAAATGTTTCATACAGTATATTGGTAAAAGAAAACATCTGCTTTGTGTTTAGGCCTACTTCGCTACTTTAATTTAATGTGGTCATTATGGTGGTACTTAATGAATACTTAGGTCTACTACACTTCTGTATTTTAATGTCATTATGGTGGTACTTAATGAATACTTAGGTCTACTACACTACTGTATTTTAATGTTGTCATTATGTGGTACTTAATGAATACTTGGGTCTACTACACTACTGTATTTTAATGTTGTCATTATGGTGGTACTTAATGAATACTTAGGTCTACTACACTACTGTATTTTAATGTTGTCATTATGGTGGTACTTAATGAATACTTATGTCTACTACACTACTGTATTTTAATGTTGTCATTATGGTGGTACTTAATGATTACTTAGGTCTACTACACTACTGTATTTTAATGTTGTCACTATGGTGGTACTTAATGAATACTTAGGTCTACTACACTACTGTATTTTAATGTTGTCATTATGGTGGTACTTAATGAATACTTAGGTCTACTACACTACTGTATTATAATGTTGTCATTATGGTGGTACTTAATGAATACTTAAGTCTACTACGTTACTGTATTTTAATGTCATGGTGGTACTTAATGAATACTTAGGTCTACTACACTACTGTATTTTAATGTTGTTATTATGGTGGTACTTAATGAATACTTAGGTCTACTACGCTACTGTATTTTAATGTCATTATGGTGGTACTTAATGAATACTTAGGTCTACTACACTTCTGTATTTTAATGTCATTATGGTGGTACTTAATAAATACTTAGGTCTACTACACTTCTGTATTTTAATGTCATTATGGTGGTACTTAATGAATACTTAGGTCTACTACACTACTGTATTTTAATGTTGTCATTATGGTGGTACTTAATGAATACTTAGGTCTACTACACTACTGTATTTTAATGTTGTCACTATGGTGGTACTTAATGAATACTTAGGTCTACTACACTACTGTATTTTAATGTTGTCATTATGGTGGTACTTAATGAATACTTAGATCTACTACGCTACTGTATTTTAATGTTGTCACTATGGTGGTACTTAGTGAATACTTAGGTCTACTACACTACTTTATTTTAATGTTGTCATTATGGTGGTACTTAATGAATACTTAGGTCTACTACACTACTGTATTTTAATGTTGTCATTATGGTGGTACTTAATGAATACTTAGGTCTACTACACTACTGTATTTTAATGTTGTCATTATGGTGGTACTTAATGAATACTTAGGTCTACTACGCTACTGTATTTTAATGTTGTCATTATGTGGTACTCAATGAATACTTAGGTCTACTACACTACTGTATTTTAATGTTGTCATTATGGTGGTACTTAATGAATACTTAGGTCTACTACGCTACTGTATTTTAATGTTGTCATTATGTGGTACTTAATGAATACTTAGGTCTACTACACTACTGTATTTTAATGTTGTCATTATGGTGGTACTTAATGAATACTTAGGTCTACTACACTACTGTATTTTAATGTTGTCATTATGGTGGTACTTAATGATTACTTAGGTCTACTACACTACTGTATTTTAATGTTGTCATTATGGTGGTACTTAATGAATACTTAGGTCTACTACGCTACTGTATTTTAATGTCATTATGGTGGTACTTAAAGAATACTTGGGTCTACTACGCTACTGTATTTTAATGTCATTATGGTGGTACTTAATGAATACTTGGGTCTACTACGCTACTGTATTTATTGTCATGGTGGTACTTAATGAATACTTAAGTCTACTACACTACTGTATTTTAATGTTGTCATTATGGTGGTACTTAATGAATACTTAGGTCTACTACACTACTGTATTTTAATGTTGTCATTATGGTGGTACTTAATGAATACTTAGGTCTATTACACGTCTGTACTTTAATGTTGTCATTATGGTGGTACTTAATGAATACTTAGGTCTACTACACTACTACATATTAATGTTGTCATTATGATGGTACTTAATGAATACTTAGGTCTACTACACTACTGTATTTTAATGTTGTCACTATGGTGGTACTTAATGAATACTTAGGTCTACTACACTACTGTATTTTAATGTTGTCATTATGGTGGTACTTAATGAATACTTAGGTCTACTACACTACTGCATATTAATGTTGTCATTATGGTGGTACTTAATGAATACTTAGGTCTACTACACTACTGCATATTAATGTTGTCATTATGATGGTACTTAATGAATACTTAGGTCTACTACGCTACTGTATTTTAATGTTGTCATTATGGTGGTACTTAATGAATACTTAGGTCTACTACACTACTGCATATTAATGTTGTCATTATGATGGTACTTAATGAATACTTAGGTCTACTACGCTACTGCATTTTAATGTTGTCACTATGGTGGTACTTAATGAATACTTAGGTCTACTACACTACTGTATTTTAATGTTGTCATTATGGTGGTACTTAATGAATACTTAGGTCTACTACACTACTGCATATTAATGTTGTCATTATGATGGTACTTAATGAATACTTAGGTCTACTACGCTACTGTATTTTAATGTTGTCACTATGGTGGTACTTAATGAATACTTAGGTCTACTACACTATTGTATTTTAATGTTGTCACTATGGTGGTACTTAATGAATACTTAGGTCTACTACACTATTGTATTTTAATGTTGTCACTATGGTGGTACTTAATGAATACTTGGGTCTACTACGCTACTGTATTTTAATGTCATTATGGTGGTACTTAGACAGCCAAGTGTTTCCTGAGGTAATACTTGGTAAAAATAATAATAATAATAATAATAATAAATGAAAGAAAAAGTTTGAGAACCACTGTGCTAAGCTGTCTGAATATATTTCATTAATTTTTATTTTATCTTTTATTTTTACAATACGGGGCCAATAAAAAATTAAAATATTTGTGTGGACGTGGTTCAATAATTCAAGCTGCTGCTTCACGTTGGTTTGCTTCCCTCCTCCACTGTCAAACAGCGCCCACATCAGGCAGGAATGTTGTCATAGCAACAACTCAATAGCGTTGACATTTGAAGCGCCGTGTCACAAATGATAGAAGAAAGAAGATCATGTAAAAAGAGACTTAAAGGGAGTAAAGACATACGGGACAAACAGTCATTATGTAAAGCTAAGAAATATGGAGGGTGCCCAATTCAAATGAAGAAATATGCCTATATGATGGAAAGGAATATGTAAGGATTTAAAAAGATGCAAAAGTTTAAAACAAGAAGGGGGACAAGGAAACATCTGGTGAGGAAACATGAAACGCGCAGGAGAACAATGAGGAAACAGGATCGTTAACAGGAAACAGGAAGAGTACATGCGGGTCACTTAGCAACCAGAACTCCGCAAGATCACTTTCATCAGGCACAATTGGAACCGGACGTTTGTTTTTAAAGCGGAATGAAACTGCCAGATGTGAACTTGGACCGATTCTGAGCTGGAACCAGTTGTGGGACCCAAACTACGAGTGCATATCCAGACATTTAAACCTGAACACATTTTGAGCCAGGCCCTTTTTTTAAGACCCCAAATACATGTGAGCATCTGGACCACATGTGGCCCTGAGATTTATTTCTACAAACTAAATCACATAGGGAAATCTAAACCACATTTCACGCAGAAACAGACTAAAATCTAAGAATCAAAACTACATGTGAACACGGAAATCATGTCTGAAGAACAAATTTTAAGAAGCAAACTACTTGGGGTGTCTCGAGACAATCTTTGCACTACAGACACGACACCGAATTGACGCCTTGAATATTGGTATTGATCTGATACGATATCAGCATGAATCATACATACTTTATTACTATTTCCTTAATTAGTTTGTCGTGTGAATTGACTCAAAAAGAGAACAAAGTTATATATGAAAAACATCGATTTATTAATAACCATCTGGGATAGACTTATGCTGTCTTTAGGTTGACGTAAAGTGTTTTTGGCGACACCTAAAGGCCACAAAAATGTATTTAATGAAGCTCATAATACAGAAAGTTGAATGGTGTGGACACGTTTCTTACTAGATACCTTCTAATAAGCTTCGGCCTTGAAGGCTTTGTATGTGCAAGTAATATGCATCTATAATTATATATATATAATTATATAATGTTTATATTGACAAATGTGCTGTTTTACACTGCAATATTCCTCAATTAAGGACACTATTACGCATGTCTAGCTTGTGTGCTATTGTGTGCTTAGCTGTCGTGTAGCCGCTGGCTATTAGAAGCTAGCAGCTACATGACAGGTATAAGTTAAAAGTTAAAGTTAAAGTACCAATGATTGTCACACACACACACTAGGTGTGGCGAAATTATTCTCTGCATTTGACCCATCACCCTTGATCACCCCCTGGGAGGTGAGGGGAGCAGTAGGGAGCAGTGAGCAGCAGCGGTGGCCACGCCCGGGAATCATTTTTGGTGATTCAACCCCCAATTCCAACCCTTGATGCTGAGTGTCAAGCAGGGAGGTAATGGGTCCCATTTTTATAGTCTTTGGTATGACTCGGCCGGGGTTTGAACTCACGACCTCCCGATCTCAGGGCGGACACTCTAACCACAAGGCCACTGAGAAGGTGGCCTTGTGTACCATAGCGTACTATGTTTACCTTTTGCAAATGACGACTAAAATACATTTAATTTATACTTACTGGAGGACATCCATCCATCTTCTTCCGCTTATCCGAGGTGGGGTCGCGGGGGCAGCAGCCTAAGCAGAGAAGCCCAAACTTCCCTCTCCCCAACCACCTTGTCCAGCTGCTCCCGGGGGATTCCGAGGCGTTCCCAGGCCAGCCGGGAGACATAGTCCACCCAACGTGTCCTGTGTCTTCCCCAGTCGGAGCTGCTCTAAACACCTCCCCAGGGAGCCTGAACCACCTCATCTGTCTCCTCTCCATGTGGAGGAGCAGCAGCTTTACTTTGAGCTCCTCCCGAACGACATATCTTCTCACCTTATCTCTAAGGGAAAGCCCCGCCACCCAGCGGAGGAAACTCACTTGTACCCGTGATCTTGTCCTTTCGGTCATAACCCAAAGATCATGACCATAGGTGAGGATGGGAACGACCAGTAAATTGAGAGCTTTGCCTTCCGGCTCAGCTCCTTCTTCACCACAACGGATCGATACAGGGTCCGCATCACTACAGACGCCGCACCAATCCGCCTGTCGATCTCACGATCCACTCTTCCCTCACTCGTGAACTTATTGGAGGAAATTGAGAAGTTAACTGGCTGTCAGCTTTGCACAAGTCAACACGACTGCTTGTATCGGAGCACTGATTGTGGAGATTTTAGATATAATCCCATTTTTCCGCCGATCTCAGACTGATATCAGACATGAATATTGGATCAGGGCAGTGCAACGCGCTACATCTGAGCCAGAACCTTTACAAAGAACCAAACCACATCTGAACAATTTCAAATTTTTGTTTAGAAAAAGTCAATCTAACCCACAGCTGATCCTGATCTTAAAGAAAAATGTTGCTAATTTCTTGAATTTTAATAAAGTTTTAATCAAAGACACAGCAGGAACATTAATACATGAAAAACTGAATAGGGTTAAAAAATGTAGTTAAATACTTTTTAAAAATTTGCGATTAAGTTATTAATGAATAATCTGATTATAATCCGATTCCTGTACCACAGAGGTGTCCAAACTACTTTTTTGCTGGTCCTCGGCATAAATAATAAAAATCTAATTGGATTATTAATCAGATATAACTTTAAAGGGACTCAAAAACACCCAGGTCTAAACTCAAAAATATGAAATTGGACTTAAGTCAGTAAGAAAAAAGCAGTTTTGACTGAATGTAAACGAATGAATCACACGTATATTTAATGATTAAAAATATGTCAGTGTTTAGTGTTGGTTTGCCATGTAGTGTAGATCTTCACGCAGTGGTTCATACTGTCACACACAGCGAGCTGGCCCTCTGGCAGCAGGGTTATGCCACGTGGACTACTCAAACCCTTGGTCACTAACGGCCACCCCATTCCGTGTGTTGGGTACACCAGGACCCTGTGGGTCTCACCCCAGTCGGCCACCAGTACGTTGCCCTCTGAGTCGATAGAAACTCCCCAGGGGCAAAGCAGGACGGGCCCCATGGCCGAACACACCCCCAGAACCCGTACTGTGCTCCAGCCTGGCTCCAGGACTTTGATGCAGGGCACACAACCTGTTTCTGTGCCTCGCTCAGACACGGCCATCATCCCGGAGCTGACGCAAGCTGCCACCAAGTAAGGCCGATTAAACCCGGTCACAACGGTGCGCTCCAAGCGAGAACCGGTCTTATGGTCTAGTTTTAAGGCGATGAGGGTACCTTTACGGATATCCGCTATCAAGAACTCATCCAGCCGTGTCACCGTCACACCCCTGGGAGCCTCCAGATCATCCTTTGCAGTGCCTAATCCTGAACCTCCAAAGGTCTGAAGGAGCCGACCATGTCGGTTGAACACCAGCAGCGCACGCTGTGCCGCACAGCTCAGCGCAATCAGGCCCTTGGAGTTGACTGCTACATCAAAGAAGTTCCTGCATCGCCTGGCCAGGCCCTCAGAATTCGGGGAGGTAATTTGCTGGAGAATGTTGCCCTGATGGTCTGTTACCTGGGCCAAGAGTTGAAAATGAGTTTTAGCAAATGCAACTTATTTGGCTACATCAGAAATGCAGGGAAACCTCTAAAGTGCAACACTGAGAATTGACCTAACATGTTCCTCTCATGCGTGACCTTACAGGAAACGTGAGCATTCTGCGCGAGAGCTCAATGGAGTGAGCATCAAAGGATTAAGTCACCAACAGATTGTCTTGATTTCAAATCAGAGGTGTTGGACTTTAGAGGTTCCAGTGCCTGGTTGCCACATCCAACAAACCTGAACACGAGCATTCCCACAGTCGACGATGAAAAGCTGCCCATGTGGTGTGCAGTAGATACCACTTGGCAAGGTGAGGTCCGCCCGACCGGACCCTTGCTTCCCAAACTGGTGGATTGTAATTCCTTCCCTTGAATTGAAACCGGACTTCTCTCCTTCCTCCTTCACTCCCACCAGAGCCAGACCCCTGCCTCGCTGGGGCTCATGCGAGGAAACATCTAAGACAGACTTGGACAGAGACCTGGCTACTAACAGCTGAGTTGAGTTGCTAGTTGGGACCTGATATGACAGCGCCTGTCCTCTGTCAAACATACTGAGATCCCCGCTAAGAGGCGGCGAAGATGAACTGAAGTCCTTGTGATTGACTGTCCACGCCTGCACATGTTCAGTCTTCCCAGTGCTGATCAGGGGGCGTGTCCTGTGAGTCAAGTCCACCGCAGACTTGGACAGGCGGTCGTTGTAGATCAAAGAGCTTCTGTTCACACGGCAGTCACGAGAAGGGCTGACCACAAAGGTGTAGCTGGAGTCCAGGCTGTCGGCTGGCGAAGGGGCTCTGCCGGAATCGCAGAGTGTCCCGAGGGAGTGCTCGTCTGAGGACTGGCTGAGGCCTGAGTGAGGGCGTCCTTTGGGGGCGAGGTCCTGGCAACTGTGGCTGACTGAAGGCTCCTTCTGGCCACTCCTGGGACATGACAGAGATCTCTTTGCAGCCTTTGAAAGTCCACTGCCTTGAGCATCATTTTCTTTGGCTGCACCCTGGTTATCTAAACTCACAGAGTGACTCCCATCTGGTGAGGACACAGGCGGTGTCCTTCTATCCTTGGGAGTAAGGAGTTCTCTATTGCTGCCTATTGACCACTCATATTCTCGGTTATCAGGCCTGAGGACACTTGGGACATCTATCCCACATGATTCAGTTTCCATCTTCAGATCTGTGGGGGATTTCAATCTACACAACGGTTCTGACTTTAGAGGCCATTTATGGGTCTTTGGCAAGGAGGTAATTGACTCCTCTTCGGTTTCTGTGTCACGCCAGGAAGACAGGCACATTTTTTTCACCACCCTGCCTGTTGCGGAGGTCCAGCCCTGTTCCTTCAAGCATCTGTCTTCTCTGAGAAATTGCTGACTGCTCTCTGCAGATCGCATCTCCTGAGAATGGAGAGCACACGGCTTTCCGTGCAGACCGCAACCTCCGGCATGCAGAAAAATACTCTGGTCCTGCACTCGGATGTCGCCAAATGTGACAGCATTTGGTTGGGAGCTGGGCTTGAAGGACACTTTCTTTAGAGAAACAGAGACTTCCCAGGGTTGGAGAAACTCTTCAACTTCGTTCGGCAAGGGATTTTGGTTTGGAGACCCTTCCTGAATTCGCTGCTGAAGGAGGACCAGTTTTTTAAGCCTTTGGTCCAGCAGGGACTGACTGACTCTGGCGGCTGCTATGTTCTCCCTCAAGACCTGCTCCAGGTGCTGCTGGGTGTCACGATGGTCCTGCTCCACACGCTCCAGGAGGCGGCGCTCCTCTCTGCGTGCTCCCAGGATGGCCCGCTCTACCCCCCGCTTCACAGAGTCCGTCTCTGTGGCGTGGCGCTCCCGCAGGCAACGCAGCTCCACCTCGGCTTGGGCGAGGTCGCACTGCGCCTGTGTCGTCAAGGTTGTCGGGGGTTGGGGCTGATGGGCGAGGCTTTGGGCTGCATCAGGGGAGGCGGGGTTGCGAGGCAAAGGACTTCCTGGGATCATGACGGATGATCAAAGACTTTCTGGGAACAACAAAGATGGTGGAGGGAAGATGAATGCACACAAATGACGACACAAGATGACTTTCTGTGCTCGTTCTTGGACTCTAAAATTTGAATACTAGAATGTATAGAGATAAATGTCTTTATCTTTATGCAACCAAGCAAAAAAAGATTTACAGACAAAAAAATGTATTTCAATTTAAAAAAAAAAAATTCTAATAAAAAAAGTTTTGAGCTGCAAATAATTTTTTAAATATACAAATATTTTTCTTGGTTGCAAATGTTTTTGTGTTTGTTTACAAATCTTGTGAGCGGGCCTCTTCTGAACGATATGTTAAAGCCTTTTGATTGGTCAATGTCGGAGGACCACATGAGCGTGACTGACCAATAAAAAGGCTTCTACACTTTGTTCAGAGGAGGCCCCGCCCACAAAATTGAAGTTGGCTCGTAAACAAGAAAGTATTTAAACCTAAATTTTAAAAAAAATCTACCAAAAACCTTTTTTTGATGTAAAAATATTTAATCTCATTTCTAATAATTTTTTGTTGCAAATATATTTTTATATTTATATTATTTTGCAAACCAAAAACATTTTTGTTAACCACTAACCACTTTTTTTGTTTGTTTAAACATTCTTTTTTCATTTCAAATCCATTTTTTTGCTGCAAATATATTTTTTCTAATACATTATTTTTGGTTGCAAATGTTTTTTTGTTTGCAATTTCATTTTTTTTTTGCTTGGTTGCACAAAATGTCATTTGGGGGCGATTCCATTGAAACAAGAAAAAGAAAATATGCTTTGTGGACATTGGTTCAGCATTTATTGTGCAATTTTTTTAAGCGCTTTGCAGAGGTAATGCTACACTTGTCATGTTTATTATGTCATTATACAAATGTGTGATTCCATTATTTATTTACCTACCTGCATGTTAGCGGCCTGGTTGCTAAGCTACCAAGCGGCTGTGGAAAAGTGATACTGTTGTACAGTTTCAAGTTTTCTGCAGTCAAGTCATTTGCATTTCAAAGAGTCGTGGGCAGAGCGTGGGCAGCAAAAATCGACTTTTAAGTTTATTGACGCAAATAAAAGCCCACATTTATTCCAACACGCTGTGCAAACTATTGCATCGGTAATGAAGCCAAACAGGCTAAATAAATAAGTAAAGGCGGAAAACAAATATTTGCCCCGCTGAGTTGACCTCAGCGACGTATAATGAAAGCTTGGCTTTTATTTCACATTAGAAAAGTTATTCAACAATATTTACTTGATTCTACTGACATTAAGAAAGTAGACATATACTAATTAGACACAATGATGCAGATAGAAGCAAAAATAACAAAACATTAAATGAACAGGGTGTCTGGGCACTGGCAAAAACTATACAATTAAATATGTAAAAAAAAAAAAAAAAGGATGATTTTATTAGGTATTTAATATAGCCAAAAAAAAGTTTTACTTTATAATGTATTGTATGATATTTTATTCATTGAATTTATTCTTTTTTTAAATGATTAAAATAAAAAATAAAAATGTATTTTGTATTTAATAGTAAACTATTTGTTACCCACACATATATACAGTATGTACACATACTATGGATGTAATGATTTGAAAATGTATATCAGGGTTATTATTATCACGTATTGTTGAATGTGCTTAACAAGTATTTATATACACACGGAAATCTTTTTACCAAAAATATATATTTTTTTTAATTGAATGAATAAGCACACACACACACCTTTCCTTGGTAGAATAAACATTAAATATTGTTCTATTTGACTTTTTAAATATGTTAATCTTCTCCAGTTTTAATTCATAAAAGTTTTAGAGTGTTAAATACTGAAGGCAAAACGGGTGTTTGTAATGGGGAAAGACTTTAATGTGTTTTGTATTCATGTTAGCATTTAAGCTAGCAAGCGATTAGCGTGCTTGCTGCTTCTCCAGGGAAATGAGCCGCTTGAAAAATACTAACCTATTTATAATTTACCGTCTGGAACGGACTTATGCTGTCTTTAATTTGAAGTAGAGTGGTAATTGTTTTTATTTTTGCGACACATGGTAACCACATAATCCATTAAGTATAGCTCACGATGCAGTAAATTGAATGATGCGGACACTGTTATTACTGATACTGGATACTTCCGTCTATGCTTTTGCCTCTGAGAATTTGTATGTGGAAGTAAAACACAACTATAATTTTTTTTTGTGCTGTTAATTAAGGACACTTTGCATGTCTAGCTCGTGTGCTAAGCTGTTGTGTAGCTACTCGTTCCTAGTAGTCCATAGCCTACCATGTTTACCTTTGGTGAATGACTTGACTAAAATACAAGAAAGAAAACAACCTTGAATGCTTATTGGAAGACATTTTCTTGTATCAGAGCGCCGATGATGAAGATTTTAGATACATTCCGATTTTTTGGCTGATATTGGATTGATCGATAAGCACGCTAGCTACTTCTCTAGGAAATGAGCAGTATGATCATGGTGAGTTTTTCAAAGTGAGGTAATCAATCATGGTTTTACGATAATTAAGATACGAAACAGTAAAACATCGGGAATTTTAAACGCGATTTACCATTTACCGGTTATCATTACATCCCCAATACATACACATTATATTTAAACAACCAAATAATATGTAAATACATTACATGTGATCCCAGTTAGCCAGTCTTCGTTTGTATCGCTTGAAGTGGAATAACGGAAGGCTGGAAGACGTTAAAATGTTCCCTCCCTCGTCACGTTTTAAGAAAACAGTAGAAAAGCACCATCTACCAAGTCTAGAAGCAGGACTTGAAAAGTGCATCTTACCTCGGTCAACTCCTCTTTGCGCCACCTGCCATCGCCTGTTGCTAGGAGACCGGTAAGCTGACTCCAGTACTTTCCTCCGTGTTCTTCTCACTGGGTTTACAACCCAAGCAATCTTAAAGGAAAAAAGTCAAGTTGAATTTTGTGCTTGGAAGAAGCGAGTGACAAGTTTCATATGACGGTCGCACACAAGAGACACCAGAACAAACGCTGTATTGCTGACAATGACTTTATAAATTAATAAAAACATTCCCTTTAGTGTTCTTGTGACAGCTCCCCGCCCCCAACACACACACACACACACTGTGATAATATATAAAAATATTGGTAACATTCTTTCAGCATGATTCATGTCCTGATGCTGGCCCCTACAACATATTTTGTTTGTACACCATTTACATTTTACATCATGTTGGTGTGTTTGGCCTCCAACAGGGGACGATGCCGGCAGGTTTTGCATAGTTCCAATTTCACAAAACCTCACACACACGCACAAAAAAAAACCTCAAACATGGCATAAAAGCAATTTTTAAAAAATGGTTTTCAAAAAACTGCCCTGCAAATAACATTTATACTTGGCAAATAAGTAGTTTGTCAATATTGTGTCAAAGAGTCCAGATTTTTCCACCATAAAAAAAATAATGGGGGGCAATTTTAATATTGGTGACAATTGACGTGTTATTGTGTGCCCTTTTTCCAAGTTGTTTGTTGGAATGTACCGCAGACCAATAAACAAAAAAACTTTACAGTAATGTCGCCCTCGAGGGGCCGCTAGGAGAACTACAATTATCTTTTCGGCAGCTGCTTGTTGTGAAATCCTCTTTTTGCCTTTGACATTTTCAACTGAATACATGTGACATGTACTGGCAGGCCTCTTTTTAGCAAGAAAAATCATCAGTTGAAAGTAACAAACGGTTCACCTCCAGGAAGACATCATTTTGGGAAGTTCAAATGCCCGTAACAAACATTACGTTCTTAGAAATAAAAGTCTTAAAAGCTCTTTTTTTTCCCTTTGAAAATAAAATCTGAACCAGCCGTGCCAACTTTTTGTCTAAGCTAGAGGATCATCATCATGAAGATGTTGCAAGCAGTTCGCACTTAAGGCTAGAGCGAGGAAGCGGTGGCACCGGACAAACAAGCCAAAACACGACGAATTCTAACCGGTTCTAAGTGGCAATGTAGAGTGTTGTAAACTGGACATATTTGTTACAATCCTGAATAAAAAGACGCACATATGAGGTGCTCGGCGTTCAATGGTCAATCGCGCAGCTTTTCAAAGTAAAAAAAAGCGTGTATGGAACACGGAGGATCTTTAAAAGAGGCGTTAAAAGACATTTCCACAGTAATTGACTGAAGACCTTGATAAGCACTAACCGAGTGCGCTCTTATTTTGTAGGCGGACAACGCTGAAAGGTTGGGCCTGTAGTGTAAATAATATAATACAAGTCTTTTGGTGTGTAGTTCATGTCCCCAATCCAGTGGCCATTGTTTAACGATGGCGAGCGGACGGCGCCTACTCCTCCGTGCCGCCAAAGGGGAGAGCCACGGCGTGCTCCTGAGCGAGGGCAGCCAGCTCCTTGAGGAACTCGCAGAAAATGACAGCGCAGTAGACGGCGTTCTTCACGCGCAGTGCCTCGGCTTGCTTCTCCAGATTGGAGGCGGGGCCGCTTCCCCCGCCGCCGCGGAACAGAGCGCTGTGTAGCGTTTGGCCGCCGACGCGCACGTGCGCCAGCGCCATCTGGGCGGCGTTTCGAGTCCGGGTGGGGCTGTTGGTGTGGCGAAGGATCAGGTCGCTGAGAGACGACTTGCGGCTCTTGACTAGAACGAGAGAATGAGACAGGAAGTGAGCGTCACAGACCTTTTCAAACCCCGCCTCCCACGCTCACCTAGTGAGTCAGAGCGCCGCAGGGGAGGGACGGCGCCAGGCGGCTCGGCCCAGTCTACTTTCCCGCGGGCCACCAGGTACAGTTGGGCTTTCCTCAGCATGGAGGGGAAGTCCTCATGGGAGGCTGCGAAGGCCTCGATGCGATTCTTCACAGAACCCAAAACCTGTTGAGAGGCGAGAGTGTGAGGGCGGTGCTTGAATATCGGGGGCGGGCCATACCTGGATGAGAGACTTGACGCTGGGCTGGAAGACCATGTTGGTGTTGAGCAGGAAGGAGCGCAGGAGCGGCTGAGGGTAGCAGGCCAGCTGGGCCACCATGCCGGTCAGCAGGATGTTGACATACAGAGAGTTCTGAAGCATGTTCTCCAGCTTGCTGAGCAGAACCACCACGAACGGACCTGCAGAGACACCACAGACCTTGGCATGTTCTGTAAAACAGGTCAGTCGTGAGGTTCTTACCCGTGTACGGCTGACTTGAGGGTGCATTGAGCGGTCTAGCGGGACTGCAGACGGCAGTTCCAGCAGATTCCCTCTTGTCTTCCGGTCGATGCTCCTGCTCCTGCCGCTCCTCACTTGGGGACTTGGCGTTGGACTCCACCTGCAGGCAGGCTGCGGCACTGCGCGCAGTCACACGGTCCTCCAGCTCTCTCAGCTCTTCCGTGAACGCCTCGATGTTGATGCCTTCACCGTTAGAGTCCTCGGGGACGTGCGTCTCATCCGGAGATTGCTCCAGAAGTTCCTCAATGAGACTCTGCACTGAGCGCCCGCTATCGCACGAGGGTGCCCAGTTCAGGTCTGAGGCGTCGTCGGTTTCCGACGGAGGCGCGGGAGAAGCAGATTTGGCGTCAGTGGTGTCGATCTTGTTAAATAAGGACTGCTGGCCTTGGGAGGAGCACGTGACCACAGAACCATTTTGATTGGCGTTCTCGTCCAAAAACTGCTGGTCGCCCAAGTCTCGCTTTACCTTCTTTACCTCGTGACCCGAGCACCCCTCCCCCGTCCCGTTATAAATTGCGGCAGGATTGTGAGGCGCTGGCGTGGCGGCAGGGACCGGAGACGAGGAGGACACGAGAGGGGGCACGGGTTTCGGGAGGACCTCTTCTCGCTGCAGACTGCGCTTCTTGGAGCGCGGCGTGAGGCTGATGCAGTTGTTTTGGCCGATAGTCACGTCCCACTCGCCGCTGTCTCGGTCAGAGCTGCTCCACTCGGAGCGGGCCGCAGCCACGATGGCTGCCCTCTGCTGGCCCAGTGATGCGCTGCTGCCTCCTCCAGGCTGGAAGGAGAAGTGCTCGGGGAACATGGCCATGGAGGGGTTGGAGGTGGGCGGGGGTGGGGGCGGCGGCGCCGTGCTTGGGGAGGGGTTTTCACCGTCGTAGGGCGCCGACCAACCCCGGCAAGCCCAGGAGCAAAGCTCGATGCCTTGCCGGGCGTCTTTCAGGTAGTCCAGGTACCCCGAATCCCACTCCAGACTGTCAAGCTGCTGGGGGTGCATGGGGCTATCGGGGCTGTATGAAATGGGGGTGCCAGGCTGTGGAGGCTCCGTGTTGGGAGGGGTAGGGGCACCTCCTGACCCGCCTCCACTACTCTGCTGGCGAATAAAGAAAGCCAAACGAGATGGTGTGGCGGGCCTGTGCGGGGCCGGGGACTCCGCCCCCGCGTTGTTGAGCACTGCGTACACAAAGAACCTACTTGAAGTCAAAGTCACATGACACTGGGTGTTGATGAGGTCTCACTGACCTTTGCCCCTGACTGCAGTCTCCTCGTCCCGCTCTGCTGATGTCGCCACAATCAGACGGCAGCACTCAGGGATCAGAGACAGGAACTTGTCCGCGCACTTTCCGTACATGTCTGCCTCTCTGATGGCGCGCCGCTGACTCAGCATGACGTGGCTGCAGGGGAGCAGGTACCTGGTGGGGGCCCGACAGTCACGATTGGTACTGCAGTTCGATGGGCGGGCACGACGCCGGTTGCTATGCAACGCTGACATACCTGAGTACGAGCTGCAGCATGATGTCCTCACAGTTGAAGGACAGAAGAGTCCTGAAGAGGCTCAGGGACACCATGCAGAGCTACGACATAAAAGTGTTCAGGTGAGACAGAACGTAAGATAACATAACCGGGCTGTTTTTGTCCCGATTCCCCCTGATAGCACACAAATCTTGTGTCGTATACATTGTCTTATAAGATTGTCTTGCGGTCTGAGGTGTGTTAAGAATGAATTTGTTCCGATAACTGGCCCCAACACTTTGTGAATTGTGACGTTGTAGCCAATCAGGAAGCTTAAAAACAAACAAACATTGGGACTACTTTATTTAGAACGTCCTCACCTTGAGCAGTAGATTATAAAGTCTGTGTTTGTGTTGTCTCCGTTATTTCTTCTTTATTTATTTTCTTTAGATTGAAATTTAAAAATAGTGCCAAGATAACCATCACTCTTGCCTCTTTAAGATCCTTTTTTATAATGCCTGTTTTTTCCGCTTGTTGCTACAGTGGTTTGTTGTTACGCTTCTTCCTCTTCCATGTTGTTTGATCACTAGCGCTGGGTGATACTGTCAATATTAGCATCGATCAGATACCAAGTAGGTAGTATCGCTGAAACAGATGCCGATACGTTTTGACTTGAAACGTCCTCGACATTGAGTAATTTTGAGAATTTGCCTCTAGTTAGTTGAATATGAGAACACAGGAAAAAAATGTTTCGGAACTAAATACAACAATTAAAAACAATGTAATAGTATATAAATAATCCCTTTTTAAATATGCTACATACCATTGTTTGAGGAAAAAAAGTCCGAATTAGGGATGTAACGATAAATGGTATTAATGATAACCGCAGTAAAACTCATTTTTTAAACTAAAATGGTGGAAAAACCGTGATCGACAATTGCACTTTGAGAATATCTTGTCTTTCCCCATTAACCCAGCAGGTACAAGACATTGAATCAACGTTGAGAACTTGTTGAATCAGGCCTTGTGACGTTGAGCAACTCAAACATAACGTTGAAACAACATACTTTTTGACAACGTTTAATCAATGTTGGGTTCTGACTTTGATTTCACCATTGAAATGTGGTCATTTCCCAACCAATATTCCACAAGTCAAATACAACGTTGAAACAACATGCTTTTTAACAACGTTTAATCAATGTCAGGTTGTGACGTTGATTTGACCATTGCATTTTGGTCATTTCCCAGCCAACAAGGTGGATCCAACGTTAGACATGAACGTTGTCTCAATTTACAAATACAACTATTTTGCAACGTTGTTTGGAAGTCAGTTTTAGAGGACATGTACGTATAATGAACATTGTACCAATGCCATGTGCCTGCTGGGAAGTGAAGTTATTTAATATACCCCAATCTAAACGTATTTAAACATATTGCTGACTGAGCAACTGCGATATTCAGTTGTGCACATTGAACCTACCAGCTGTGCTCTCTTAGAACTGAGTCATCGTTCTATGCGCTTGAGGAATTCGAGGTGTTTTTACGGTGCGTTCAAGCACCGCTGAACAGAACAGGACACCAGAAATAATCCATCCATCCATTTTCTACCGCTTGTACCTTTCGGGGTCGTGGGGGGTGCTGCAGCCTATCTCAGCTGCATTTGGGCGGAAGGCGGGGTACACCCTGGACAAGTCGCCACCTCGTCACAGGGCCAACACAGATAGACAGACAACATTCACACTCACATTCACACACTCGGGCCAATTTTAGTGTTGCCAATTAACCTATCCCCAGAAATAATAAATAATATTAATAGATGTTATTTGTTACGCACTTTTCATTTAAATAGATTTAAAGTGTTACAGTACAAATCAATATTGAAAACAATAAAAGCTTAGCCATTCAAGCAGATAAAACACAAAGACTAAATCACTATCAGCAAAGCATAAGATAAGAAACACAAAACATGCTAAATATATTTTTTTCAAGTGTGTCTATTCTTATTATTTAAAAAATACAACTTGGTCAAAAGATTTCAGTGTGTGTATAATTTATTTTTTTTTAGCACATTCTACAATACTACGATAATGATAACATGATCGTTTTGGTCTAACCGTGATTGAACATATCCGTAACGTTACATCCCTAGTAACAACAATGTAGGAAACATATTGATTTTAAAATGTAAACAAAACCACCAAAATAACTAAAATTACATGCAGATGTGTGAAAAAAACACTTAGCACTGACAAACTAAAAAAGATGCTGCAGTCGCATAAATACTGTGAGGGAAATTGAGTCATTTGCTCCACAACAAAAGTATTGATCCCACATTGCTAGTATCGATCCGATACTAATACCCACCTTGCTATCGAGACTATCTATATTTAGATCAACACGCCCACCCTTTTAGATCACACTTACACATACATACACACAGATACAGACCCTGGAGTTGCTGCTGATGCGCGTGAGCAGTGTGTCCAAGATGGAGTCGTTGTCAAGACGATGCAGCAGGATGAATCGCAGGAAGGTTTTGAGGAGGGCCGTCTCGCTCACACTGCGCAGGAAAAGGTCCAGGTAGGCGGTGCTGGCTATCATCTCGTCCACTGATGACTACAACGCACACACACATTTTGATCACCACCACAAAACAAATATGAGCCTTTGTTGCACGCACCTTGTGCAAAGCGGGGCCCATGACAGGAACCAGGAAGCCATTGTGAAGGTAGTCCAGGAGCTGGGAGCGCACCATGTGATGAGCGACCTGCACCACGGCGTTGCAGAACTCCAGAGAGTTCATGAAGAGAACGAGGGAGGACACGGCCATCCAGTCCTCACGCCGCAGGGCGTGCCAGTCGTCCCCTCGCACCTCGATCTTTCGGGGTAGAGACGAGTAGAGCGCGCTCAAGCCGGTCGCCAGCACCTGAGGAAGGCCAGAGTGACAGGATTCAAAAGTGACCCCCAGTGGACAGGCTGTGTACTGCACATGTGTACATTTGATAGAAATTCCTGGTTTTCCAAAGCCCTATTTTTACCTCTCAAAGGAAGGTTTTCACAGTCCACATTTTTCAACCGTTTTTGACCATTCCATCTTCAAAACATTCCCCTTAGTTGGGACAAAAAAAGTTACCTTTTTTTTTTTTTTTTTAAATTCACGGTTTTCCTGAAATTACAGGAATTAATTTTTAGATTCAAACTGTTACGTCAACATTTTCAACCGATTCGAAAAATTCCAAAACCAACCCATTCATATCATCTAGGACAATTGTGCTACTACCAACATTTAAAAAAATTCCTGGTTTTCCCCAAATTTCCAGGAAATTCCATTTCAAATGAACGAATGTATTTATAGTTCAATGCCTGAAATTTAAAAAATGTTGTGCCATTTTTTTTTACCCGATTCCAACCGTTCAACCATCCACGCACATTACTATTCCAAGATGTCAAAGGCAAAACATCTTATCCCTCTACCGAATTTCCCGTTTTTCCCAGAATTTCCTCCCAATGAAAATGAATGGACAATATACAAACCTCTCCATATCCCATATTTCTCATCCGATTCCAACCGTTCCAACATCCACACACTTCACTCACCTTGGACAATCAAACTACCATTTTCCAAGTTAAAAAAAATTCCAGGAATTCCCGGTTTCCCAAAGCCCTATTTTGTACCTCTTCCTGGAAAGTTTTCACAGTCCACATTTTTCAACGATGTTAAAAGCATTGCAGTGCAGGTCAAAATATGCTGAACTATCCAAACAAAACATCCACATCTTAGCTTTTTTGTTATAGGTGAAAAAGGAAATGGTATAATATATGATAAAATATCTTAATACTAACTAGACTATGCAATTTGGAGATAAAGTGCGTGTGAATGGTGTATGAGCACAAGCGGCGGAAATGCGCAAAATGCCAACGGTTAGAATGCGTCACGTACCAAGTTATATGTTTCGGAGGCGTGCGGCTGAAAAATTGGTTGGAAAGGTTAGCATGCCAATGTTAACATGATAACAGCTAGCATGTGTCACATTATATAACTGAGGTGTAGAGTTTTAAAAAAATAAAAACATTTTTTTGCATGCTAACAGTTAAAGAGGAACTTTTGTTTGCCTATCGTTCACAATTATTATGGGAGGCAAAAACACGTTTTTTTAGGATTCTAAAGACGATAAAAATTGCTCCATCAACCTGTTACCTACATGCTGCAAGTATACATATAATGTAGTAACAGACACGTTCATAACAATATGTAATATGTTTATATACACACTGCAAGTTTATATATAATATAGTAACAAACACCTTCATAATAATATGTAATATGTACAACATACACACTGCAAGTATATCCATCCATCAATCTTCTACCGCTTGTCCCTTTCAGGGTCGCGGGGGGTGCTGGAGCCTATCTCAGCTGCATTCGAGCGGAAGGCGGGGTACACCCTGGACAAGTCGCCACCTCATCACAGGGCCAGCAAGTATATATATATAATGTAGTAAACACACACCTTCATAAAAATATGTAATATGTACAATATACACACTGAAAGTATATATATATAATGTAATAACACACACCTTCATAAAAAATATGTAATATGTACAATATACACTCTGCAAGTATATATATAATGTAGTAACACACACGTTCATAAAAATATGTAATATGTACAATATACACACTGTAAGTATATATATAATGTAGTAACACACACCTTCATAAAAATATGTAATATGTTTTATATACACACTGCAAGTATATACATAATGTAGTAACAGACACCTTCATAACAATATGTAATATGTACAATATACACACTGCAAGTATATACATAATGTAGTAACAGACACCTCCATAACAATATGTTATATGTACAATATACATACACACTGCAAGTATATCTATAATGTAGTAACATACACCTTCATAACAATATGTTATATGTACAATGTTTACCGTATTTGGGTCATTTTAAGCATTGGCGGAACTAATTATTGGCGCATTTATTTCGGGTTCCATAGCAGCGCACTTCCAGATACAAAACGCCAGTGTGTGTTCTAATCATGGCAGACTTGGTAACAAACAACAAATACAAATATATTTTGACAAATGAATCTGAATTTATGCAGGATGAACTACTACTTCTAGAAGCCAGAGTGAGACGTTGGAGCAGACAGAAGCCGAGAGAGTGAGGTGAAAGTGACTCGAAGCTGCAAAATGTGGAATTTGAAGCCAAGCTATTTCGACATAAATTAATTACTTACTCTAAATAAACTGGGGAAAAACGTTTTTTGATGCATTTTTAAAGTGATTTACAGGTAACATTGATTGCTTCCATTAGCTGCATTGCTAGCCACCTAGAACGAGCCTGTTTTTACATGTTAAAATGCAAAAAAACGTTTTTCTTCTTTTCTCTCATTATGATTGTGAACAATAGACAAAAATACCAAAAAAAAGTGCAGTTCACCTTTAAGCATTGCCGGAACTTATTTCCTCAGCGCATTTATTTCTGTTTCCAAAGCAACACACTTCCGACAACAAATATGTGTTCCTACTTCCGGCTTGCATGTGTTCTAGACTTGGTAACAGACAACAAAGATGACTTTTTGAAGCTGAATATACGGAGTATGAACGGCTGGTTCTAGAAGCGAGCACGAAGAGAGACGGAAACGTTGGAGCAGACTGATGCCGAGAAAATGAGGTTGCCTTGACTCAAAGCTGTAAAACGTGGAACTTGAAGCCAAGCTATGCCGACAGGAATTGAGTGCTTAGCTTACCCATAATCAACTGGTAAAACACATCATCGGTCAGCTTGAAAAAATGGACAACTGTCGATGGAGTGAGTCACTATAACATTGATCATGATACACGCAACACGTCATGACTGTTACAACTACAGTACATACGTTGCCAAGCTAGCTGTGTACAAACAAAACATGAAATAATACTTTACAGATACTGTAATATGATTGTTCATGTTTTTTAGTCAGTACAGATTGGTGCATTGGTTGTGCATTACAAACTCAAGTCGGATTCAGGTGCTTCTTGTCGTAGCTAGCTTACAGCTGATACCGTAGCATGCCGTGGTAAGGCGATGTGTTACTGGGCTAGAAAAGAGTTCCTCAGTGTTCACTCTTACATTAACAATGTCGCTACAGCTGGGTTATTATACAGGTTACGAAACGTAAATGAAGTATTGTTGGCAGTTTTTGGATGCATTTTCAAAGTGATTTAGAGGCAGAATGGATTGATCCCATTAGCTGCATTGCTAGCCAGCTAGAACGAGCAGATTGTGGCAAATTAGAATGAAAAGAAAAAACCTTTTGTCTGCTTGTCTCTCATTAGGATTGTGAACGATAGTCAAAAATTTTAAAAAATAGTGCAGTTCCCCTTTAAAGGCCTACTGAAATGAATTTTTTTTATTTAAACGGGGATAGCAGATCTATTCTATGTGTCATACTTGATCATTTCGCGATATTGCCATATTTTTGCTGAAAGGATTTAGTATAGAACAACGACGATAAAGATTGCAACTTTTGGTATCTGATAAAAAAAAGGCTTGCACCTACCGGAAGTAGCGTGACGTAGTCAGTTGAACATATACGCAAAGTTCCCTATTGTTTACAATGATGGCCGCATGAAGTGAGAGAGATTCGGACCGAGAAAGCGACAATTTCCCCATTAATTTGAGCGAGGATGAAAGATTTGTGGATGAGTAAAGTGCAAGTGAAGGACTAGTGGGGAGTTGAAGCTATTCAGATAGGGAAGATGCTGTGAGAGCCGGGGGTGACCTGATATTCAGCTGGGAATGACTACAACAGTAAATAAACACAAGACATATATATACTCTATTAGCCACAACACAACCAGGCTTATATTTAATATGCCACAAATTAATCCTGCATAAAAACACCTGCGTGTTTGTTATGCTAGCTCCTAGCTCCTCTGCTAGCTCCTAGCTCCATAGAACACGCCAATACAATTCAAACACCTGATCAACACACACAATCACTCAGCCCAAAAGACCGTTTACCTAACCCAAGGTTCATAAAGCTTATATATTTTTAAAAAGTTACGTACGTGACGCGCACATACGGTCAAGTTATCGAATGTTTAGCAGCCAAGGCTGCATACTCACGGTACCTGATATTCAGCTGGGAATGACTACAACAGTAAATAAACACAAGACATATATATACTCTATTAGCCACAACACAACCAGGCTTATATTTAATATGCCACAAATTAATCCTGCATAATAACACCTGCGTGTTTGTTATGCTAGCTCCTAGCTCCTCTGCTAGCTCCTAGCTCCATAGAACACGCCAATACAATTCAAACACCCGATCAACACACACAATCACTCAGCCCAAAAGACCGTTCACCTAACCCAAGGTTCATAAAGCTTATATATTTTTAAAAAGTTACGTACGTGACGCGCACTTACGGTACGGTACGTGTTATGCTAGCTCCTAGCTCCTCTGCTAGCTCCTAGCTCCATAGAACACGCCAATACAATTCAAACACATGATCAACACACACAATCACTCAGCCCAAAAGACCGTTCACCTAACCCAAGGTTCATAAAGCTTATATATTTTAAAAAAGTTACGTACATACGCAAAAAAAAGCCAAAGCTGCATACTCACAGTAGCACGTCTGCGTCTTTGTCATCCAAATCAAAGTAATCCTGGTAAGAGTCTGTGTTGTCCCAGTTCTCTACAGGCGTCTGTGTATCCAAATCAAAAGTCCTCCTGGTTAGAGTCTCTGTTATCCGAGTTCTTCCATCTTGACTGCATCTTTCGGGAATGTAAACAAAGAAGCGCCGGCTGTGTACTGTTGTGGCTGACTACGTTCGAAAAATACGTCCATTTCGCACCGACAACTTTCTTCTTTGCTTGCTTGGCTTCCTTCTCCATAATGCAATGAACATGATTGAAACAGATTCACGAACACAGATGTCCAGAATACTGTGGAATTATGAAATGAAAACAGAGCGTTTTCGTATCGGCTTCAATGTGGAAGGCATACCCGTGTTCGTCGGGCTACGTCACGCGCATACGTCATCCTCAGAGGCGTTTCGAACCGGAAGTTTAGCGGCAAATTTAAAATGTCACTTTATAAGTTAACCCGGCCGTATTGGCATGTGTTATAATGTTAAGATTTCATCATTGATATATAAACTATCAGACTGCGTGGTCGGTAGTAGTGGGTTTCAGTAGGCCTTTAACATGTGTCAATTACCAAGTTATATGACTCCGAAGTGTACGGCTGCAAAATTGGACAAAAAAAAGTTAGCATGTGCCAAGTACCAAGTTGTATGACTCTGAAGTGTAAAACAGAAACATAGGCCAAAAAAGTTAACATGCAAATTTTACCATGTTAACAGTTAACATGTTAAATGACTGAGATGTACGGGTGCAAACTTTGAAAAAAAGTTAGCATGTGTCACGTACTAAGCTACATAACTAAGGTGAACAACCGCGAAATTAGCAAAACAATTTTTTTAATTAGCTAAGTAAGTTAGCATGCTAACGTTAACATGCTAACAGTTGACTACCCAGAGTAAAGAGCATTTAGACTTTTGAACCATTCAAATCGGTTGAGAAATGTGGGATATGCAGAGGTTTGTATATTGCCCATTGATTTTCAATGTGGAAAAGTTCCTGGTAATTTCGGGGTAAGTCAGGAATTTAACATGTTGGCTTTGATGTCCAGGATGAGTGGAGTGTGTGAATGGTGGAATGGTTTAAATCAATTGAGAAACATGGGATAAATAGAGATTTATATTGCCCTTTCATTTTCAATTGGGAAAAATTCCTGGGAATTCTACGTAATCCGGGAATTTTAGGCACAGGGAAACATGTTGGCAATAATAGGGTTAGTAAGGGTTAGTGATTCTGTGATTCTAATGCTGATGTGTTGCATTACTTCTTTAACAAGGATGGCGCACAAACACACACCGGGCAGAAGTAGGAGTTCTCTGCGATGTAGCGAGCCACGTTGTCGTTGCTGGCCGAGGTGGCCATGACCAGCAACAGGGCGTCCCTGGCCTGTTGTCCGATGGCGCCGTCGCGGTGGATGAAGGGCACGAGGAGAGAGAAGATCAGCAGGTTGGTGGATCCTTGCTGGACAGGCGTCGCCTGGAACAACATCTCCAGAAGCACAGGCTGCCGGGCCATGGACACGCAGATCTGGTCAGACATTTCCGCAAAGTCGTTATCATCGTGCGACTTGGTAACCATGCCAACAGCACAAAGTCCACTACCTGGTTGAGCAGCAGGACCAGACTGTTTTCCAAGGCAGCGGGACAACCCAGTTCCGGGTCGGCGCAGGCTCCCAGGAGCCTGAGCAGGGGGTGCAGGACGGCCACGTGCTGCAGCAAGGGCTGCTGTGATTGGCCGATGAGCATCTCAAACAGCTTGAGCAGCGCCCCCTGGCTGTCTGGGTCCAGGCCGCGGCGGAGGTGCCACTGGACCAGACACTCCAGAATGTCCTGGCTGACCACCAAGCTCAGTATGGGGCCCGCCACTCGCTTGTTGGCGGCGCCGTCCGAAGCCTCGACGGGTCGCTCCTCGGCCAGCAGACACAGCATCTGATCGGTGTGGTTCCTGACCGCGATCAGGTCATCAGTGGAGGATGACGGCTCGCTCTGATCCAGCACACGTGACACCTGAGGCGCGCAGTCACAATGTTTGCACTCCTGATGTTACACAAGCTAAGACTTGAGAAAATGCTTCAAGCCAGTCTAGAAGTCTTTACTTTCTCATTTCATAACTTACACAAAATGATGAACCAGCGTGACAAGCATTGATGTGCAGTTGTAGATAACAAAGTGTCACTTCCTTAAATTTTGTGTCGTGCATATATTGAAAACATACATGACCAAACCAAGGCTCACCTGTCTCCAGTGGTTCTCAAACACCATCAGACATGTCTCCGGGTCCGCCGTGCAGGGGGCCGACTGGGCGGCGCCCCGACCCGGACGGCCGCCGGGAGCCCGTGGGTTTAACCTGCTCAGCCAGCTCATGTCGGACCCGACAGCAAGAGAGTGAAGGGTCAAGGTCGCATCAATTTGCAGCAAACGACAAGAGGAGAGGAGTCACTCAAGGAGAGGGTGATGTAGACTAGAGATGGGAGGGGCTGACATCGCTGTCAGTCAGTGATTTTCCTGTTCAGGAAGCGCTACAACCCAGTCCTCCGAGGAGACCCTGTCATCCGGTCTGAAGCCAAGACCACTCCATAGCCAGTCTCCACTCTCAGCTGTTAAATGAACAACATGCTCAGTCATCCATTGGTTTGTATCATTTTACATTTATCCTAAATTCCAGATTATTAGACGCTACTTTTTTCCATACACTTTGAACCCTGCAATTTATAAAACGGTGCGGCTAATTTGTGAATTTTTATTCGCTGACGGCCATAATGCAAATAGTTAAAAAAAACAAAAAAACAAGCAAAGACACGAAATAGGTGTGTTATTGGTATGGCGCCATCTTTTGGACAAGTTCGCTCACTGCAGGTGCTGCAGTGCCTTTCTGTTTAGACTGAGCTTTCAACCGGAAGTACAAGTGCCGTTCCATCTTCTAGCCATCCAGAGCATTCCAACTCATATGGATTATTTATTCATCACTCCAAGCAACATTTGTAAGTTCTACAATATAAGAAACAATTCTTACTTACAAAACCGTCCCATGTGTGATGTCTGTAGGAGTGTTTTCATGCATTATAGTACATGCTGTCATAATTTAATCATGCTAGCGTTGTTATCATTAGCTAATATGCTAACACATTTATAAGTATCTGTGTTAGTATTAATAACTTACAATAGCATTATTTTTGTATTGTTTCAGTTTCATAAATTCACCAAAACGTCACTGCGGACTTATTGAATCTGTTTAGCTGATTGGAGTGCTAGCTTCTGCAGCTTGTGGGTCCATGACCAGGACTTCTGTTTTGTTTGATCAGCTGTTTTACTGCCTGTTACAGGCATCGTTTGGAAAAAATTAAGGTATGTACATAAAATGTACCAAATATTTCTGTGTAAATAACTAATTTCACAACGTATGTATCTGCGGCTTATCGTCCGGTGCGGCTATTATGTGGAAAAATATTTTTTTTCTTCTAAAATTTAGTGGGTGCAGTTTATATGTGCCTCTATAGCAGTGGTTCTTAACCTTGTTGGAGGTATCGAACCCCACCAGTTTCATATGCGCATTCACCGAACCCTTCTTTAGTGAAAAAAAATGTTTTTTTTCAAATTCAAGACAAAGTTATATGTTTTTGGTAACACTTTAGTATGGGGAACATAATCTACGTAACAAAGACTTAATTTAGAGTTTTTTGGACACTAGGGGAACATATTCTAAGTAACAAAGACTTAATTTAGAGTTATTTGGATTATAAATGATAAATGGGTTATACTTGTATAGCACTTTTCTACCTTCAAGGTACTCAAAGCGCTTTGACAGTATTTCCATATTCACCCATTCACACACACATTCACACACTGATGGCGGGAGCTGCCATGCAAGGCGCTAACCAGCACCCATCAGGAGCAAGGGTGAAGTGTCTTGCCCAAGGACACAACGGACGTGACTAGGATGGTAGAAGGTGGGGATTGAACCCCAGTAACCAGCAACCCTCCAATTGCTGGCATGGCCACTCTACCAACTTCGCCACGCCGCCCCGGGTTAGAGAGTTAGGGCCAGGGTTAGAGGGTTAGGGTTATAATAAGGCCATGCCGAATAAGGCATTAATAAGTACTTAATAATGACTAGTTAAGAGCCAATATGTTACTAATTTGCATGTTAATAAGCAACTAATTAATGGTGAATATGTTCCCCATACTAAAGTGTTACCATGTTTTTTACTGGTGCACAAAATGAACCGTGCATGAACATCACCTTGTTCAAAGAACAAAACCAACACAGTGCATAAACTCACAACAAATTACACACCTGCAAATCAGTGTGACTTCTGCTGTTGCCGTATCCGTAATACGCCGATAGGGAGAAGTTTTTATTTACACGATGAGTCGGGTGTGTCTTGACCTCCGCCGTAACCCTGAGCCCGACTCACCGAACCCCTAGGGTTCGATCAAACCCAGGTTAAGAACCACTGCTCTATAGTCAGGAAAATGCGTTGTGTGAATATGTTTGTATTGTTTCATTTTACACATTTTACTCCTGGTGCAACAAAGAGAGTATGAATCGCTTACATTTAAAGCCCAGGGCACAGATAAATGCACAATGCATACAGTTTGTTTCTGTGGCAACAACACTTGTGGAGTCTGAAAAGCAGAGCCTCTGTCTCAATTAGTACACTTCCGTATTCTTTCGGGTAGATAAGTGCGTTAACACTGGATGCAGGATGCAGTGCACTGATGCACTCAAAACGATTCATTACCACCCTCAATAGTCGTCATATTGGCTACATCCCACAAAGGGAGTGACTACCAAACAAACAGCGGTGGTGTAATCTGTGCTCATTTTAAGCAAGCTAGAAAAAGTCCCAACAAATCTCTTCTTAATTATTGTACAATCAAGACGTGGGGATAAAAGCTGGCAGATTGTTTCATCGGGTAACTCGTATGCTGGCAATAACAGAGTGGAGAGGTTGCAATTCGCCATTCAAAAGGAGAGAAGAACAACTTGTGGGTAAGTGCGCCATGACAGATTTGGGACTACACTACACTGTCACAGTTGGCACATTCAGGACCTAAATATACTGTGCACTAAGGATGGGCGATATGGTTGAAAACTGTATCACGATAGTGTTTTGTTTATATGGGTCGATATCGATAATTATTGATATTTTTCTGACCTATCAAACATAAGAACCAGGAGAAAAATACATTAAAAGGTAAACATTTTTATAAAATGTAACCTTCATCTAATTATAATCCCCTCAGCTATCAAGACAGAAAGGAGAGGAAATGTCAGCACTTGCATGGAAAACACTCAATATAAACAAAATTCCAAAACCACATTGAACACTTAACAATAACCTCTTAAAATGAAGGTGAAAAAATACGTATGAAATGCTTAATAAAGTGTAACAACGTAGTGCAAAGTGCGAAAATGTAAACAGAGAAACCTGAGAAAAAACTATTTTCTGCAGGTTTAGTGCCAGGAAGTTACAGCTGTGCTCTAAAGGGGGAGCGGGGCTAAGGTGGTGTGGTATTACCGGTCTTGGTAGGGATGAGCGCATTGCATCATCTACAGACCATATTGGTCTGACTATGGTCCATTTAAAAAAACAAAAACAAAACTGCCATACTGTCGATATGACTTTTCCCCTTTTATCCACAATCTCTCTGCAGCACTGATTTTGACTTTCTCTTCTTACTCCATGCAAAGAATCAACCGCAAGACAACACGATTGCGCAACCAAACGTGATAGTTATTACTGTTACTTGGTTGGCTGTTTGCGTGTCACTCACACTGATTAGTGATCACTTCCTGTGTTGCTGGGTTACCAGAGGATGAGCGAGTGCCTTTGTTCATGCAACCAACCTTGCTTTGCAACTTCCGGTTTCTTCCGATGAAGAAAAAGAAAATGATTGGACGTTTTATCGAACACATTTTTTATTGATAGCAATTCCGTAATAATTATTGATATCGTTTTATCGGCCAGCCCTACAGTGTAATTACTGAAGTGTACTGACAGACGCATCACATTTGAGACAGAGGCAAAATGGAAGTTTTGAAAATGACAGTTCCAGCGTCCAAAGAAACACAAAAAAACTGTCATCTGCCTTCCTTTGTGTGACTCTGCCAACTAGTGGTCTGGCATGCATATTACAGATAAGTGGGACTGAAACGTCCTGTTTTTATGGCAACACAAGCTCATTTGTGGGATGGAGCCAACCATCTAGTCAATGACAAGCTTATCACCAAAAAAAAGCAAGAAACACCTTAGTTTTTATTGCGACAAAGTAGGGCTGGGCGATATATCGATATACTCGATATATCGCGGGTTTGTCTCTGTGCGATATAGAAAATGACTATATCGTGATATTTGAGTATACGTTCTCACGCAGTTGCTTTTAACTGCGGGCACTACACTACAGGCGTTCCTCACTCTTTGTTGTCTCTCCCTCTCAGAGACGTAAAACAACCGCACCTTCTTACATACGTCACATACGTATACGGCCTCGCGGAGCAGAGAGGTAACAGCTGTGGTAATACGAGAGAGAGAAGGTGCGAATCTGGTAACAAATGAAGGAAGAATTCATTCCCAAGAAAAACAGCAGGGGGTCCATCGTCTGGCGGTGGTTTGGCTTCAAGTGGTAATATGTCGAACAGACAACCGTAATTTGTCAAGTGTGGGGCAAAAGCGTTTCTACAAAAAGTAGCATTACTGCTTATATGTAGCATCATTTGAAAAGTCACCCGCTAGAGAATGAAGAGTGCTTACTCTGCATGTCAACATCGCCGTTCGGTGCCACACCAACAAAATGCAGAGGCAACCATTTCCACATCAACACCGTATGAAAAAAATTGTCAAAAACAGAAGGAGATAACGTCCGCAGGAAACTACCACATAGCGAAGGACAAGAACTATTTGATTTCCTATTATGCAGCTCATTTTTATTTGACACTTATTGAAATGTCTTGTGTGACATCATGCAGAAAAGTGCACTTTATTTGTTTTAAACTATTGTAGTGGCGTTCTGTACAAAAAGTGCACTTTAATTGAGTGTTGTTTTGATATGTCATCTTAGTGACATCACGCACAAAAGTGCACTATTAGCTTGTTTTAAAATGTCTCTGACAATCTTGCAATTTCTGTTTTGAAATGACATGAATGTTTGTGCCACTGCTTAATAACTGTTTAATAAATACAGTTTTGGTCATTTGACTTAGTTGTGATTTCCCTCTCTGCATGAAAGTTTGAAATGAGCATATATTAATGCAGTATGAACAAGAATGTTTTAATGTAGACACATAGTATCATCATACTGGTGTGATTATATGCATCAAGTGTTCACTCAAGGCTAAGGCAAAATATCGAGATATATATTGTGTATCGTGACATGGCCTAAAAATATTGAGATATTAAAAAAAGGCCATATCGCCCAGCCCTAAGACAAACACATTTTTACTTCTTAAACCCTGGAAATATGAGACACATCTAGTTAAACAGTCGACGAAAGGTGAAGCGTGGAAGTTTAGCTAGGTTAACCTTTAAACGACTCTTGTGTTATCATTTGAAGCTGCATGACTGAGGTCACATGACCGTCCACCACAGAGTTATTTCTTCAAGGTGTTTCTGATAAAAAATAAGGAAGTCTTCATTCGCACATGACATACGCAAAAACAAACAAATACGTGTCCAAAAAGTAACGTCCACTCACCGATTAATCAATCAATCAACCAGGCAAACAACTTTTAGTGCATGTCAGACTGTTCAGCTTCAGGCGAAATTAAGCCTCCGCTTTGTGTAGCCGAGGATCGGATTAGGAGCTCAAAGTTCCCCAAGACTCCCAAGCAGCGAGGTTCTGACCTCTAAAGAAGGAAGTTATGTTAAAAAAAAACAAAAAACGGTCCAAGTCCAAAGGTTCAGCGTGTGAATGAGAACATGAAACCTACGAGGTGCAACACAAACATCTTGAGAATTCAAACAGGAAAAGCTCAGGTGTGTACAGGTGGGCAGGGCTATGATCTGTCCCAAAGACTCACCTTTGCACCTCAGGGCGGGACCAAGTCGATCTCTACTTCTACGCATACAGTTGTAGGACTGTGCCACACACAGTTTGAAGGACAAGAGCGGAACTTGGCCGACATTTCATGTCATGATGGATGCCAACCCCCTGTCAAAGCACACCTCCTTCCCGTTGCTGTGACAACCAGCTGCAACCATCACTTTATCACAACACGTGTGAAACAAACAGCAGTGTTTCCCCTAACATTCTATTGAAAGGGGCAGCAAGTCCATCCATCCATCCATTTTCTACCGCTTGTCCTGTTCGGGGTCACGGGGGAGCCTATCTCAGCTGCAACTTATATTTAATGTTAATCTAATTTTCTTCCTATGGCGCCAGATCTCATAAACAAGTTTGTACATTGTTCTTTTACTCAACTAAATCAACTTGATCAACAAATATTAAAATACATTTTGCAAAGACTGCTTACTAAATAAAAATGCCCTGGTTATCCTCGGGCTGTGACGAGAATCGATATCAGTTCATATTGCCCATTCATTTTCAACGCAGGAAGTGATCACTGATCAGTGGGAGAAACATGCTAACAGCCAACCAGGTAACAGCATCAACTGTCATGTTTGGTTGCGCCATCTTGTTGTCTCACTCTTGATTCTCTGTATGGATACTAAAAATGAGTTCTGCAGAAAGCGAAGAGATTGTCGCTAAAACGGTTCGTAGTCCCTAGCCGAGCTTACCTGTTTTCTTTTAAACCCTAGGAGAAACTAGAGTGCAGGACAGTGTAAATACAATTTATTACAAAATATAACAAATGTGTTACTTTAAAACAATAGTAATTTGGTCCAATATTATTTCAGTAATAATTACTGCATAACATAATTTCATTTCCATACTTAAGTAAGAATAACTGACCAAAATAAATGTTACACAGCCATTATTACTTCTTGGCACTAAACCTGCAGAAAATATTTATTCTCAGATTTTTACATTTTCACACTTTGCACTATTTTGTTACACTTTATTAAGCATTTTCTTACATATTCCTTATGTTTTCACATTCATTTTAAGAGGTTATTGTTGAGTGTTCAATGTGATTTTACAATTTTGTTTACGTTGATTGTTTGTTTTCCATTGGGTTTTTTTATATTTATTTTCCTTTCTACATTGATAGCTGAGGGGATTATAATCAGATGAAAGTTACATTTTGAATAAAAATGTTTACATTTAATATATTTTTCTCCTGGTCCTTGTTTTCAAAAGGTCATAAAAAAAATATCAATAAATATTGATATCGACCGATAAAACCCTTATATCGTGATACAGTTTTCAGCCATATCGCCCTGCCCTAAATTATACCGTAATTGTTAATTGAAAACAGGACATTCTGTGTTTAAAAATGTTATGTTTAATAATCATCTTCATCGACTGGACCACAGTATTAATAGTAGTAGTATTTGTATATATTTTATCACATACCAAATCCCGTTGATAAAAGCACGAAGGGATGCTTCCAAGTGTCACCCAGGAAGGGGACAGCAATCAGCGCATCCTAATGACGAAATGATGGAGCAGTCT
The DNA here is from genome assembly GCF_033978785.1 of Entelurus aequoreus. NCBI lineage: Eukaryota > Metazoa > Chordata > Actinopteri > Syngnathiformes > Syngnathidae > Entelurus > Entelurus aequoreus. The sequence continues at coordinate 65,905,715 of NC_084740.1, forward strand.
GCTTGATTCCTCACTCGTCATTTGTATAAAAATGTCAAATTCTGGTCAAAGTTGGAGGCCACTCACCTAATGTTGTTGTCAGAGACCTGACTTGCTGAATTAGCTAGCAGGTTAGCTGGAGGCTAGCCGCTAACGAGCTTCAGAATCAATGTCAGCGTGGCACAAGACCGACAGACGCCCGACTAGGCCCCGACACAAGCGGCGCGCCGCGGCGACACGCCACCGTGAAGCCAACAACTCGAAACGCTTCTTGTTCGGGGCGGCAGCGCATCTTGTTAGTGACACAACAACATCCTGTGCGATGCTTGGCCCGAAGCTCGTCCCCGACTTGACGCCATCTTCGCCGAGACTCCGCCCACGCGGCGACGCGCTGCTAGTGCGCGCTGTGACCCACTTTCTTAGGTTCTGTCCGGTTCTGCAAAGACACCCTTTAGTTTACCCCCATCATTTTGTATGAATAAATTTAATACATATTAAAAATATATATTTTGAGTTAAATAACTGTTGTACATTGTAAAAGTTGTGCATTTGTGTATTACACACATATAATACAATTCATTAATGAATGGGTGAGGGCCGACATCCGGGCAACTGAGCTACATACGGGTTCTTCGAGCCATAGCAACGAGACTGGCGTTGAAAACAAACCGTTGCCATTACTCTTTAACCTGTCGACCTACGCTGGTTAAACCCGTCATTCTGCCTCCAAAATGCCGAAAATCTGTGTTGTTTTTGGTTGTGCTAACCATAACTGGAAACAGGGAAAACAAAGGTTGCATTTTGTTCTGCCAAAGCGTGATAAAAGCCCACAGAGACGAGACAAATGGCTCGCAGCTTTACACCGGGAAAACGAGGACGGTTCTCACTGGAGTCCCCCAAAGTCCCGGGTCGTGTGTTCGGATCACTTCGTTTCTGGTAAATATAAGGAACAAAAATCCACCTTCTTAACCACAACTTGGCTATACCGTCCGTGCTAATGTTGTACTTGTTGAATTTTTACCTTATAACGTTCGACAGCTGAAGTTGTTGTTGTACAAAAATAACATGCGGTATATACTATATAGTCTATAGCCTAGCTAGCTATTTTCGAAAACCGGACAACGAGAGGATACCAAAGGCAGCGTTAAGATGGACACCACCGGGAAAACGTAAGCCAGGGCGGCCAAAGAACACCTGGCGAAGAACAGTTGTACTTAAACAATACATGTAGCCCTCAAATCTCTCAATATTTTATACACTAACACTTGATCTTGTTGTTGATAACTTCAGCGTCTCTTTCTTGGTAGCGCACAGGCTAAGCTAACTAGCAAGCTAAGCTAAGCCTGAGAAGCTTTAAAGTTCACTGAGACGAGTCTGACGCAAATAATACATTTTCGTTTTTTCACACGATATGCAAATAAGTAAAAATGCGTAAATGAAGGATTTAACGCCGACTTCCAAGCCACAACGCTCGTTAAATGCTTTTTCTGTCAATGCTGTGTTCGCTGTGAGCTGGTTTGTTTTCAACGAATTCCCGGTTGCTAGGGGATTGGTAGGCGGAAGTGACGTAGGTCCGCCCTCATAATTTTTCTATAAAAATCACAATAATGAAAATATTGTACATACTAGTATGCAATTAATAGATCACATTAAAAAAGAACATATTACATTTCAGTATTTTAATATTATATACTTTTTTGAAGACTATATATATATATATATATATATATATATATATATATATATATATATATATATATATATATATATATATATATATATATATATATATATATATATATATATATATATATATGGAATAGCTTTCATTTCTAAGAACAAGAATAGACTGTCGAGTTTCAGATGAAAGTTCTCTTTTTCTGGCCATTTTGAGCATTTAATTGACTCCACAAATGTGATGCTCCAGAAACTCAATCTGCTCAAAGGAAGGTCAGTTTTGTAGCTTCTGTAACGAGCTAAACTGTTTTCAGATGTGTGAACATGATTGCACAAGGGTTTTCTAATCATCAATTAGCCTTCTAAGCCAATGAGCAAACACATTGTACCATTAGAACACTGGAGTGATAGTTGCTGGAAATGGGCCGCTATACACCTATGTAGATATTGCACCAAAAACCAGACATTTGCAGCTAGAATAGTCATTTACCACATTAGCAATGTATAGAGTGTATTTCTTTAAAGTTAAGACTAGTTTAAAGTTATCTTCATTGAAAAGTGCAGTGCTTTTCCTTCAAAAATAAGGACAATTCAATGTGACCCCAAACTTTTGAACGGTAGTGTGTGTGTATATATATATATATATATATATATATATATATATATATATATATATATATATATATATATATATATATATATATATATATATATATATATATATATATATATATATATATATACTGGGGTGGGCAGCACGGTGGAGCAAGAATTAGGTGTTAGCTTTCACTGTTATGCTGATGACACCCAACTCTACATGCCCCTAAAGCTGACCAACACGCCGGATTGTAGTCAGCTGGAGGCGTGTCTTAATGAAATTAAACAATGGATGTCCGCTAATTTTTTGCAACTCAACGCTAAGAAAACGGAAATGCTGATTATCGGTCCTGCTAGACACCGACATTTATTTAATAATACGTACCACCTTAACATTTGACAACCAAAAAATTACACAAGGCGACTTGGTAAAGAATCTGGGTATTATCTTCGACCCAACTCTCTCGTTTGAGTCACACATTAAGAGTGTTACTAAAACGGCCTTCTTTCATCTCCGTAATATCGCTAAAATTCGTTCCATTTTGTCCACTAGCGACGCTGAGATCATTATTCATGCGTTCGTTACGTCTCGTCTCGATTACTGTAACGTATTATTTTCGGGTCTCCCTATGTCTAGCATTAAAAGATTACAGTTGGTACAAAATGCGGCTGCTAGACTTTTGACAAAAACAAGAAAGTTTGATCATATTACGCCTATACTGGCTCACCTGCACTGGCTTTCTGTGCACTTAAGATGTGACTTTAAGGTTTTACTACTTACGTATAAAATACTACACAGTCTGGCTCCAGCCTATCTTGCTGATTGTATTGTACCATATGTCCCGGCAAGAATTCTGCGTTCAAAGAACTCCGGCTTATTAGTGATTCCCAGAGCCCAAAAAAAGTCTGCGGTCTATAGAGCGTTTTCTATTCGGGCTCCAGTACTATGGAATGCCCTCCCGGTAACAGTTAAAGATGCTACCTCAGTAGAAGCATTTAAGTCCCATCTTAAAACTCATTTGTATACTCTAGCCTTTAAATAGACCCCCTTTTTAGACCAGTTGATCTGCTGTTTCTTTTCCTTTCTCCTCTGCCCCCCTCTCCCTTGTGGAGGGGGAGTTACACAGATCCGGTGGCCATGGATGAAGAGCTGGCTGTTCAGAGTCGGGACCCGGGGTGGACCGCTCGCCTGTTCATCGGTTGGGGACATCTCTGCACTGCTGACCCGTCTCCGCTCGGGATGGTTTCCTGCTGGCCCCACAATGGACTGGACTCTCACTGTTGTGTTGGATCCACTGTGGACTGGACTTTCGCTGATGTGTTGGATCCACTGCGGACTGGACTTTTACAATATTATGTCAGACCCACTCGACATCCATTGGTTTCGGTCTCCTCTAGAGGGGTGGGGGGGTTACCCACATATGCGGTCCCCTCCAAGGTTTCTCATAGTCATTCACATCGACGTCCCACCGGGGTGAGTTTTCCTTGCCCTCATGTGGGCTCTGTACCGAGGATGTCGTTGTGGTTTGTGCAGCCCTTTGAGACACTTGTAATTTAGGGCTATATAAATAAACATTGATTGATTGATTGATAGTGTATTTGCCTCACAATACGAAAGTCCTGAGTTCAATCCCGGGCTCGGGTTCTTTCTGTGTGGAATTTGCATGTTCTTTTGTGACTGCGTGGGTTCCCCCCGGGTACTCCGGCTTCCTCCCACCTCCAAAGACATGCACCTGGAGACATGCACCTGGGGATAGGTCGATTGGCAACACTACATTGACCTTAGTGTGTGAATGTGACTGTGAATGTTGTCTATCTGTGTTGGACCTGCGATGAGGTGGCGACTTGTGTAGGGTGTACCCCGCCTACCGCCCACATGCAGCTGAGATAGGCGCCGGCGATCCCCCGTGACCCCAAAATGGATGGATGGATGGATATACTGGGGTCTTTATACTGTATTTTTTCCCTGTAAAACATATGAATAGGAAAAGGGAAATAATGTGCATGATGTGCAGAGGTAATCAAATATAAAAATAAAATAGAAAGGGAGACATACAACACCCTTCATAATTTTGCAGTCTTTTCTTTTGGCCATATGCAGGGTTCTTCTTTGATTTCACTGTTACATCTATTAAAGTTACATACATGTTACAATTTAATGTGGTTAAGAATAAATTATGGTCACAATACCTGTGGCTGGTAGATGAGCAGAAGAAGACTTTCTGGAGGGAATGTAGAAAATCCCGGAGGAGTTGTATGTGTGTGTTGTGGTTGTCGTCCATAGTGACCAACATCAACAGGCAAAGCGCAGCCTGCAGGACTGGCTTGGCAGCAGACATCTTCATCCCACTGCGTGTCCACAAAGTCCTCAAACACGACTTTTGACGATGAATGACAGGTCCGACGTCAATGGTCCAGGCTCCGGATGGCGTAGGTGGCTCAGGTGGCGTCGGAGGCTAGAAATAGCAGACGAGGGAGAGGATGGCAGCGACAAAGACAACTGCAGCCAGGACAGTGCATCCCGGACAGGGTAAGAACAATTAGGAGAGGATTTTTTGTCTTGTGGGTCAAACATTTACACATGGTGGTTGTAGAACTACAAATGTGCTGACTTTCTTTACGGCATACGTCACTCCCCTCATTCGTTAACAAGACAGAAGTCAATGCAAACTCTGCCAGGAAATTAAAAGAAGAAGAAGAACGTCTGTGTGCAATTACTGCTATCTTGTTTGAAGCTCCAAAACAACCAAAGAAACAAAAAGTTTTGTCTCAGGAGACAGAAAAAGTAAAAGGGAGCTTGTACGACTAAAAGGACAGTCAGGATCAACATTGCCCCGGCTTTTACTTGCTGGCGTGAGCTCAAAGACGAGGAATTTCAGACCTATGCTACCTTGGCTTTGTTCCTGCTGGGCAAGTAAGTGACTTCCGAAGCTCAAATCAAATAGTAATGCTCAATGTGCGTGGTAGCAATAAATAACCACCAGCATGATAGTTTCACTACTACCTCCTTTGAAAAAAATCTCCCGCCGGTCTTTCTTTGCTTCAAACCTGCATCCGCCTGATACATTCTTGGTTGTAGCGTCATGTTTGTAGCGCAATCCAAGATCATTTAATGATAGTGTCTGCTTTTTAACATCAGCGTAGCCATTAGAGACCTAATATTTGTGCCAATATTACAGCGGACATCATGTAATTTTTGACGCTAAATGCGATAGTCATCCTGGAAATGTGGTCTTCTTCTGGCGAAGCATTACCGCTTTGGTCCACTGGTGCCGCCAAAATCAACCAAAACTGAAAGTTCTTAACTGGGGCTTTAAGTTAATGGAGATCATCTCGTTCAATGTGGCAACTTGTTAGCCTTGCGGACATGCCATGATCTGTGATTGTGTGGGCCTAAAAAAGCATGACTGTGTATTGAATTTATGGAAGCCACCATTTGGGGGCCAAAAGAAACGACTTGACGGGCCGAGTTTGGCCCGCAGGCCCCACTTTAGGCACCCCTACTCTAAATAGTACATGTAGTAGTAGTACCTCGGTTGTAGGGTCGCGCTTCAATTCAATCGAGGTACAGTAAAGGTTCAAAACAAAATTTGCTTAGCTCTTCAAATGCTTAGGGATTCCATCCATCCATCCATTTTCTACCGCTTGTCCCTTTCGGGGTCGCAGGGGATGCTGGAGCCTATCTCAGCTGCATTTGGACGGAAGGCGGGGTACACCCTGGACAAGTCGCCACCTCATCGCAGGGCCAACACAGTTAGACCGACCACATTCACACTCCCGTTCACACACTAGGGCCAATTTAGTGTTGCCAAACAACCTATCCCCAGGTGCATGTCTTTGGAGGTGGGAGGAAGCCGGAGTACCCGGGGGGAACCCACGCAGTCACAGGGAGAACATGCAAACTCCACACAGAAAGATCCCGAGCCCGGGATTGAACTCAGGACCTTCGTATTGTGAGGTACATGCACTAACCCTTGTTCCACCGTGCTGCCCCTTCTCCAATACAAACAAACCTAAAAAAAAACTATTTATAAAGTGAAATAACATTTTAAAAGGTTTCTTTGGAACAATTCCATGCACACATACATGTGCAGCAAGTTACGGACTAAGTAATGCAACACAGATTCTTCGATAATATTGACACAATTCATACTATAAAAATTAAATAAAACCCACAGCATGCTCTCTCACCTGCAACGTTTTAAATTTAAATTTGGTTCATGCGTTCCTCTTGCAAAAATTAATCTTGTTCAAATTAATCACAATTCACAACCCTCCATAAGACTGGAAATATTCCAGAGTGTCAGAGAAATTGCTGTAAAACAGCAGAATAGAAGTGATGGCACAATGCAAAGGCTCGGGGTCGTGCGAGTACGCCTATTCATGTTCCTCACTTAATTGTGAACTGGGTACGCCACAAATACATGTTCCACAAATAGTGACCATACAAGATGTGGTAACTTGCATCATGACACAGAGTATCGGAATATTCATGGTTGTTTTTATTGCGACTGCTTTTCCCCGCAGCTGGAGAGGCTGGGTGGTGGACCCGGCCGAGCACTTTTACTACGTCTGGCTGCAGCTGATGGTTTTTCCTGTCGTCTACAACTGGGTGATCATCATTTTGAGGTACACCGGTCTCACCGACATCAGAGCCAGCGTCTATCCACCAATGCCTTTTATACAGAACCCAACCAACCCCCACTTCTCTAAAACAGACATTTTACTACTCCTTTGGATAAATGGGATTGTGATTAAGTTATTTTGTAAAAAAACAAAAACTATCCGCTGTAAAAGGGACATGTGTGTATCACATGACATGGCGTTGCTTTCACAGGACTTGCTTCACGTCCATCGCCCTCAACTACTTGCCCGTGTGGCTCACACTTGACTATGTGTCTGACCTGCTGTACGCCACAGACATGATTATTGCTGTCCGCACGGGTATGTATGTACGATTTGACCAGTAGGGTTGGGCATTGTTTGGACTTGGACGATTCCGGATTGGATTCCAGGTCTGGATCTGGATTGGATCCCTGGTCCTCATTTTAATCCTGGGTACTCATTTCAATTCCGGTTTCTAACAATTCTTGATTTAGATTTTTTTAAGAGGCAAGGTCAAAAATGTACTCCTCTCACAATACTATTTTCAACCAGTATCAATACTTCAAACTTAAATATAAATGTCATGAAGTTTATTTTCACAGGAGCGCTTTCTCTGTGCGTAACGTATTTAGCCTTGTCCTCCAGTGATAATATTTCTCAAGAACCAACGTTTTCTTGCCGCACTGGAAGATTATTGACTTAGGTGAGTGGAGATCCAGTTAGCTGCTAGCCTCGTCTGTGGCAGCTCTGAGGACTTAACCTTGATAATAGGAATCCACGTTTAAAAATGTGGATGGTTCCGGTGGAATTGGACTGTAAGACAATGCCCAACCCTATTGACCGGTGCTGAAAGTTGAGCCAGGTTTATGCTTTTCTAGATGCACCAGCGTATGCTACCCAAGCTTACTCCTCCCCGTCCAAACTGTCTTGCGTAGCTTCACATGCGCATCCCCCAAAAATGTGTGGGCTGTAAACGCCGTAATCGGCTGGTCGACTTAGCAGACAACTCGCTCAAATGCGTTTTTTCTGATTTCAGATCGACATTCCCAAAAGTCACTCCAGTAACAGCCCCGTCTCTCTTTAATTGACATTGTTTGCTCGTGACGAAGGAGCCTATCAAGCTAATTGGTCGACGAGTGTCATGTTTGTCCACTGAGTTGACTGACTGTAAAACACTGCCCCAAGGGTTTTGGCTGAGAATTGCACAGAAGCCGCCCAACCACGACGCAAAACTGTCAAAAGATCGCAGCGGGCGACAGAAGCAGAAGCATAAGCCGGGCTTTGGAGTGGTATAGTTGCTAAGTGTCAGTCATGTGATGCTTATGTCCATTTTTTTCTGAGTGATTAAACTCTGAGCATTTTTCTAGGGTACCTGCACCAGGGCATCTTGATCAGAGACCTAAATCAGCTCAAGAAGCGCTACCTTCACTCTAAATGTTTTGTAAGGGATCTGTTGTCCCTACTGCCCACCGACTTGTTCTACTTGGTCTTTGGCATCGAAACGCCCATGGTGAGGATAAACCGTCTCCTTCGGACGCCACGACTCAACGAGGCACTCGACCGCATGGAGACAAGGACCTCTTATCCCAACACCTTCCGCATCTCCAAGCTCATGATCTACATCTTTGTCCTGATCCACTGGAATGCCTGTCTCTACTTTGCACTGTCAAACTACATTGGCTTCGGAAGTGACGGCTGGGTCTACCCCAACATCACCAATCCGGTGTTCGCCTCCACGCGCCGACAGTATTTCTACTGTTTCTGGTTCTCAGCCCAGATATTCACTACAGTCGGAGACACTCCGCTGCCAAGTCGAGAAGAGGCGTTCTTGTTCATGATTGCCGACCTTCTCATCGCCGTGTTGGTGTTTGCCTCAATAGTTGGCAACGTCGGGAGCGTTATCACTAGCCTGAGAGACCGTGACAACGTGTTTTTCCCCAATCACGAGCTGGTAAGACTACTTGCATCTCCGCTCTTCAGTTTTGGAATGTTTGGACGAAAATTCCCCTTTCCTCCGATTCAGGTGAAAGCCTATTTGCGCAGCCATCACATCAGCAAGGAGCTAAGGCAGCGTATCGACAACTGGTACCAGCACCTGCACATCAACAAGAAGATCATGCGTGAGAATGAAATCCTGCAGCAGCTGCCCATCCACCTGAGGACCGAGATCGCTGTGAGCGTTCACCTGCCCACTCTCTCCAAAGTCACTATCTTCCAGAGCTGCGAGAAGAGCCTGCTGGAGGAGCTGGTGCTAAAGCTAACACCCCAGGTCAGGAAGCCAGTCCACAGCCTTTGTTTGTGTGTTGTGCTTTTCATTCTTGTGATCAAGATGATGCCATTTTTAACCTTCATCCAGTTCCTTGATGTCTTTGACAGCAAGTACTTGGGCTCCAAAAGGTTTATGTTGATTTAAGTACCTGATATATTTCCCTGCTTCCTTAAGTCACGTGCTTTGTCAGATGCTCGGTCATTTAGATGTTTGTTCCTTAGCTTACGTCTCTGCTTCAGCAGCGCTGTTTTGTACTTCTTGTTGGTGAACTTTACAATGATGCAAGCACTGTGTAATGGTGACACCAAGAGAAAGTCTTCATGTTGTGTTATTCAGGTGTTCAGTCCGGGAGAGTATGTGTGCAGAAAGGGAGATGTGGGTCACGAAATGTACATCATTAAAGAAGGGAAACTGGCAGTAGTCGCAGACGACGGCGTCACGGAGTTTGCTGTGCTGAGTGAAGGGAACTTCTTTGGAGAAATTAGCATTCTCAACATTAGAGGTATGTCAAGGCCAGTTAATCTCTGTAGCTTCTCAGAGTTATTGTCATTTTTCTTTGGTATTTGAACTTGTCAGTGTTAAAAGTAAATTTTCTGAAAATGTCCATGTGTTTAGGCAACAAGTTGGGCAATCGCCGCACTGCCAACATCCGAAGTATCGGTTACTCTGACCTGTTCAGCTTGTCCAAAGAGGACCTGACGGATGTGATTTCTGAATACCCGGTGGCCAAGCGACACCTGGAGGAGAAGGGCCGACAGATTCTCACCAAAATGGGCATGCTAGATGTCGGTGGGGGGAAAGTGATAGACGCTGCAGAGAAAATGGAGGTGAAGATCAGCTGCCTGGAGAGTATTATGGAGGACCTGCAAACCAAACTGGCTCGCCTCATGGCGGAGGCTGAGTCGAGCAACCGCAAGATGGAGGCCCGCGTAATGCAGTTGGAGTGGGAGGTGGCAGCTCGCTACAGCCAAACGGTGCATGGAGAGGACGACCATGATGAAGAGGGACAATGGCGAGGGCGGGGGGTCGGCGAGGAGGTCGTGTGTGAGCGAGAGGAGGCTGAGGGGGAGGAGGAGGAGGCAGAGTTCTGCAAACGAGGACAAGATGTGGACAGTAGGGAGGTTGCCGAAGACGGCGACGGGGAAAGTGCCAAGGACGAAGCACAAAGGTTGCTGCAGGGAAATGAGGGCAAATGAGCGGAAAGTTGGTGGATAATAATAAAAACATCAGTCCAAAACCTTAACTTGAGTCTGCACTGGTTATTACTGGGACCTGTATTTACCGGTCGATCTACGTTCCCATCCTCACCTATGGTCATGAGCTTTGGGTTATGACCGAAAGAACAAGATCACGGGTACAAGCGGCCGAAATGAGTTTCCTCCGCCGGGTGGCGGGGCTCTCCCTTAGAGATAGGGTGAGAAGCTCTGCCATCCGAGGGGAGCTCAAAGTAAAGCCGCTGCTCCTCCACATCGAGAGGAGCCAGATAAGATGGTTCGGGCATCTGGTCAGGATGCCACCCGAACGCCTCCCTAGGGAGGTGTTTAGGGCACGTAGGAGGCCATTGGGAAGACCCAGGACACGTTGGGAAGACTATGTCTCCCGGCTGGCCTGGGAACGCCTCGGGATCCCCCGGGAGGAGCTGGACGAAGTGGCTGGGGAGAGGGAAGTCTGGGCTTCCCTGCTTAGGCTGCTGCCCCTGCGACCCGACCTCGGATAAGCGGAAGAAGATGGATGGATGGATGTTCCTAGTATTTTGGTTACCCTTTTTAGTTACGGTTTATAAAAAAGGAGTGCTCTTCTTGCACCATCAAGGGCCAAACTGTTTTACTGTATGTAAAGGGTTAGACTCTGGTTTAGCAGACCACCAGTGCCAGCTAGTGTCACAATGGATGTCATTACCAGAATATAACCGGAATGTTTGGTCAAGAAAGTTCTTGTATCACAGTGCTCAGACACATAAGTGCAGGACAGCAGGGAATGGGACGGAGGGGAAAATATAATTAAACATTAAATGTATTATTATTTGTATGTATGTATTACTGCTTGTTTTTCAGTTTAGTATCGCCCTCCGTGCATAATATATGTACAGTACTTATCACATTACAATAAAGCTTATGTGCTGATCAATTAGTATCGGCTCGATACTAGCATGACAGGATCAATATTGTTCAGTTCTTTTCTATGTTTATTTTCACAAATATTTTTATTTTTGTCTTATTTATGTTGTGGCATTGTTGATATTTATATATTTATATCAATCAATCAAACTTTATATAGCACTTTTCATGCACAGACAAGTTGCAACACAAAGTGCTTGACATCAGTTTAAAAAGGAAAAACAAACAAAACACACATGCACGCACAGCACTGCAAAACATAGTAGTACTGAGGATTGAGGAAATTGCCACTTCGGAGGGATCCACAATGAAAGAAAAACAAAAATGTATGGGATATTATTTAAAAAAGGTTTAAAATTTTTTTTTTTTAAATACAAAAATGTTATATATATATATATATTGTATTTGTTACCTTCTTGAGACCTCCGAAAAATGACTACCTCTTTAGAACCACCCTTTCTAGATATATAAAGATTTGTATTTACAACATTAATAATATATACATGATATGTAAATATAAATAAGGTAAGCTTTTTGTAAAAAAATATGTTTGTGGAATTTTTTTTGTTTGTAATTGGTTTTTAATCTTCAAAAGATTAAAGTTATTACAGTATGTCTCTATATACATATTTTTTTAAAATTTGTTTTATTAATTTTGGCGTAAGGGGGCGCATTTCAACTTCTTACACACACTTGTTATTACACATGTTGGCCAGAGGGGTGATCACTTCAAATTTTTACACACACCCGTTATTTCAAATATAGACCAGAGGGGGAGCACTTTTAAAACAGACACACCGTCAATTTGAAAAATCCCTCCTTTTTGGGACCACCCTAACTTTGATAGATTTCACCACCAGGGGTGCAAATGAGACATTCTCTATTAGATGCAATGGTTTTCCGTATTGGGACCATGATTTGGGTCCTAATTAGTTCACCGGTCCTCATACGGAATGTACTTCTCCTTGTTTTTCCAAGATGGCGGCCGGCTGTAGTGGCTGCTGTTGGCAGGAGCTCTGTGCTCTTGTGTCATCCTTTTGTGTTTCCCTCTTGTTTTCATGTGTTATTATATATATATATATATATATATATATATATATATATATATATATATATATATATATATATTTTTATTTTTTTTTTTTTTATTTTTTTTTTTTGGCCTTTTGGTTCGGGACCCTTTGGGACTGTGTGACAAGGGGTGGCACTTTCGTGACTTCTTCTGTGCTTTTTTGTGAACTTCTGGATCTGCCTCCCGGGAGCCTTTTGGCCATGGAGACCAGCTGTTGGGTCTCTGCCACACCAGAGTCCGTTTGGAGAGACTGGAGGAGATGCAGATGAAGAGACAGGGCTGCGGAGCTAGCACTCAGCGCCGGGACGGACAGGCTTCACAGAGTCTTGGCTGAATGAGCAGGTATCGGACACCTCAGTCTCCTTAGACGCATCCTCGCTCATCCATGCGGACTGGACACTGGCCGAGTTAGTGGGCGGCCGAGAGTGGATTCGGCTCTCTTGGTTGCTTTGTTGGGTGTGCTCCTGTCTCTGGCCATGCTCCCTCCACCCCAGCAGACGATGGCGTGGAACACCGCAGAGGCCACCACAGTGTATATGTTTATTTTACTTTTTATTCATAGCTGTATTTAAAAGTGGCTGTTTGCATCAGCTCTGCTCTTTTAATGTCCTTTGTGTTCTTTGATGTTTGATGAGTTGTTTTTTCCCTTGGCCTCAGTCTGGACCCCTCTCCAGGGGCCCAGGCTTAGACGGATTTTTTACCTGTATCTCACCTTTTTTGTAAAGGGCGCCGGAAGTTGGCAGACCCGTCAGCGATCCTGTTCTGTCTCCCTGTAATGTTTGTTTGATCTTGAACGGGATTGTGCTGAAAATTTTAATTTCCCCTCGGGGATTGATAAAGTATTTCTGATTCTGATTCTGATTCTGATTGTTGATGTCTCAAGAAGGGTAGAAATACAAGAACACACTCTCACTCACACACACGCACACGCACACGCACACGCACACACACACACACACACACACACACACACACACACACACACACACACACACACACACACACACACACACACACACACACACACACACACACACATCTTTATTACTATGACCATGCATTATTTAAGCAGTTGTATCCTTTTATATTTTTCTGGATGCTGTTTTTTTGATTGATTGAAACTTTTATTAGTAGATTGCACAGTTCAGTACATATTCCGTACAATTGACCACTAAATGGTAACACCCGAATAAGTTTTTCCACTTGTTTAAGTCGGGCTCCACGTAAATCAACTCATGGTAAATTACATTGTCTTACACATACTGTATTTTTGTGTATTGTTAAATTGTTTACAAACAGGTTTGTTATACTTTTTGTCTACAATAGCTGTCATATCATTTATTTTTCAGAAATCACTAAATATTGTTAAAAAAATGTAAGTACTAAAAACCTATTCTACTTTTCACTTCTTAACTCCTTCCCTAACAAAAATGCGGACTGGCCCTTTAATGAAGTCTGATGACGTATTTCCCGGAAGTGCAGTGTGGTAGCTCCCATCCACCCCCCTCGTACGACTGCAGACCTAAGCACTTACTAATAATAATAATAAAGCTGGACCCGTGAGTCATTTCCATGGAGTGCCACCGCTAATGGAGAGTCAGGAAGAGAAGCCCACCATTTATACTATGGAAAACAAGCCGATTGTGACATGTGAGTGCACATTTAAAGGGCACTTTAGTATCATTTTGCTGCTCTTGACAACTAGCTTGCTAGCTAGCTTCGTTAGCTTCCGCCGCGGCGCAACGGAAACGTCACAACAGAGCCACTTCATGTCTCGTCCACTTGCCTCGTTTGGTCTCGTCCGAGGCTCGAACAACGACTCGTCCGCGAAACAGACTCTTGTTTTCGCTCGGCGGTGTTGTGTGTGTGCTAGCTAGCGTAGCAGCCAGCTACACAGGCCTGCTAACGATGGACGTCACTGAGAGAAAACACACCTCTCCCTCCACCTTGATGTGTGTAATGTCCTGTTCATGTCGTTCAAGTATCACACCAAACGGTGTGCCTTGCTCAATGGCAGCCACCATTGCCAACTCCCAGACTTTTTTGTGCAAGGGTTAGGGCGAGAGGTACCACCATAACAACCGACATTAAAACACAGTAGCGTTGTAGACCTACATATTCATTAAAAACAAGGCAGAGGTTCTATTTACCGAGTATATTTGGGACAAGCGGTAGGAAATGGATGGATGGATATTTAATATTGTTGGCCACTGTAACGTTACACAGTTTGAACAGCAACACTGTGTTTTGAAAATGTATTTAAGTGATTTGGCGTACCGCTACAGTTTAACAATCACTGGGTTAGGGAAAATAATAACTTACAGATGTAAATGTACTTTGTAATGAATAATTTCTCTCCTTACCTGCTTGCCAAGTGTTCTCAGATAAGCGCGGATTTTGTGTTTTACACAGGTAAGACGGTTTCACTGCTTTGGACCGCAGTCACATGTGCACTCCAGCAGGTTACATTGTGCAACTTTCTTGTTCATTGCACCAAAGGACAAAAAAACAGGATAAAGTGAAACCAAGTCAGAACTTGTGGAATTATCAGGATGCTAAATCCCACTATTCAGAATCAGAATAGTTTTATTGGCATTGTTTGAGAGCGGGTTCACAAACTATGAATTTTTCTTGGTACAATCGTGCAACATAAAACAAATATAACACAGAATAGGTAATAGATACCGTATTTTTCGGACTATATGTCGCAGTTTTTTTCATAGTGTGGCCGGGGGTGCGACTTATACTCAGGAGCGACTTATGTGTGAAATTATTAACACATTACCGTAAAATATCAAATATTATTATTTAGCTCATTCACGTAAGAGACTAGACGTATAAGATTTCATGGGATTTAGCGATTAGGAGTGACAGATTGTTTGGTAAATGTATAGCATGTTCTATATGTTATAGTTATTTGAATGACTCTTACCATAATATGTTACGTTAACATACCAGGCACGTTCTCAGTTGGTTATTCATGCGTCACATAACGTACACTTATTCAGCCTGTTGTTCACTATTCTTTATTTATTTTAAATTGCCTTTAAAATTTATATTCTTGGTCTTGGGTTTTATCAAATACATTTCCCCAAAAAATGCGACTTATACTCCAGTGCGACTTATATATGTTTTTTTTCCTTCTTTATTATGCATTTTCAGCCGGTGCGACTTATACTCCAGAGCGACTTATACTCCGAAAAATACGGTAATAAAAATTAGCTGTAACTGAGCTGTCAGATCTTGTTATTGTTCATGTGTCTGATGGCCGAGGAGATAAAAATGTTCAGGTGGCGGGAGGTGTGGGTCTGAATGGACCGTAGTCTCCTGCCTGAAGGGAGAAGGGAGAATAGTTTGTGTTCTGGCCTTTTTTGACCTTTCAAACAGATCACTTTTAAGTTTGACATCAACTACCGTATACTCTGAACTAAAGAGAGCGCCTGTATATAAGCCGCACCCACTACGTTTTAGAATATTTTTTCTTCTTCCATATACCGGACAATAAGCCACAGAGATATACGTTGTGAAATTAGTTATTTACTTAGAAATATTTTGTAAATGTTTATTTACCAACCTTAATTGTTTCCATATGGTGTCTATAACACGTCAGTAAAACGGCTGATCAAGCAAAACAGAAGTCATTGTCATGGACCCACTAGTTGCAAAAACTAGCGCTCAATCAGCTAAACCGACTCAATAACTCCACAGTGGTGTTTTGTTAAATTTAATGAGAAATTAGTGAAACTGAAACAATACAAAAAGAATGTCATTGTAAATCAATAATACTAACACAGACACTCGTAAACGTGTTAGCATATTAGCTAATGCTAACGGCGCAAGCGTCATTGCATTATGATAGCACATATAAATATGCATGAAAACACTAATACAGACATCACATGTGAGACTGTTGAGTATGAATTGCTTTAGTTATATTGTAAAATTTACAAACGTTGCTTCGAGTGATGAATGAAGAATCATTTTGACAAGTGACGCTATGGACGGTTTAACTTCAGGTTCAAGGCTATAAAACAGGAAGTACATTTTTAAACCGCAACACATGCAGTGAGCAAACCTGTCCAAAAGATGGCGCCATAGCACAAACAATGACACACCATTTAAGTGTCTGTGCTTGGGTTTAATAAAAACTATTGAACACAAAACATTATGGCCGTCAGCGGAAAAAAATCTGTAAATTAGCCACACCGTTTTATAAGCTGCAGTTCAAAGCGTTGAAAAAAAGTAGCGACTTATAGTCCGGAATTAACAGTAGTATGAATGTTTTCTTCCTCCCAGGTGCCGGAGACCAGGGCTTGTTCACGTCTCTCTACACCTCGTTAGCCCAGCAGCTCCCCAGGGAGCCCATGGAGTGGAGGAGGTTAGTTTGAAATGAGTGACACTTCAAAGCGGCAAGATAAGATCTTTTTATCGTAGAGTCAACAAGAACGTGTCACATACCAGTGCGCTCTTCCCCACAGGACCTATGGCCGTGCTCCTAAAATGATCCACCTTGAGGCTAACTTTGTCCAATTTAAGGAGGAGCTCATCCCCAAGGATGGCAACAAGGCGCTCCTCACCTTCCCCTTCCTCCACATCTACTGGACGGACTGCTGCGTGAGTCACTGTCATCTTGTATGTCACGTTTTTCCATGAAGTGGCAAGATTTGGGAAACGTTGGTACTGTGGGACATCTAAGAGCAAACAGTCCATGCCTGGATGCTGCTCCAGTTGGTTTCCTTGTTGCCCTTCTAAAATAAGAAAGACTACTATGTAGAATGAATCCTTTAGATCCCATACGGCGTCACCCTTGATGACTTTTAAGTAGGGCTGGGCTGATTAAAACAATATTAATTTATTTTACAATAGACATGTAATCAAAATCAGAAAAAAAATGCGTTCAATATAAATTAAAAAATGTATATATTTTTTGGTTGAAAGAAACCGGAAGTTACAAAGCAAGGTTGGTTGCATCCACTTGCTCTGGTAACTTAGCAACGCAGGAAGTAATCACTGAGCAATTGGAGGGACACGCTAACAGCCAATCACCTAACAGTATCAACTAAAGTGTGGTTGCGCCGTCTTGTTGTCTCGCAGTTGATTCTCTGCATGGAGTGAGAAAAGAAAGTAAAAATTAGTGGTGTAGAGAGCAAAGAAATTGCGAATAAAACAGCAAAAGTCACCTCGACAGTATGGCAGTTTTTTTAGTTTTAAAACGGACTGTAGTCTTTAATCACGGTCACCTCTTTTCTTTTCAAACCTTGTCCGTTCTTGTTACGGTACACGGAAACAACAGGTAGGAACTAAAGTGCAGAACTGTATAAATAAAGATTATGAATGCTCGCATGTAGAAATAAAATACATTACAAAATGTAACAAATGGTTTACTTTAAAATAACAGTAATTTGATCTGATAATATTAAAATAATAATTACTGCATACATAACATTTCTTTCCATAATTAAATAAGAATAACACATCAAATTAAATGTTGCACCGCTGTAACTGCAGAAAATAGTTTTTCTCAGGTTTCTCTGTTTACATTTTCACACTTTGCACTATTTTCTTACACTTTTATTAGACCTTCATTTTAGGAAGTTTTTGTTAAAGGCCTACTGAAAGCCACTACTAGCGACCACGCAGTCTGATAGTTTATATATCAATGATGAAATCTTAACATTGCAACACATGCCAATACGGCCGGGTTAACTTATAAAGTGACATTTTAAAATTCCCGCCACACTTCCGGTTGAAAAACTCCTTTGGATATGATTTATGCGCGTGACGTCACAAAAGCAACGGAAGTGGTTGGACCCCATCGGACCCGATACAGAAACCTCTTGTTTTCTTCGACAAAATTCCACATTATTCTGGACATCTGTGTTGGTGAATCTTTTGCAATTTGTTTAATGAACAATGGAGACTGCAAAGAAGAACGTTGTAGGTGGGATCGATCGGTGTATTAGCGGCTAAGTACAATACTGTAATATCTGTGATATTTGCATTAGTGTACTGTCTTTAAGGGTTTGGGGAACGCGCATGCGCGAGTGAGTTGGCGGAGAACTTGTGTGTGTGAGCGTGAGTTTTGGCTAACAGCAGCTCGTGTATGTGTGTGCGTTACTTTTTGAACTACAACCAGTTACCGCTTGTTAATAAAGCGATTGAGCAGCGCTTCCTCGTCTGTGTGACTCCTTCTCCACTGCGGGGCATTACAATACTTACAGCAACACAACAAGGACTACTTACTACGCCTAGCCGATGCTTGCCGCCAAACCCACGGATGTCCTTCGTCGTGCCGTTGATCGCTGGAATGCAGGTGAGCACGGCTGTTGATGGGTTTCTATCTTCATTTGCTAAGTTAGCTTCAATGGCGTCGTTAGCACAGCATTGTTAACCTTCGCCAGCCTGGAAATCATTAACCGTGTATTTACATGTCCACGGTTTAATAGTATTGTTGATTTTCTATCTATCCTTCCAGTCAGGCGTTTATTTATTTTGTTTCTATCTTCATTTGAGAACGATGCTATCGCGCTAGCTCAGTAGCTAAGTGTGTAACCGATGTATTGTCTTGGAGATAAAAGTCACTTTAAATGTCCATTTCGCGTGCTCGACTCTCATTTTCAAGAGGATATAGTATCCGAGGTGGTTTAAAATACAAATCCGTGATTCACAATAGAAAAAGGAGAGAGTACATAGTTCTGTGAGGTCTGGTTGCTAAGTTAGCTTCAATGGCGTCGTTAGCACAGCATTGTTAACCTTCGCCAGCCTGGAAAGCATTAACAGTGTATTTACATGTCCACGGTTTAATAGTATTGTTGATTTTCTATCTATCCTTCCAGTCAGGGGTTTATTTATTTTGTTTCTATCTTCATTTGAGAACGATGCTATCGCGCTAGCTCAGTAGCTAAGTGTGTCACCGATGTATTGTCTTGGAGATAAAAGTCACTTTAAATGTTCATTTCGCGTGCTCTACTCTCATTTTCAAGAGGATATAGTATCCGAGGTGGTTTAAAATACAAATCCGTGATTCACAATAGAAAAAGGAGAGAGTACATAGTTCTGTGAGGTCTGGTTGCTAAGTTAGCTTCAATGGCGTCGTTAGCAACAGCATTGTTAACCTTCGCCAGCCTGGAAATCATTAACCGTGTATTTACATGTCCACGGTTTAATAGTATTGTTGATTTTCTATCTATCCTTCCAGTCAGGGGTTTATTTATTTTGTTTCCATCTTCATTTGAGAACGATGCTATCGCGCTAGCTCAGTAGCTAAGTGTGTCACCGATGTATTGTCTTGGAGATAAAAGTCACTTTAAATGTCCATTTCGCGTGCTCGACTCTCATTTTCAAGAGGATATAGTATCCGAGGTGGTTTAAAATACAAATCCGTGATTCACAATAGAAAAAGGAGAGAGTACATAGTTCTGTGAGGTCTGGTTGCTAAGTTAGCTTCAATGGCGTCGTTAGCACAGCATTGTTAACCTTCGCCAGCCTGGAAAGCATTAACCGTGTATTTACATGTCCACGGTTTAATAGTATTGTTGATTTTCTATCTATCCTTCCAGTCAGGGGTTTATTTTTTTTGTTTCTATATGCAGTTAAAGCACGATGCTATCACGTTAGCTCGTAGCTAAAGCATTTCGCCGATGTATTGTCGTGGAGATAAAAGGCACTGAATGTCCATTTCCCGTTCTCGACTCTCATTTTCAAGAGGATATAGTATCCGAGGTGGTTTAAAATACAAATCCGTGATCCACAATATAAAAAGGAGAGTGTGGAATCCAATGAGCCAGCTTGTACCTAAGTTACGGTCAGAGCGAAAAAAGATACGTCCATCACTGCCTCTCAAGTCGTTCACTGTAACGTTCCTCATCTACGAATCTTTCATCCTCGCTCAAATTAATGGGGTAATCATCACTTTCTCTGTCCGAATCTCTCTCGCTCCATTGTAAACAATGGGGAATTGTGAGGAATACTAGCTCCTGTGACGTCACGCTACTTCTGGTACAGGCAAGGCTTTTTTTTATCAGCGAGCAAAAGTTGCGAACTTTATCGTCGATTTTCTCTACTAAATCCTTTCAGCAAAAATATGGCAATATCGCGAAATGATCAAGTATGACACATAAAATGGATCTGCTATTCCCGTTTAAATAAAAAAAAATAATTTCAGTAGGCCTTTAAGTGTTCAAAGTGATTTAGAATTTAGTTTACATAGTTTGTTTTCCATGCATGTGTTGACATTTATTTTCCTTTCTGCCTTGATAGCTGAGGGGATTATCAGAGGAATTTTACATTGGAAATAAAAATATTCACATTTAATATATTTTCCTCCTTGTCCTTATTTTTGACAGGTCATAAAAAGTATCAATAATTGTCGATGTTGATGGATTTAAAAGACTTATATGATGATACAGTTCTCAGCTGTATCGCCCAGCCTTACTTCTAAGCATCCACAATGTAATGATGCCTGTACATCCATCTTTTAGGACACCGAAGCGTACAAGAGCTCGGTGAAGGAGGACATGATGCGCTGGCAGAACAGTCTGCGCACGCACAGCTCGGCCGACTGGGTCATCATCGTGGTGGAGTCCAGTGACATGAGAAAGAAGAACAAGACCAACATCCTGCCCCGCTCCTCCATTGTGGACAAGATCCGCAGCGATTTTTGCAACAAGCAGAACGACAGGTGAAAGAGACTTTGGTGTCGCACAGTCCTGGCGAATCCTTGACCGCTGGACCATATTGCAGGTGTGTGGTGTTGTCGGACCCCCTGAAGGACTCGCCTCGGTCTCAGGAGTCCTGGAATTCTTTGTTGCTCAAGCTGAGAACCCTCCTCCTCATGTCCTTCACCAAGAACCTGGGGCGCTTCGAAGACGACATGCGTACTCTCAGAGAGAAGCGCACCCAGCCGGGCTGGAGCTTCTGTGAATACTTCATGGTCCAGGTGACCATCAAATGTTGTTACATGACCAACGACTCTAATTCAAATGCTCTGCTTTCCTGACTCTGATGTTTTTGTTGGTATTGTGTAGGAAGAACTCGCCTTTGTGTTTGAGATGCTGCAGCAGTTCGAAGATGCCTTGGTCCAGTACGATGAACTGGATGCTCTTTTCACCCAGTATGTCCTTAACTTTGGAGCTGGAGGTACATGCACGCAATAATTACACCTGCGGTCTTTGCAGTATATCTTACAATGGGTCAATACTATACATATGAAACTTAAGACTTTAGAGTAGTCTGTGTACAGCTTGTGTAGCAGTAACGATTTACTGAGCCAACACTCAGCCATTATTGTCTAATAGCTGTCAACACAAGTGAGTAGCAAGATAGTTGTCTCGCCTACAGTCAAGCAGGGTGGTGTTAGGCTGCATGAGTGCTGCCAGCTGCGGTTCAATGAGGGCAAACATGAATTTAAAGAATTAATAATAGGGACGTTCAATCAAGGTTTTATGCTGCCGATACTAATACCAATCATCCATGAGTGAGATCGCCCGATACCGATCACATGTATTAACTGCAATTTTTTTCAATGTATTTTATGTGAGTGCTATTTGACAGTTTAACATCAATAACACAATATTTTAACTAGTTCATTATTCTCTTTTATTACATTCAATTGTTTGATCAAAACAGAGTCAATAGTACACAATTACTAAACAAAATTCAGATCATTTCGTTTTTGCCCTGAAAGTCTTCCTGTGTCCAAGAATTATAGCCTGAGTTTGTAAAAATTCGCTAAAAAAAAGCAAAAACAAGTATTTTGAGAAAAAAAAATATTGATCTCATCAGCCGAGTAACAATCAAAAAATTATACTACCCTTAATATCGACACCCCCAACTTATGGATAGAGGTGCCCTAATCTTGCGTGTCAGGTACTGACTGCAACAATGCTGACACAACAACAGTTGTTTTATTATCCTCTCTCTAACTCTTAATAATGTACTTGTTAATTCCCTGTCAATATCTGCTTACTTTCTGCTGCAACGTGCTTCCATCTACACTTCTTAAACTTTACTAAGCATTTATTTATTGGTGTTGTTTAAAGCTAGCGGAGCTTAGCTATTAGCATGACTGCTCCTGGCTTCCTCTTTGTGTTTAACACGTTTAACCTAGTCCTCCACAAGGTGGCAGTGTCGACAACGCTGCGGATATGTCCTGAATGTTTCAGGCCACACATTGCTTATCCATTGCTTTTTTTTTTTTACTCCTAATGAGCTGGCAAAATTAGAAAATGCTGTAAAATGGCTTAAAAAACACTCAAAGTAGCACCCACTCTGTAGCTAACGACAGCAATGTTGTGCTGACTGAATGAGCACCAGAGATCAGTCAGCCTCCCCCGCAATGGCTGTGCTGCCGGGCACAAAATGGTAGCGCTGCGGAATACAAAACGGGTAGATGATACGTTTTTTTACACCAGAGCATATTTTCATTAGTTTTTTGGTATGTTAATCGAAAAGTTTCGTACAATTAGGGGTTCCACTGTAAACGTAAAAATACACCAAGATAACTGCTTGGCAAAACTGGAGCATAGATTGTGGAAAGGCACAGGATCAAACACCACACAGGATTGTGACAAACTGCCAGTTGGGTCAAAGGGCAAACAGTTTCAGCTGTGCAAGAGGCAGTATTGTGCATAAGAAATTGTTTCCCAAAGAGCATACTCATCATAGAGAATCAAATATGTCCGCCTGATAAGTACAGTTAAGTGTCATAAACGACTGAAAAGAGCCAGGTGGTATACGTTGTCAAACCATGCGTGTTTTTTTCTTCCCCTAATTTTTTGGGTCCTCAGATACTGCCAACTGGCTGGGCTCGTTTTGTGCCCCGGTGCGCAGCTGGAGCGGCTTGCTGCTGCGGCGGCCCATTGACATGGAGAAGCGGGACGGGATCCAGCGCGGCGAGGCCAGCCTGCTGGACCTGAGGAGCTACCTCTTCTCCCGCCAGTGCACCCTGCTCATCTTCCTCCAGAGGCCCTGGGAAGTGACCCAGAGGGCGCTCGAGCTGCTGCACAACTGCATCCAGGAGCTGCGCCTGCTCGAGGTCGTCCAGTCGTGAGCCGCCATGGCTGATCTCATTTCCTCATTTGCGTCCTCCTAGTGCATCTTTATCGTAGCTCATACCGCCAGACACTGTGCTGTTGTACGCTAGCGTCAGGCAGGCTTCCCCAGGGGATGCACTTTTGCATATCCTTTATTTTAGATAAAGCATTAGGGAGTCAGGAGGGACACAAATTGGACAAATGAGATGAAGTTCAGGTCCCAGAGGGGTGAAGAACTTACAAGTCTTTGTTGTGGTCTAGGTGTCAGTACTGGAGGGGGCGCTGGACTGTTGGGTTTTCCTCAGCTGCTTGGAGGTTCTGCACAGGATCGAGAGCTGCTGTGACCAGGCTCAGTTAGCTGCCAATAGCGCGCACACTGTAGGGCTGTGGGCCTACGCCACCGACAAGGTAACCCGCTTGTGTCTGATTCCTTTTACATTCAATAAACCACAATTTTGTATTCATTTCGGAGCATGGTTGGATAGATGGAGGAAGTTTAGGCGGATAATGAAGGTTTGTCTTCCCCCTGCAGCTCAAGTCGCTGGGCGAGCTCTGTGGGCTGGTGTCCTGTAAAGGTCCAACCTCGGAAGACTTGAACAGGACTGTGGACGTGCTGGCCGGACTGGGAGACGAGCGACCCGAGACTGGTTGGTGACCTCTCTGCTGAACCAATCGGATCCTTTTGGTTAGTTTGTGACGTGCTTGTTGTCCCGCAGCGAACAGCCTGCAGAGCCCCTACAAGAAGCTGAAAGAGGCCTTGTCTTCCGTAGAAGCTTTTGAAAGACATTATCTTGTAAGTGGGTGTCTTCAAAAGTAGGGATAGGTACCTTATTCTGTACTTTTTTTGGTACCGGCAGAATTGAAATCTAACTGTGCCATGTTTTGGTACCTGGATCGCCAGGTTGCCGACTCACTCTTTGCTTCCCTCCAGTAGCACTATTGCAATTTTCAATGCCAACAAAGAAATTGACTCAAAAGGCTCCATTGTAAGTTAAGTAGGGCTCCACTTTTTAAACAGTGTGCTTGCTTGATGCTAATATACATTGGCTCCGATATTGACATGTTACTGAAAAGCATCTGGGATTTTACATGGCAATTTCAACACCCCAAATTTGTTAAAACAAACTACAAATAAAATGGTGCGTAATAAGTACAATAATTACAGTGTTAACACATTCCAGGGCGAAACAACAACAAAAAAACACACCATAAACTATATACTAACGCCATCTAAACATCTTGGATTTGCAACATGTCATACTTGCAAATGAGACTCAGAAATGTGATAATAAAACACACACAAATAGACTGAAAATTGGCATCGTTGAGTACCATGAATTTGTACCGTATTGGTTCAATTGTGGACAGTACCCATTAGGGCTGCGAATCTTTGGGTGTCCCACGATTCGATTCAATATCGATTCTTGGGGTCACGATTCGATTCAAAATCCTTTTTTTTTTCCGATTCAATGTGATTCTCGATTCAAAAACGATATTTTCCCGATTCAAAACGATTCTCTATTCATTCAATACATAGAAATTCAGCAGGATCTACCCCAGTCTGCTGACATGCAAGCAGAGTAGTAGATTTTTGTAAAAAGCTTTTATAATTGTAAAGGACAATGTTTTATCAACTGATTGCAATAATGTAAATTTGTTTTAACTATTAAATGAACCAAAAATATGACTTATTTTATCTTTGTGAAAATATTGGACAGTGTGTTGTCAAGCTTATCAGATGCGATGCAAGTGTAAGCCACTGTGACACTATTGTTCCTTTTTTTTTATTTTTTATAAATGTCTAATGATAATGTCAATGAGGGATTTTTAATCACTGCTATGTTGAAATTGTAACTAATATTGATACTGTTGTTGATAATATTCATTTTTGTTTCACTACTTTTGGTTTGTTCTGTGTCGTGTTTGTGTCTCCTCTCAATTGCTCTGTTTATTGCAGTTCTGAGCGTTGCTGGGTCGGGGTTGGTTTTGGACTTGGATTGCATTGTTATGGTATTGCTGTGTATTGTTTTGTTGGATTGATTAATTTAAAAAAAAACAAATTGAAAAAATGTGAAAAATTTTTTTTTTTAAAATGAGAATCGATTCTGAATCGCACAACGTGAGAATCGCGATTCGAATTCAAATCGATTTTTTCCCACACCCCTAGTACCCATCCCTATTCATAAGTTTTCTGCATTGTTATCTTTCTAAAGACCAAATTTGTGTGCATTATATCCCTTCTACTAGCAGGGGTTACTTTTCAAGACTTCTGGATCTCATTAATAGTTGTAACCGGTCTCCTCTAAAATGCTATTTTCTGTCCAATCAGGAACTGTCTCACGCTGCCATGGAGATGTACCGGGCCATCGGTCGGCTACGGTCGGCCCGGCTGGTGGGAAAAAGCCTGGCGGAGTTTTACATGTGAGGAAGAGATTTGCCTTGCTGGTGCAGCCGCCTTGTACTCATGCACAACTATGTGTGTCGTTACCAGGAGAAAGGAAGACCCTGAGCGAGCAGAAGTCTTCCTACAAGAAGCGCTCAAGTCATACGTGTCTGAGGGCTGGAGCTTCCCGGTCACACACACCAGGAAACAGCTTGCTGAATGCCAGAAGCTGCTGGGAAGAACCGTTGAGTATCCTATTGCCTTGCCTGTTCCTCGCTCGCTCATGAACACATTGTCATGGGACCGTTTGTGAATGGAGCTTGTCATTACGACTCCGTGCTGCAGGTGGCGGTATACATTCTAGCTCCAGTTGTTAACACACCTCATACGCATTTTTTATGCGAGATAATAAGATACTATATTTAGCTAACATTATTTGGGAGCCTCTGGGGGTAAGGTCAGGGCAAGGCTGAGCCGCACAAAGTATTCAGCATAGAATTACCTTTTAACCATGTGACAACATTTGTTAACTACTTCTACCAGGAGCAATAGTGACCCTTTTAACTATTTACTGGGCATTAGGTCATTATACATGTCAAATGGAAAGTAAACATTTTATATTTTGACACTAAGTTCACACTTAAGCTTGCTTGAAGGCAGTTGCTCTTTGTGTATCATTTTTGTGTTTGCACTGTTATGGTATTTACTGTTCTTTCAAGATTGCCATAATATATTTAACTATTAGCCGGCCAAGGTGTAAACTTTGAAGTTAAGTAGAGGGCCACAAAATATGGGCCCACAAGCTCATGCTTTAGATCAGCGGTGTCTAAACTTTTTGACTTAAGGCTAAAAAAAATTGTCCGAAAGCCGATTGCATATAGAATAACAATATATGCACACACACATGCGCAAATATATAGCCTATACATATTTATGTGTACATATTTATATATACATATTATATTAATGTAATGGATATATAATAAATAATTAATATAATTGTATTATAAGAGTGGGTGAAAGTTTGACTCCTACCTTGTTTACTTCTGTGATGACCGCCTTAAAGTTTTTAAATCAATCAGAAATATCAAGCAGCTAAAATGCGTCAAACATGGATAAGTGTGGAGAGTGTTTTACATTTTTCCCATTATGCATTGCAAGGGATTTAAATAAGTGTAATTTTGCACAGCATTTTTTATAATATCCACAAAGTTCCGTGAGCAGGTTGTTATGTGTGACCATGTGTGTTGCCTTTTTGGTTTAGTTAATTTGCGCCATGACTGGGAAAGGTTTTTTGGGTTGGGTCATGTATAAAAATGCTGTGCTGTGTACACTTCAAAGTGCAATTCATGGTAATTAACCTGAATTACTTAACATTATCCACAAGTTGGCGGCAAGCTTGCAGCAATTATACTGTTAGATATTTAAAAATCGGAGGTACCATCTTATTGAAACTTGTGACGACTTGCGGGCCAAACTGAACAAACTGAAATCTAATTTCATTTTGTAATTGTAAACATATTTGTTCAGTTAAATTCCTCGGCGTCTGTTTGTCAGTTAGTTAGCAACATAACCCAAAAAAAGTAAAGAGCGGATTTAGTGGAAACTTTCAGGAAATTTCCACAATAGAATGAGGAACAAGTGATTAGATTTGGGGGGGTTTATCCGGATAATTCGTACTATGTTACTTTACGTTGCAAGGCTGAACTTCTCTAGCAACTCCACCTTCACCCACAGAGACAAAGAGAGTGGGTACCTGACAAGAGGGTTTACTCTGTTGATTTAATTCCGCTATAGAACATTTGCAACATAGCTCTAAAGCTCAGGTGTCAAATTCCAAGTCTGGCCCACTACATAATTGTACATGGTCTGGAAATAATTTGTAAATAAAGTACAGAATAGAAAGTTAGAATAGAAATAAATACTTACAAATCTAAATGATTTGTAATTTCAGAGCAAGTTATCCATGAAATTGTACACTGTAAAAATGGCAATTGATTTTACAGTAAAAAACTGGCAGACCTTTTAAAAAAACGTGGTAAAGTTTTCAATTTCAATAATACACTAAAAACAAGAGCAGATTTTATGGTGCAAAAAACTGGCAGCTCACTCGTCAGAATTTTAACGTAAAAAACAGTGGTACTGTAGCATTTTCCAGTTATAGTGATATGCTTTAAAAATTACTGTAAATTTTACTATTAAATTATGCCCGTTTTTGACTGCAAAATGTAGCCTTTTTTTACAGTGACATAAAAGAATATATATAATTATCCAATGCATAGGCAATTGTGTAATATTACGAGGCAAATGCTTGTACTACACATGTATATTCATGTATTACTCAGCCATAACTTTCAAAGAAAACCAGTTTGACACCTATGCTCTAAAAAGCTTATGGGCGTAGTTTGATTAAACCTTCAGGAAATGTCCGAAGTAGAATTAGGAACAAGTGATTGGATTTTGGGGTTGATGCGGATCCCTTTCTGGATTCAGGCGTTTTTAAAAAGATTTTTCACTATTACAATTTCAATTGTGATTTGAATAGTGATGAAAATAATGGTGATGATTATAATTGCGCAGCCTTAGTATGCTGCTTTCCTTAACAAGTGCAAAGCTCCCTGCAGACCAGCGCCTTGTTGGCCGGCGACGCCAACCTCACCAAAGAGGAGAGGACGCGATTCTGTCAGGATGTCCTGACTTTCGCTGGCAAGCCAGGTAATCCCAGTGAGTTATGGTCTCTCTTTTTAAGGACTCTTAGGTGTGCACGTCCTCGCTTAAGGCGCATTTGTCCTCCTCAGGTCCAGCAGGCTCCGCCAAGGCCATCCTCAGCATGGGCGTCTTCGCTCAGCTCACGCGGCTACAGTTCCACCCGGCCAGCGCCTCTGTGCACTCCGGCGCTGTCCTGCAGGTGGAACTCACGCTGCGATGTTTAATGCCCATGTCGGTGCACGTACAGGAACTAGCCATCAGCATTCACTTCGACCTGGAACAAGGGGGTTTTCAGGGGAGAGCGAAAGGAGGTCCGAGACAGAGCAGCAGCGGGACAATAGACTTGGATCTGGGTGGTTCCACAACAGGACGCCCCTCCTCCCTGACGGTTAGCCCCCCTTTGGAAATGGACGAGATCCATGACCGCAGTCCCTCGGACAATTCCCTGACCTCCGCGGGAGTGGTGTGCAAGAACGCTCACCTCGTTATCCGTCGCCATGACAGCAACTCTCCTCAGGACACGCCCAATTGTGCCAGCCCGTCCCCCGTCACCTTGAAGGAAGGAGCGCAAATGCTGCGGGTGCGCGACCTCACTTTGGCGCCCGGCGACAACAGCGTCCTCCTCACCGCGCCGGTAAGGTCACGTGTTCCCGTCTGTTGCCGCACATTCATCAGAACGATTCCGCTCCTTTTTTAAATGTTTATTTCAACTAGGGGTGTCCAAACTTTTTATACTGTGAAAATTAAATCATGCGGGATTGCGCGGCCATTATGATATTTTTTTGTCAAAACCAATACAATATATAGATTTTTATTTTTTTTTACCTTTTAATGCTTCCATCAAGTTTGGTCCGGGGGACCCAGGAGGGTCTCAGTCATAAAAATGTTAAAAATAAGTCATAATTATATGCTTAAATCTCCAGATCAACTTCAGATCTATTTGTCGCTATAGTTTTAATTTGGTTAGTTTTTATGTTTCATTCCCTATTTGTTTATAGCAAAAAACACAAAGTATGCACTATTTTACCACTCAAAACTTTCAAAGTGGAATATTTGATGTGAATTAATTGGAGCCTAAGTAAGTCAACATTTATTTTGATTTATTGTTAATTTTTGAACGATGGCAGTTTAAAAAAAACACCCCAGTAACATTCTCAGGGATCCAAAAGGCCTCACTCACAAAAGTGTTAAAAATAAGTCATGCATGATTTTTAATGTTTTGTACTTGCAAACCTAAAATGTAGGCCTGGGCCGATAACAAATTTTGCTTGACGATATATTGACCAAAAATTTTTTGCCGATAAACGATATTATTGCCAGTATTTTTATGAGACCATTGATTTAATGATAATACATAATAATAATAATGCATGTATATCCTTTCAAATGCAATAAACTTGTATTTCTCTTGTATTTTAACATTGTAATTGAAATGAAAATGTTTAAATCTCCAAGTTAAATAATCCAACCAATGAGAATAAAACAACTTTGTTAGCAATATTTTGCACTTGAATAAAAATTACAACCAAAAGCAATACAATGTCTTGAGGGAATTGAGGGTAGCTCACATATACAGGATCATAACAATAAATAAAATGGCTTAATAAAGTATTGACAAACAAAGTTGCACTTCAATATTAAACATGTAGGTAGAGTTGCACATGATTTAACTGACAATCAAGGTAGGAGTCCTTCTTAAACAGAAGTGCAAAGTAACAATATAAACACTACAGTTTAAAAATATGTTTTAACAGGTCATATGCAAAACAAAATGAAGTTTGACAGATTCCGAGTGAGGAACACCGACATGACATGACAGCCACACATTCTGTGAGCACAAACTATTTTACATTGTTTTGTTTAAGCTGACCTGTCACCTGTCTTCTTCTCAAAGGCGAAGTGAGTGTAGACTGTGGAGTGGTTGTATTCTAAGTGGGTGTCGTCGTAGTGGCGCACATTCAGCAAACTGGCTTCTCAGTCTTTATAGGCTCATCTTGTTCCAAAGGTTTTGGGAATAAGCGGTAGAAAATGGATGGATGGTTCGGTGGCATTTGGGTTTGTGATCATTTTGTCCATGTCAGCTGCTACATGCTAACTAGGTGCACTGTGTGATGCTAGCAGGCCACCTAATGAGGACAAGATCATTCACCCCCTCCTTTTCAGTCCGTTATGGTACAAACGCGTGTAGCCGCTAACAGTGACAAAAAGTGTGAATGCTCTTGAAGTACGCATATGACGATTTAGCCACGCTGGAAAACTTAATGACTTTAATTTTCATTTATCGTCAGTTAATTGACTTACCGAATATCGGCCCAGGTTTACTTAAATCTCTAGATCAACTTCAAATCTGTATCAGTCCATTATGTTTTTGTTTTTTTTCATGTTTTTTTTTGTCTGGTATATGTTGTTTTTGTTATAGAAGAAAAATATACAATATTTCCCCCAAAAAGTATTTCAAAGTGGAATATTTGATGTGAAGCCTTCAATGTAGGGCTGGGCAATTGTATGATCATAATCGTTGATCGCGATTCATTTGAGTTCAATCACGGTGGTCAGCATATTTCCTCGATCAAACATGGCGGAAAAAAGTATGTTAGAAGTTACCGCAGTAGTACACAGTAGGGATGCGGTACTCGTTATAATCCTACACGGGACAATCTGCTTTAATTTTAAAAAAATAAATTGTGATAATAATCGATATCTCTATGAAAATATTAATTGTGATAATTTTTTATGCCATATCTCAATACTAGGGATGGACTTCTTCACCCCAGAAGCCGATTCGATACGCATCTCGATACATGATCCCCGATACGATACAGTAACGATACAATGAAGCCTCTTGCCAATACAATGCAATGCGATTCACTCCTATTCTCGATACGAATCACTCCTGTTCTCGATACGATGCGATTCAAAATTATTTCTTAACGATACAACATAGACCTTACAAAGGGGTTCTGTTCGATTAGTTGTTTTATTATGCAGTACCATTCGATTCAGAAATGTTTAAATCTTTATCCAGTCTCTTGCCTTAGAAGCTTAACTTACTCTGTTTGAACTTGAAGGTTGCATTTCACATTGCTTTTTTTGTGTGGAGCAAACCAATGAGCCCATTTAAAAATAACAATTCTCTATTTGAAAATGAAATTACATTTTATTATTAAGCACTCCGCTGCTTATTAGGTTAACCCATTTTGTTTTGACAAATCATAACTTTACAATTGTAGAGGGCACTCTCCACTCCAGTATGAGCAATATGCATGCTCAGTGCAAACAATCATGACTGTTATGCAAAGAAAAATAGTGTCTACTATACTGATATTAACATAAATGTATGTTAGTTGACCAAGTACTGAGTGTAAATAACTGTAATTTGTTTGTATAAGAAATAAATATAAAAAATACAAGTTTCTGATAAAAGTGGAAATATAAAATACTATTGGCAGAAAGTTTCTGCAAACAACAATACTCTACATCTCTTCATGTGTGTAGCCAGGTTTGTCGTGCTACATACGTATTTGATAGCAGCACGGCATTCTTTACATATTGCATGTGTCTCATCATTCTTACCGTCTTTCTTATAAAACCTGAAGTATTTCCATACGTTTGGGAGCATCGACTATCTCATCACTGTCATCCATGTCGCGTGCGCTGTTCTGTGCTGCTCCTTTCCGGAAGTGAGTTTCCTTATGTGCCCGTTCGTAAATACGATAGAGTCAGGGCTGCCAGTCAGATCTCACCGCCGACCTCCATGGATCTTACGTGAAAAATAAACAACCGAGACTGTATAAAAAGAGTTTCTACAACAAGTGACACTGGGCTGAGCAGGAACATTTAGAACATATTAATATCGATCAAACGCATGAATTTAACCGATACAGAGAGACCAGAGCCGATGCATCACAAACTTGCCCCTGTAGTTTATCGATGCATGATGGAATGTATCGGTGCAGTCGCATCGCAAGTGTTTGATTCGAACCACCCGTGCGAATCGGTGAATCTGTCCATCCCTACTCAATACGTCAATAATTAATAACATTCATTTTGATTCATTAATACTTTTTGAGCAATGACCGTTTTTTAAAGAAACGTGTTATTTGAGTCGGCATTGCAACTTTTTCTATTTAAATTTCCCCTGTTAGCTTTTTTTATTCCACTTTTTTATTTATGTTTTCTGTAATAATATTTTTAGAATGTGCCGCGCGCCGTTAAAAAATTAGTTGCGGGTCGCAAATGGCCCCCGTGCCGCTCGTTGAACACCCCTGATTCAGACCTTTGTATCCATTAGATTCAAAGGGTGTGGCGTAATCTTTTGGTGTTCTGTGCCACCAGAGCGAACAGCCGGGCTCGTACACGCTGCGTCAGCTGTGCGCTACGGTGGGTCAAGTGCACTTTGTGTTGCCTCACATCTACCCCTCCATCCAGTACGACATCTACTCCCAGGAGCCCCAACTGACTGTGGAGCCTCTCTCAGGTCAGACTCCACACCGTGACCTGGCTCTTCCCTCTTTGCCCCTGACTAACAGGCGCGTTTGTGCCTTCAGAACCGCTGCTGGCCGGCCTGCCTCAGATGGTGAAGTTCACGCTGCTGACGGGTCACTACGCGGTGAAGCGGGGCGACGCTCTGCAGCTCAGCAACAGTGACACCATGCCCATCCTGGCCTCGAGCAGCTGCACCGCCCGCATCAGTAACACCACTGCTGGTATGACAGCCTTCACTTCCACACTGGTTCTAAAAGTGCGGAGAAACCGAGCGCTTGCTTCCTGTGTTCCCAGCAATGGCCGACGGTGTGCTCTCCATCCAGTCCTCTGGCAAGGTGACCAGCATCAGCCTGCCCCCCACCCCGCCTTACCACACCATGGAATTCCAGCTGGAGGTTCTATGCATCATCCCGACAGGCCCGGACCGGCCCACCACTGAGAGGCTGACCAACGGAGAGGTCCGCCATCGGCCTCGCAGCTACAGTCATCCAGACACGCTCATGACCGCCGTCGACCAGAGGGTGAGGCCCACACGCAGGAGTGTAATGATGCTGTGATCTGTACGCAGTACGGTTGGTTCAGTTACGTATGGTAAGGGAACAAATTTGAAGAAAAACCAAATATCTGCTTGAATTTTAGATTTTTTTCAAAAGCTTTTTAAAATTAAATTACAGCTTTAATAATTTTTATAATGAAGCATAAAAAGCAGGCAATTCTCCAATAAATAGAATCTTCATCTTCTGCTATTGTAATTTTTGTCTCAAAATATAACTTTTCCTCAGAATATTTTATTGTAAATTTAGAATTTCCCTTTTTTGCAGTTCTTTTTAAATTTTGTCCCCATTTTACAATTTTCGTTAAGTAAAATTGCAATCGTATCTGAAATTCTGAAAAAAAAAATTGTTTGGTTATATTCTAACTTTTCATATGAAAAGTACATTTGTTCTAGGGATGCACAATAAATATTGTAGCGACATTAGGAATTATGATGTCACGCCAATAAAAAACAATAACATTACAAAATGAGTTGCGATCACCGATAACAATAAAACGCTCCAATGAGGCGAGATTACCCGTACTTTGCTGTCGGTTGGTGAGGGTGATCAAATTAAGTGCTACTTTTTTCTTGAGAGGTAATAGCGTATATCTTGGCACATACAGATAGACAAATAAACATGTAATTTAGGGGGGGCGTGATAAAAGTCTGTCCCCTAGGACAATGTAACTATGAGCAAGTTCCAAACAGCCCGTTTCATGCAGTGCTTCCTAAATAGTGGGGTGAGCCCCCTCTAGGGGGGCATCAAGATTGTCGTGAGAGCCAATGGTGTAATAGCATCTGTAGTGTTAGTAAATAACTATCTTGACACAACAGATAAATGAAATAAACTAACTTCGGGGGGGTGTGAAAGAAGTTCTGTCCCTTAGGGGGGGCGTGACAAAAACTAATTGATAACCACTGCTGTAAGCCTTTCGTAAACTTCTCCTGAGCTCAGTATAAACCATGTGGGACGTCATCAAAACATTCCACGAGGCAGGAAACATCGCGCATCAACACATCAAACCTTATTAGCCACCTGAAACGCCAGCATTGCTGCAAAGATTATTTAAAAGGCGAAGGAGAGACGCCTTTGTTTAGTCCTTCTCACCGACAGGTGTGCATTTAAAATTGAATAGATGTCAATAAGTCATTTGTCTTGAGAATATATCAGCTTGAAATCAAATATATTGTGCACCCCTAATATTTTGACTCATACTCTTAAATATATTCATTTTCTTCTGATATTCTGCCTTTTTGACCTTGAGCGATTTTCTCCTAAAACGATGACTTTTTCTACTTGAATGACAAAATATTTCCCCACGGAACCAAACGCATCTTCCCAGCTGTCCATCGACTGCCCGTGGTCCATCTACTCCACGCTGCTGGCCCTCACCTTCTACATCCCCTTCAAGACCAAACACTCGCTGCTGTCCGCCGGAAACAGGTGATTGGCTCGCCGAGACCTCTGGCGCTGGCGACGAGGGCGGAATGTCACCGCTCGTGTTTTGTCTCCGCCCCGCGCAGGAAGTACATCCAGGTGTTTGTGAACAACGTGTCGCACTCGGACTTCACGCTCGCCGATGTGAAGCTGGCGGAGCAGCAGCATGCCTCGCTGGAGCTGCTGTCTCTCAACGCGGCTGCCAAGCAGGTGAGCGCCACGATAACAGGCGTCTGCCCTAGGGACTTTGTGCAAGTTGTGTGTGTTTGTAGTTGTTGTGCAGCAAACACAGCGTGTTCTGCCTGTGGGAGGTCAAGTGGAAGGACGGCCTCTCCTCGTGTGTCCAGTGTGTCTTCTCCGCCAACTTCTCTCCTCCCGGCCAGGACGCCGCCTCCTTCAAGCCTTTCCACTACCAGTTCCTGCTGGAGCGAGTCCCCGTAAGTACTCCAGTACTTGGGTGACACACGTCCACAAGGAGTAAGCATCTCCCCGAATCGCTTTGTGGTTCCAGACGTTGTACAGCGTGACGGCGGACATCCTGCCTCCTGCCGGGGAGCAGCACTGTCGCTCCGGCTCCCTCTGCGGGCTGGAGGTGTGTATTACGCGACTGTCTGAGCCCACCGAGGGCGAGATGTCTGACGAGAACAAGACTGACGCCGACGGGCTCAGAACTACCAAACTGATGTATGAAGGTAGGATTAAAGCGCTGACCACCTTTACCTGGGGATCCTCCCTGTTAGGTAGGCCCACTGAACCGTGGCTGTACTGTTGTCCTTCCATCTACTGTTATCACCACCTCATATCGTCAGATAGACCGGCAGTCCTTATGCGATAAATAAATTATTAATACTGTACACAAATAACTACTTACTGATGCATGACGGAAGAACACAAAAAATCAAAAACTAGTTAAGTGTGGGCGATGGAAGAATACAAATAAGCAATAACTAGTTAAGTGTGCGCAGCAGAAGAATACAAAAAATCAAGAACTCGTTAATTGTGGGTGACAAAAGAATATAAGAAAGGAGCAAGAACTACTTAAGTGTGCGTGACAAAAGAATATAAGAAAAGAGCAACAACTAGTTAAGTGTGCACGGCGGAAGAATATGAGAAAGCAAGAACTAGTTAAGTGTGCTTGACGAAAGAATATAAGAAAGGGACAAGAACTAGTTTAGTGTGCGTGACGGAAGAAAATAAGAAAGCAAGAACTAGTTAAGTGTGCGCGACGGAACAATACAAGAACTAGTTAGGTGTGTGTGACAGAAGAATACAAAAACAACAAGAACTAGTTAGGTGTGTGCGGCACAAAAATACAAAAACAACCAGAACTAGTTAGGTGTGTGCGGCAGAAGAATACAAAAACAACAAGAACTAGTTAGGTGTGTGCGAAAGAAGAATACAAAAACAACAAGAACTAGTTTATGTGTGTGCGAAAGAAGAATACAAAAACAACAATAACTACGTAGTTAGGTGTGCGCGGCAGAAGGCAAGGCAAGGCAAGGCAGCTTTATTTGTATAGCGCTTTTCATACACAAGGCAGACTCAAAGTGCTTCACAGACAACAAAGTGAAATGAAAGAAAATAAAAGCAAAATTAAAAGAAGAATACAAAAATAACAAAAACTAGTTAGGTGTGTGCGGCAGAAGAATACAAAAACAATAACTAGTTAGGTGTGTGCGGCAGAAAAACAACTAGTAAGGTGTGTGCAGCAGAAAAATACAAAAACAACAACTATTTAAGTGTGTGCGGCAGAAAAATACAAAAACAACAACAACTAGTTAAGTGTGCGGCAGAAGAATACAAAAAACAACAACTAGTTAAGTGTGTGCAGCAGAAGAATACAAAAAACAACAACAACTAGTTAAGTGTGTGCGGCAGAAGAATACAAAAGACAACAACAACTAGTTAAGTGTGTGCAGCAGAAGAATACAAAAAACAACAAGAACTAGTTAACTGTGTGCGGCAGAAGAATACAAAAACAACAACTAGTTAATTGTGTGAGGTAGAAGAATACAAAAACAACAAGAACTAGTTAAGTGTGTGCAGCACAAGAATACAAAAACAACAACAACTAGTTAAGTGTATGCGGCAGAAGAATACAAAAACAAGAACTAGTTAGGTGTGTGCACCAGAAGAATACAAAAACAACAACAACTAGTTTAGTGGGCGGCAGAAAAATACAAAAACAACAAGGTGTGTGCAGTAGAAGAATACCTAGCCAAATAATCTGTGGTGGTGCGTTTCTTTTTGTTGACTTTTTAACTTGAGTTTACATTTTTGTCTCCTGAGCGCGAGGCAGACTCTTCTGCTGGCAGTGCGTCACAGGAAATGAAAGTAAAAAGTCAAATCAAACACCTTAAAATGCTCAAAATTTGGGGGCAAGCACGCTTAAGACTCCTACGGAGACCGAGGATCACTCCAGGTCCTGATTGTAACGTTGCACCGGTCACACACATGAACATTGGAAGTCTAAAAGTAACACAACCATGCTCCAGGACAGGGGTCACCAACGCGGTGCCCGCGGGCACCAGGTCGCCCGTAAGGACCAGATGAGTCGCCCGCGGGCCTGTTCTAAAAAAAAAAAAAAAAAAAAAAAATTTTTTTTTTTTTTTTTTTTTTTTTTAAAATTAAATCTACATAGAAAAAACACAAGATACACTTTCAATCAGTGCATCAACCCAAACAACCTCCCCCATGCACACTCATCCACACCCACTCACACAAAAGGGGTTATTTCTTTCTGCTACCAATATTCTGGTTCCCACAACATAGACAACACATCTGCAAGGGACACAGTCCCTGAAGCACACATGATTGTATAGGCTGCTGGTCCACTAACATTTTCATTAATTACTATTTTTTATGTAATTATTTTTATATTGTTTTACTTTCTTTTTTATCCAAGAAAAATGTTTTTTATTTATTTATCTTATTTTATTTTATTTTTTAAAAAAGGGCCTTATCTTCAACAGACCAGGTTGTCAATGAAATTAGATTTGTTTAAAGGGTTTTTTAAACCAGGCCCAGTCCAGATAATGTCCAAGTCGGACTCAGCAACACACACCTTCATTCATGTACACAGAAAAAAATTAGGGAACGCAACAGATTGCATATAATTTATAAACAAAATTACATTTTCAAAATAAGCATTTGTGTACAGTCCAGATTATGTCCAGGTCACTCAAATTAGGGAACACAACAACAGATATCATATAATCTATAAACATAATTATACTTTCAAAATAAGCCTTTGAGGACTTCTCATCTTTTTTTTAAATGTTTTTTGGCATCATTATCGTTTTCAACCATGTAACTTTCTAAAGTTAGAAAATACTGAATAAATGTTTTAAAGAAAGTAATACTAAGTGAATATCTGTTTTTGGCCTTAAAAATAAACATTTTACCGAGTACTATAATTAAATTGACTAAATCATGATTGTCAATGAACTCTCCTAAAATAACAGAAACCACATTAAGCTTCATAAACAAACCAATCCTTAAACACATTTTTTCAACTTCCACCCAAGACAAAGACACAATATGACAATACCAAAACAAATGCAGGGTGGATTCAGGCTCCTGACAACAAAATCGGCAATCATCTGACTCTGTCATATTCCATAATTTTAACATTTTCCCTGTGGGTAAGAAGTTATAAATAATTTTAATTTGAAAATAACGATTTTGCACATCGATAGTGGTTTTATAGATTAGTTTGAATATGGCATCCCATGGCAAAGGGCAGTCAAAAAAGTCCTCCCATTTTCCATTTGTGTTGTATGAGGCAGCCTTCAAAGATTTCTTTATTAAATAAAAATTATATATTTTTCTATTTATTTTAGTTCCTTTTTGCCAACTAGAATTTCTTATTAGAGGTTTACAAACTAATAATTTAGTAGTTCCATAATTAATTATTTGTTTCCATCTTTTCCCAATTACTCCAGTTAGTTGATAAAATGAAAAGCTTGAGCAAGCATCACCATACATAGCTCTAAATTCATCATACTTCATAATTTTACCATTCTCATTGATAATATCATTGACAAAAATGATTCCTCTTTCAAACACATTTTTCCAAAAGAAAGGCTTTCCATCTATTACAATATTAGAGTTCATCCATATTAACTGCTGCAAAATATCGTCTCTTTTTTCTGGCACATAAAATTGAAAACACCACTATGAGTGGATTGTTTCCTTTATGTTTCCCAGCAGACTCTCTGGGAGGGGATCACTTGTAAAAAAGGATACAATTTCTTTTGATACAGTACATTTTTTTTGTCCAACAGGACATTTGTGTACCACTCAATGTTTAAATACATCTTTGGATGCTTTTAAAGACAGACACATAGCTTCAAGGTTGAGAAGTTTCAGGCCCCCATATTCATACTCTTTGTACAAAACCTTTCTTTTAATCTTTTCTGGTTTGCCGTTCCAGACAAAATCGAAGACCCTCCGCTCATAAATCTTAAAAAAGTTTTGTGATGGAGCTGGTAATGACAAAAACAAATAAATAAATTGAGGAATAATTAACGAGTTGGCAATAGACATTTTACCATACAAGGTTAAGGATTTCCCTTTCCATAATTGCATAATTTTGTCCAGCTTTCTTAGTCGATTATCATAATTTACTGAGCCTAGATCTTCCAGATTTTCTGGGACAACAACACCAAGTATGTTAACTGGTCCATCTGTCCACAAAACAGGCACTTTGCATTCCATTCGAAAGGACGTTCCCTTTAGATTTCCGATCCTTAACATTTTACATTTATCATAATTAAGCTTAAGGCCAGATTGCTGTGAAAATATGTCCAAAAGATTAAGAAGGTTCCGCAAACAATGAGGAAAAATCTTATCTTTGTGAATCAGCCTTTTCTGACATGAACTTCATCAAGAACAAACACAAAACACGCCTCACTGATGCACATCTGCAAGACTCACTCAGAGTTGCAGTGTCAAGTTACACACCAGAGTACAACACACTAGTTAACAGCATGCAATGCCAGGCTTCCCACTAACTGACAAAGAAACAGATAACAGATTTGGTGTCCAGTTCAAAGTGTGACATGATTTAAAAATTTGAGAGTTTACTTTTGTATTTTACATGAGTTATTATTTGTACAAACATGGTGCAAAGTAATTCATGATTTGTTAAAAAATATTAATGGCTAGCTAGTTAAAATGGGATATTGTGATTTCACAAGACTGTCTTAGAAGTGATCATTTGAAAATGTTCAATTTGAAAAATGTGCACTTAGAGAAAATATAAAAATAAAGTGTTGCATATTGATATTTATCTGTTTCTATATATATGCATTGTGAGAAATCATTAAGATGATCAGTGTTTCCACAAAGATAAATATAATTAATTGTTAATAATAACAGAGTTAAAGGTAAATTGAGCAAATTGGCTATTTCTGGCAATTTATTTAAGTGTGTATCTAACTGGTAGCCCTTCGCATTAATCAGTACCCAAGAAGTAGCCCTTGGTTTCAAAAAGGTTGGTGACCCCTGCTCCAGGAGATAGTCAGCACCAAGTCTTAGGTACATAAAGACACACTGACACCTTCATTGTTGATGGTCAATTCAGTCAATGTCAACATGCTAAAGCAACAACCGTGTGTGTGTGTGTGTGTGTGTGTGTGTGTGTGTGTGTGTGTGTGTGTGTGTGTGTGTGTGTGTGTGTGTGTGTGTGTGTGTGTGTGTGTGTGTGTGTGTGTGTGTGTGTGTGTGTGTGTGTGTGTGTGTGTGTGTGTGTGTGTGTGTGTGTGTGTGTGTGTGTGTGTGTGTGTGTGTGTGTACAGTGGCAGACAGCAACAGTAACTGGGCCGTGTGCGGGAAGAGTTCGGGCATGGTGACGATGCCTTTGGCCACAAGCTCCGCCCACAAGGTTCACATCGAAGTGATGCCGCTGTTTGCAGGACACCTGCCTTTCCCCAAAATCCAAGTTCTCAAGTACCTGCCTCACAACGCTGCAGTGGCCATCCAGCCTGACCCTGGTATGCATGCACGCACGCACGCACACACACACACACACGCGCGCACAGCACGTTCACAGCAGTGCTCGGGTGTGGACTCCTCAGACAGCCTGGTGGAGAACGACAGCCTGTCCCTGCTGGACAAGATGCTGGACGAGCAGGCGGACACGGCCAGCCTGCGCAGTCGGGGCAGCGTGCACTCGCTGGGCGGAGTCGGCGACCAGCAGCAGAGGGGCGTGGCCATGCCGCGGCTGGAGCCCTTCAGCCCAGGCCAGGTCTTCAACCGCAGCCTAGTTAGCCAAGTCCTAGTGCTGCCCGCCACCGACGACCACATCATGGAGGTGAACGCCACGTGACCCGTGAGGTCGCCCCACTCAAACCCGCCCGCCACTTGTAAGACTGAAGCCGGACCCTGATGGACTCTGCTGAGCCAGGTGGGGGTTCCATGTCTATAAAGACTCGGCACTATGGACCCCCACTAACCCTTCCCCCGAGCATGAACTCGCTGCTCGCCACCAAACATGAGAGCCAATCACGTGATCCGATATGAAGGACTTTGTACATAGCTGATTGGAAGGATATAGATATATATAAAGAAATATAAATATATCTGACTCGCTCTCTTTGACCCTTCATGCTCTGTGCAAGTGCGTGGGCAATTACCAAATGAGTTGTATTGTCAATTTCGGCGCATTTGGCAACACACGCAGCTGCGCTTTCACCAGCGGTGTTTTGGCGCCCTCTAGTGGTGGATTGACAGCCATGTTCGTAATTAAATCAGATTTGATTGA
Source organism: Entelurus aequoreus (assembly GCF_033978785.1). Taxonomy (NCBI): domain Eukaryota; kingdom Metazoa; phylum Chordata; class Actinopteri; order Syngnathiformes; family Syngnathidae; genus Entelurus; species Entelurus aequoreus. The sequence continues at coordinate 65,947,383 of NC_084740.1, forward strand.
TGGGAGTCAACATAAAAGCCAAAAAGTGCGCGGGGGGGGGGAATATTTTTATTTATATTGTTGAATTTTTGCTGATTAAAAATGCTAAAACCAATCCAATGTAGGTCCGTCTGTTAAGTATTAGTGGGATTGTTGCAGCTATTTATCTTTTTCAACTCGTTCTTGTAAATGAATCAGAATATTTCATCATTTTCTCTTGCAAGGCGGCGTTATTAAACGTCTAGATAAGCGCTAAAACAAATACAATCCTAAAAACCACAAAAAGAACTATCTTATCGGGCACGCCGGGAGGTCCTGTCACTTAAATCGAACACGGCGGTGGGGCGATACTTCAGATTATGGTACCGATCCGATACCAAGTAAAATACATGCCCAGTATTTCTGATACGATTTACTTTTAATTGAATTCCTTTTTTTTTTTTTTTTAAAGATAGTTTAATGATTTTGACAATCATTTATTGATCACCATGATTATAATCAAGAAAAGAGCACAGGACAAAGTTATTTATGAGCAATTGCACAATTTATAAACGGTGTAAAGTAACCATAGCAAAAAATAATACAATCAATTCACATTTGAATTGCAATTATTTGTTATTCCAATTCCGAATCAATTCATGATTTTGAAAAACGTTTTTTTTTTTTAAAGAATCAATTGGAAAAACGTTGTTTGACTTTTTTCACTAAGTAACATCTCAGAAAACACTCAGCTCTCCAAGTACCACCATAGTGACATTAGATTACAGTAGTGTAGTACACCTAAGTATTCAAGTACAGGCATAATGACAACATTAAAATACAGTAGTGCAGTACACCTAAGTATTCATTAAGTACCGGCATAATGACAACATTAAAATACAGTAGTGTAGTACACCTAAGTATTCATTAAGTACCGGCATAATGACAACATTAAAATACAGTAGTGTAGTACACCTAAGTATTCATTAAGTACCGGCATAATGACAACATTAAAATACAGTAGTGTAGTAGATCTAAGTATTCATTAAGTACCACCATAATGACAACATTAAAATACAGTAGTGTAGTAGACCCAAGTACTAATTATGTACCACCATGATGACAACATTGAAATACAGTAGTGTAGTCGACCTAAGTATTCATTAGGTACCACCATATTGACAACATTAAAATACAGTAGCATAGTAGGCCTAAGTATTCATTAAAAACAAGGCACATGTTTTACTTTACAAGTATTTGTAATATTTTTGCCACTGTAACACGGAACACAGTTTGAACAGTAACACTGTGTTGGAATGTAGGAATAAAAAAACACTACTTTAATGAAATGATTATTTGGCGTACCACTAGATGGAGCCTGCATACCACAGTTCATGAGAATTACTGCTTTAAACCATTTCCAATAGGAGTTGTTTTTATCCCAAATTATATCTTATGAGAATCAGTTTGAATTAAGAATCGTGTTGAACTGAGACTTGATTCTGAATTGGAATCAAATTGAATCGTGAACATCGAGAGGAGCCAGATGCGGTGGTTCGGGCATCTGGTCAGAATTCCCCTTGGACGCATTCTGGTGTTTGGTGCACGTCCGACCGGTATAGGAAACTTACGGGGAAGACCCAGGACACGTTGGGGAGACTATGTCTCCCGGCAGGCCTGGGAACGCCTCGGGATCCAAGCGGCTGGAGAGATGGAAGTCTGGGCTTCTCTGCTTAGGATGTCTCCCCAGCGACCCCACCTCAGGTAAGCGGAAGAAGATGGATGGATGAATCGTAAACTCACTTTTATGAGCAAGGACAAGAAATATTTGTGATGATAAATATAAAAGCGACCTGAAAAATACATCGTTCTCAATAATAATAATACAAGCAAGCTCAAAAATAATTAATTAAGAAGTTTACACTACTCACACTCTTACTTAAAAAGTAAGAGTGTGAGTAACATTTTTCTTCTTTTTAAGTTTATTAAACTTCTTATTTTTAATTAATATGAACTTGTTTGCAGATTATGTAACTGCTACTAACTCACAGTTACTTAAAGCTCAGTGGATTAAACAAAATGTCTTAATTTGAAAGAATAAATAATTGAATCGAATCAAGAATGAACTAAGAATGAATCAATCGCATTATAGATTTATAGTAGATAAATTATTACATGCGCACACACACAGAGGAAGTGCTTTTATTTTGTAGCATTTGCATGCACTTCCTCTTTAGGCAGCAGACACGAGGAGGAACATTAGGGCTGTGAATCTTTGGGTGTCCCACGATTCGATTCAATATCGATTCTTAGGGTCACGATTCGATTCGAAATCGATTTTTTTTAAAAGTCAACACGATTCTCGATTCAAAAACGATTTTTTTCCCGATTCAAAACGATTCTCTTTTCATTCAATACATAAGATTTCAGCAGGATCTACCCCAGTCTGCTGACATGCAAGCAGAGTAGTAGATTTTTGTAAGAAGCTTTTATAATTGTAAAGCACAATGTTTTATCAACTGATTGCAATAATGTACATTTGTTTTAACTATTAAATGAACCAAAAATATGACTTATTTTATCTTTGTGAAAATATTGGACACAGTGTGTTGTCAAGCTTATGAGATGCGATGCAAGTGTAAGCCACTGTGACACTATTGTTCTTTTTTTTTATTTTTATAAATGTCTAATGATAATGTCAATGAGGGATTTTTAATCACTGCTATGTTGAAATTGTAACGAATATTGATACTGTTGTTGATAATATTCATTTTTGTTTCACTACTTTTGGTTTGTTCTGTGTCGTGTTTGTGTCTCCTCTCAATTGCTCTGTTTATTGCAGTTCTGAGTGTTGCTGGGTCGGGTTTTGGAATTGGATTGCATTGTTATGGTATTGCTGTGTATTTGTTTTGTTGGATTGATTAATTAAAGATTTTAAAAAACAAACAAAAACAAAACAAAACATCGATTTAAAAAAATATGAGAATCGATTCTGAATCGCACAACGTGAGAATCGCGATTCGAATTCGAATCGATTTTTCCCCACACCCCTAAGGAACATGTTTGAGTTGGCTTAATTGGTAAGTTGAATTAAATTATAATTTAAAAGTACATTTAACAAACTCCAAATGTTTACGATCTGATATACTCAAATATTTGAGTTTATGAAGTCAAAAAATATGTGGCAACTGATTGCCTCACTTTTTTTTTTTTAGTTCTGCTTACTTATTCGGGTTTGCAGTGAGTGTCAAGTCTATACTGATACCGCGAGTGGTATCGACCCGCATCGATGCTTGGATTGACCTTCCCGCCCGTACCACCTGCGGTGATGGCGAAAGTCGCGCACAGCTGAGTCGAGTCGTCGCCATGCTCGCTGTCCTCGGCCTGCTGGCGTGCGTCCTCGGCGTGTTCGCTCTCCCCCGGGCGGAGGACCCGTCCGGCCAGGGGCGGCTCCTCCTCTCCGCTCTGGGTCTCTCCGAGCGGCCGCGGCCCGCCGACGTCCCCCGGGCCCGGCGCCACGTTCCCCCCGCGCTCTGGAAGATGTTCCGGAGGTCGGGCCTGCAAGCCCAGGCCCAGGAGAGCGACCCGTGCACGGTGTCGGAGTACGGCGTCCGCGGCAACATCATCCGATACGTGCAAGACCAAGGTAGGCCTGCCGGAGCCTGATCAGAAGCAGCAGTTAATTGAATTGTGAAAGTTAGAAGTCACGTTTTTTGAAGTTGTTACACTAGCACAGGGGTCGGCAACCCGCGGCTCTAGAGCCGCATGCGGCTCTTTAGCGCCGCCCTAGTGGCTCTCTGAAGCTTTTTAAAAAATGTATGAAAAATGGAAAAAGATGAGGGGAAAAAAATATATTTTTTGTTTTAATATGGTTTCTGTAGGAGGACAAACATGACACAAACCTGCCTAATTGTTATAAAGCACACTGTTTATATTAAACATGCTTCACTGATTCGAGTATTTGGCGAGCGCCGTTTTGTCCTACTAATTTTGGCGGTCCTTGAACTCACCTTAGTTTGTGTCCATGTATAACTTTCTCCGACTTTCTAAGACGTGTTTTATGCCACTTCTTTTTCTGTCTCATTTTGTCCACCAAACTTTTAACGTTGTGCGTGAATGCACAAAGGTGAGTTTTGTTGATGTTATTGACTTGTGTGGAGTGCTAATCAGACATATTTGGTCACTGCATGACTGCAAGCTAATCGATGCTAACATGCTATTTAGGCTAGCTATATGTACATATTGCATCATTATGCCTCATTTGTAGCTATATTTGAGCTCATTTAGTTTCCTTTAAGTCATCTCAATTCAATGTATATCTCATGACACACTATCTGTATGTAATATGGCTTCTAATTTGTTGCGGCTCCAGACAGATTTGTTTTTGTATTTTTGCTCCAATATGGCTCTTTCAACATTTTGGGTTGCCGACCCCTGCACTAGCAAGTGGCCCCATTTTGCTCTTAAATAGTGCTTATTTATTACAGTTATAATCAAAAAGCCCACATTATTCACATGTTTATTCGTTATCATTAACATTGTTTAGATCAGGGGTGTCAAACGTACGGCCCGCGGGCCGGATTAGGCCCGTGAACAGGTTTTATCCGGCCCGCGGGATGAGTTTGCTCATGTATAAAAATGAGCCGAAATGTTCTGTTCTAAATGTGTCCACTAGATGTCGCAATAGCAATTCTTTGTATCTTTGTAGATTATGCTACATATGTAAAAAAAACAACAAAAAAACAGATCACCAGTCAAGGAAAATGAGCAAACTACATAAATAACAGCCTGTAATTTGATTTTGATATTTTTAGATGGAAAATTAACACCAATGAGTTGACTGATGAACAATATCACATAATTTATTCAGAAAGTATAAATAGCGACAAATAAAGATAGAATACTATTAACCGCAACATGTAAGTGTAAAAAAAACCCCAACAACATTATGATTTGTAAATTTTCAGAATGTGCTTGTTCTATTTTTAAACAAAGAAAACAATCTGAAGTTGTCTTTATTTTTAAGTTATCGTGCCGTGATTTTACCAGTCTGGCCCACTTGGGAGTAGATTTTTCTCCATGTGGCCCCCCCGATCTAAAATGAGTTTGACACCCCTGGTTTAGATTCAAGTGTTTTTCAGCCACTGTGAGATTATGTAATTTCACCTAATTGGGACAAGCGGTAGAAAATGGATAAATGGAAGGGTTAAAAATAGTTTTTGCACACAAGTAGTTGTAATCTGTAAATAATGCGCCTTTGTTGAGTGTCTGTACTGTCTAGAGCAGTGGTCCCCAACCACCGGGCCTAGGCCCGGTACCGGTCCGCACAAGAATTAAAAAATATATAATATATATATATATATATATATATATATATATATATATATATATATATATATATATATATATATATATATATACATTTTTTTTAAAATTAAATCAACATAAAAAACACAAGATACACTTACAATTAGTGCACCATTCACACTCATTCGCACAAAAGTTTGTTTCTTTCTGTTATTAATATTTCTGGTTCCTACATTATATATCAATATAGATCAATACAGTCTGCAGGGATGCAGTCCGTAAGCACACGTGATTGTATTTTTTTATGACAAAAAAAATCAGTATTCATTAAGTACCACAATAATTCTTTAACAATTACATTTAAAGGCCTACTGAAACCCACTACTACCGACCACGCAGACTCAGGGGCGCCGAAAAGGGGGGGGGGGGGGGGGTAAAGGAGACGGATTCTAGGGGCCCATTATGAGGGGGGCCCAGAGAGGCCCCTAATGATGATGAAATTATAATGTTGCCGCTGTGTTGGGGGCCCTGTAAAGATTCTTTTCATGGGGCCCAAAATCCCTAGTGGCGCCCCTGCATCGGTGATCGGGTGAAGTCCTTCGTCACTCCGTCGATCGCTGGAAGGCAGGTGAGCACGGGTGTTGATGAGCAGATGAGGGCTGGCCTAGGTGGATAGCTAATGTTTTTAGCATAGCTCTGTGAGGTCCCTTAGCTAAGTTAGCTTCAATGGCGTCGTTAGCAACAGCATTGTTAAGCTTCGCCAGGCTGGAAAGCATTAACCATGTAGTTACAGGTCCATGGTTTAATAGTATTGTTGATTTTCTGTCTATCCTTCCAGTCAGGGGTTTATTTCTTTTGTTTCTATGTGCAGCTAAGCCCGATGCTATCACGTTAGCTCCGTAGCTAAAGTGCTTCGCCGATGTATTGTCGTGGAGATAAAAGTCACTGTGAATGTCCATTTCGCGTTCTCGACTCTCATTTTCAAGAGGATATAGTATCCGAGGTGGTTTAAAATACAAATCCGTGATCCACAATAGAAAAAGGAGAAAGTGTGGAATCCAATGAACCCTTGTACCTAAGTTACGGTCAGAGCGAAAAAAGATACGTCCTGCACTGCACTCTAGTCCTTCACTCTCACGTTCCTCATCCACAAATCTTTCATCCTCGCTCAAATTAATGGGTTAATCGTCGCTTTCTCGGTCCGAATCGCTCCCGCTGCTGGTGTAAACAATGGGCAAATGTGAGGAGCCCTTCAACCTGTGACGTCACGCTACTTCCGGTACAGGCAAGGCTTTTTTTTATCAGCGAGCAAAAGTTGCGAACTTTATCGTCGATGTTCTCTACTAAATCCTTTCAGCAAAAATATGGCAATATCGCGAAATGATCAAGTATGACACATAGAATGGATCTGCTATCCCCGTTTAAATAAAAAAATGTCATTTCAGTAGGCCTTCAATCTACATTACGCACAGTTTGAACAGTAACACTGTGTTTGAATATTTAACAAGTGATTCTTAGGCATACCGCCAGATGGAGCCAGGTTTACGTACCACAGTTTCAGAGTTGCTGTGTTGGATTATTGAGAAAAACACAACTTTTCGAGCTGTAAGGTAAAGAAATGATTGATGTGTGTGTGAACACAGGCAGGCTGGTGCCAAGTCAAGGGGGGTTGTGTGCGGCCTGCGTGGACCAGCATCTCTTCTTCAACATGTCTGTTCTGGAGTCGGCGGAGGTGTTGTCGCTGGCCCGGTTGCACGTGCACTTCGTGTGGAGGTCCGGCAGTCCTGCGGCGCTACTGCGAGCTCCTCCCACTGTCAGCGCGGTTATATACAAAGTGGTCCGGTCCACGCTGAAAGGAGCCGATCCCCGCGCCAACCGTCGGCTGCTGCTGTCGCAGTCGGTCCAGCTGCGTCCGGAACCGGTCTCCGTCACCTTAGACGTAACCACAGTGGCCGATTCTTGGCGCCGGCCAGCCCGCAACTACGGCCTGCAGCTGGAGCTGCGTCCTCTCGGGGCCAACTCACAGGAGCCTCAATCCCCGCTGGATTCGACCGCGCCTCTTGTCCAGGCCTCGCTGGTTGCGGTGTCGCTCAACCCGCACCAGTGCCGGTCCCGGCAGAGGAGGAGCGCCGCCCGCCCCCAGGTATCGCCCAGCAACGTGTGCAAGGCACGCCGCCTCTACATCGACTTCAAGGACGTGGGCTGGCAGGACTGGATCATCGCCCCTCAGGGCTACCTCGCCAACTACTGTCACGGGGAGTGCCCCTTCCCACTCAGCGAAAGCCTCAACGGAACCAACCACGCCATCCTGCAGACCCTGGTCCACTCTCTGGACCCGCACGGAACGCCGCAGCCCTGCTGTGTCCCCATCCGCTTCTCGCCGGTCTCCATGCTGTACTACGACAACAACGACAACGTGGTGCTGCGTCACTACCAGGACATGGTGGTGGATGAGTGCGGCTGTAGGTGACCGCCGGCGCCCCAAACTTTTGTGTGTTGACCATAAATTGTGCATCACAACTTCAATAAAGCTTCTCTGAATGAAACCACACAGGTTATTAATGATTCGCATAACTGAAATAAAATAGACTCTAACCCAGGGGTGTCCAAACTACAGGCCGCCAGTCTCTTCAGTTCATCAAAGCAACGTGGAATACTTTCAAATTCATCTTAATTACCAGGCGGTCTCTGAATGCACACAACCTTCCCTAGTCATGGTGCAAATAAATAAATAAATAAATGAGGCTAACATAAAGGTCAACACACATGGTCACACAACACAACCTGCTCACAGAACATTGTGGATTTTACGAAACACACCATAAAAGTCAAAATTACACATTTAAATCCGTTAGAGTGCATGATGGGAAAAATGTAAAACACTCTCCACCCATATTCGTGTTTGGCGCATTTTAGCTGTTTGATATTTCTGATTGATTACAAAACTTTAAGAAGGTCGTCACGGAAATAAGGTAGAAGTCAAACTTTCACATACTCTTAATATCCACTTATATATCCATTATATTAATATGTGCACACACACACACTCTTAATATTCAATTATACTCATTATATATCCATTAAATTATATATCATAATATATGTGCACACACATATACAAATATACACATGCATAGATGTGTGTATATATACATTATATATATATATATATATATATATATATATATATATATATATATATATATATATATATATATATATATATATATACTGTATTGCCAAAAGTATTTGGCCACCCATTCAAATGATCAGAATTAGGTGTCCTAATGACTTGGCCCGGCCACAGGTGTATAAAATCAAGCACTTCGGTATGGAAACTGTTTCTACAGTGATTTCCAGTGTGGAACTGTCATAGGATGCCACCTGTGCAACAAATCCAGTCGTGAAATGTCCTCGCTCCTAAATATTTTAAAGTCAACTGTTGGCTTTATTACAAGAAAATGGAAGAGTTTGGGAACAACAGCAACTCAGCCACCAAGTGGTAGGCCACGTAAACTAACAGAGAGGGTTCAGCGGATGCTGAAGCGCATAGTGCAAAGAGGTCGCCGACTTTCTGCACAGTCAGTTGCTACAGAGCTCCAAACTTCATGTGACTTTCTAATTAGCCCACGTACAGTACGCAGGGAGCATCATGGAATGGGTTTCCATGGCCGAGCACCTGTATCTAAGCCATACATCACCAAGTCCCATGCAAGTGGTGTAAAGCACATCGCTACTGGACTGTAGAGAATTGGAGATGTGTTCTCTGGAGTGATGAATCATGCTTTTCCATCTGGCAATCTGATGGACGAGTCTGGGTTTGGAGGTTGCCAGGAGAACGATACATTTCGGACTGCATTGTGCCGAGTGTGAAATTTGGTGGAGGAGGAATTAATGTGTGGGGTTGTTTTTCAGCAGTTGGGCAGGCCCCTTAGTTCCAGTAAAAGGATCTTTGAATGCTCCAAGATACAAAAAAAAACAACAATTTGGACAATTCCATTCTCCCAACCTTGTGGGAACAGTTTGGCGCGGGCCCCTTCTTCTTCCAACATGACTGTGCACCAGTGCACAAAACAAGGTCCATAAAGACATGGATGACAGAGTCTGGTGTGGATGAACTTGACTTTGCCTGCACAGAGTCCTGACCTGAACCCGATAGATCACCTTTGGGATGAATTAGAACGGAGACTGAGAGCCAGGCCTTCTCGACCAACATCAGTGTGTGACCTCACCAATGCGCTTTTGGAAGAATGGTCGAAAATTCCTATAAGACACTCCGCAACCTTGTGGACAGCCTTCCCAGAATAGTTGAAGCTGTAATAGCTGCCAAAGGTGGACCTACATCCTATTGAACCCTATGGGTTAGGAATAGGATGGCACTTTAAGTTCATATGTGAGTCAAGCCAGGTGGCCAAATACTTTTGGCAATATAGTGTGTGTGTATATATATATATATATATATATATATATATATATATATATATATATATATATATATATATATATATATATATATATATATAAAGTAATCGGCTTTCGCCCCCTGACCAACTTTTTTTTAGCCTAATGCGGCCCCCAAATCAAAAAGTTTGGACACCGCTGCTCTAGTACAAAAGTTACCCACTCGCAACTACTTTTCGAACATGTTGAAAAGAGAAACTGGAAATTGTGATGTATCATGTTGTATGCTTGCATGTTCGAAATAAACTCAAACTCAACTCAACTCAACTCAACATTCGTTTGCAGGGCCGGCCTATGGCATAAACACTAAACGGTGTTTAGGGACACAACCACTAGAGGGAGCACATGATCAAGGCCTGAGCTTTAGTTGTTTTTATTTAGTTTAGATTCGTCAATCATGAAATGCGACTTTGTTCAAGTTGAGATAAAATCAAGTTTGCTGTCAAAGTTCAAGAATAACTGTGGTGCGTTCAAGGAACCTTGATTAAAGTTTGAAACAGAGGTCTCAGTAGTTTAGAGACTTAGCCCCCAGTAGATGCACTAACAATACTTACGATGTATATTATCCACTAATGATATGGAAAGAAAAACTTTACATATAAGTATGTTTAAAGTACATTTTAATGTGATTATTAAAAGTCACATTCTGGCTACGTTATATCCTTTTGTAAAAAAAACAAACAAAAATAAAGGGGTTTTAAGAATATTTCTAGGCGCCTTTAGCCCCCCTAAAAAGGCCTAATGATACTACTGTTCGATTGCTGAATGAAAAACAATATTGATCAAACAAAGTCATAAACATGTAAAAAAATTTAAGTATTCTGATTACGGAGTGCGCCATCTACTGTGCTGTTATCGCGTGTGGAAGACAGACACGTACTGTACGTCATGTCACGACCCGATTAGTACCGAAACGTCAATTCCGTTTGTTTTACGGCAGTTCGTATCATTTCCGCCGTCACTGTTGCCATGGTTTTCTTTTTTGTGATATTTTTATTTCCATAACGATGTCATATGAAAGATTACATACAATACGAAACTAACCATTTAGTGGTCAATTGTACGGAATATGTACTTCACTGCGCAACCTACTAATTAAAGTCTCAATCAATCAATCAATCAATCAATCAATCAACCTTAATACAGTACTACATTTTGAAACCGTACAGAAACCTGAACGATGTGCTCAGAAATCAAGTGTTTTTTACAACTTTATTTACATCAAATACATACATTCACAATACTGTCTACGTTTTGTCGTAAGTTAAAGTGCCTTGTTAAAAATAAATAAATCAGTGGCGCCCCCGTGCGTCATTAATTTAAATGACAAGAGTGTAAGTGGTTGAAAATGGAGTAATGTGGCGATAATAATCGTTGTTTTTTTTTTATTTTTATTTTTATTTTTTATAAATCTACCCCTTATACATGTTTATATTCTTGTTCCGTTATACTCTTATAGGTAAGCTTTTTTATACAAGACATTAATAAAACATTCAAATATCACAGTACATGACGTGGCACTAAAACAAAAAAACCCTCCAGGAAGTGACGTAGACTTTGCCCATGCGTGGACCGATCAGGTCTTTTTGCACAAATCGGGTAGTGAGACGTTAACAAATAACGTTATTCTGCACTAAATGATATTCAACTGTAAATAGCCTACAATAAAAATGATACATACACTTGTTTTTTTTAATAATAGTGAGTGGCCTTTAATAATTTAGTGATTTTAATAGCCAGTGATTTCCTGAAATAAGTGACAGACATAATAAGGCGGAGGAAAAAGTAGTTCCCACTAATCGCGTTTCATTTAGACATATTCGCAAGTATTTAGTTACTTTACACCGTGTTCCTGTTAATGATATAAATTATAGGGAAAGACTGAAGAATCAAAAGTATTCATATTTTGATTTGAGAATCGATAGTAGAGCATATAGATCTGGTAACGGCGGTACTGATATTTTAGTATCGATCCGCACATCACTAACAGAACGATGGATTCAGTCATGGATAGATGGAAGTGTTTTCATGCAAGAGGGAACTGGTTTGATATATTGATTAAAAAGTTATTTTCCCCACACAACATTTTCTTAGGGTTTTTGAGTCAAATTAAGTCAATACTTAGTTTTTTAGTGCATGTAAACACACCGAGTGTGTGATTGTGGGTTGGCAATGTTAGGTTTAGGGTAAGGTGGGGGCCCTTCAGCAGTCTAATAATAATAGACAAGTAATGTTTAACGACCAAAATGGAGCCCAAACTAAATTTAGTTTCTGTTCTCACAAAGCCTGTGACACAACAGTACACTAATTAGTATACTAATGGAAATATACCGACAAGAACACATTTAACACACAATACCAAACTGGACGTCAAACGTCTACAAGTGGCAAAATTGGTGCAAATGCATTAACGAAGGTTAACCACTAGATGGTGCGATAATCAAAATACAATGTTTTTGGCTTTAACGCTGTTTTGCCCAAGAAACAATGGCGATAAAAAAAAAAAAAAAATTTAAAACGGAGAACTCATGTTACATTAACAATGTATTCGAAGTTACATGTTTTTAATTGAAATTAGTTTTTGCTAGCTTGTCAATCATTGTGACCGGTAGCACACCAAATATACCAGTTTCATCCTCTGGTTTTGAAGTTCTACTTGTCTTTGATTGATTGATTGATTGATTGATTGATTGAAACTTTTATTAGTAGATTGCACAGTTCAGTACATATTCCGTACAATTGACCACTAAATTGCAGCACCCAAGTTTTTCTACGTCGAGGACAGAATTGGGATATCCAGAAGATCAAATTGTTTTAGAAATCCACCAGGGCTGCTCTGGGAACCATGCCACCGTATGTCTTGTAGAGGTTAAAGGCCTACTGAAATGAATTTTTTTTTAATTCAAACGGGGATAGCAGATCCATTCTATGTGTCATACTTGATCATTTCGCGATATTGCCATATTTTTGCTGAAAGGATTTAGTAGAGAACATCGACGATAAAGTTCGCAACTTTTGGTCGCTGATAAAAAAAAGCCTTGCCTGTACCGGAAGTAGCGTGACGTCACAGGTTGAAAGGCTCCTCACATTTCCCCATTGTTTACAATGCAGCGAGAGCGATTCGGACCGAGAAAGCGACGATTACCCCATTAATTTGAGCGAGGATGAAAGATTTGTGGATGAGGAACGTGAGAGTGAAGGACTAGAGTGCAGTGCAGGACGTATCTTTTTTCGCTCTGACCGTAATTTAGGTACATGGGTTCATTAGATTCCACACTTTCTCCTTTTTCTATTGTGGATCACGGATTTGTATTTTAAACCACCTCGGATACTACATCCTCTTGAAAATGAGAGTCGAGAACGCGAAATGGACATTCACAGTGACTTTTATCTCCACGACAATACATCGGTGAAGCTCTTTAGCTACGGAGCTAACGTGATAGCATCGGGCTTAACTGCAGATAGAAACAAAATAAATAAATCCCTGACTGGAAGGATAGACAGAAAATCAACAATACTATTAAACCATGGACCTGTAACTACACGGTTAATGCTTTCCAGCCCGGCGAAGCTTAACAATGCTGTTGCTAATGACGCCATTGAAGCTAACTTAGCAACGGGACCTTACAGAGCTATGCTAAAAACATTAGCTATCCACCTACGCCAGCCCTCATCTGCTCATCAACACCCATGCTCACCTGCGTTCCAGCGATCGACGGAGCGACGAAGGACTTCACCCGATCATAGATGCGGTCGGCGGCCCAGAGACGGAGGAAGTCAAGGTGAGGTCGGCGGCTAGCGCGTCTGCTATCCATCTCAAAGTCCTCCTGGTTGTGTTGCTGTAGTCCGCCGCTAATACACCGACCCCACCTACAACTTTCTTCTTTGCAGTCTTCATTGTTCATTAAACAAATTGCAAAAGATTCACCAACACAGATGTCCAAAATACTGTGGAATTTTGAGATGAAAACTGAGCTTTTTGTATTGGATTCAATGGGGTCCGAATACTTCCGTTTCAACGATTGAAACGGAAGCGCATACGTCATCATACATAGACTTTCAACCGGAAGTTTCGCGGGAAATTTAAAATTGCACTTTATAAGTTAACCCGGCCGTATTGGCGTGTGCTGCAATGTTAAGATTTCATCATTGATGTATAAACTATCAGACTGCGTGGTCGGTAGTAGTGGGTTTCAGTAGGCCTTTAAGAATGAGATATGATTGCATTATTATAGGAGATTCTGACATTGTTCATATACAAATCTGTCCATGAAGTGGCAAAAGCACAGGAACAGTGACCGTGAGGTAGGTCTTTAGCTTAGAAACCCCCCAAAAACTATGAATTGCTCCAGTTCAGAAACACAATTCTTTCACTTTCTGGTTGCCATTTTTTGCAGAAAAAAAAAGCCAAACGATACTGAGCCGCAGTTACATACACAAATTGTTGTACATGGACCTCCTAAAGTTGTGTGATGTGAGACATCAACACGGTCTCTTAGAACTCTCATAAAGTTATCGTACTCGATTGTTGATGAGATTTAAAAGTGATGAAATGTCCACATCACGTAGAACAAAAGTGCTTAAGTCTTGGCAGTGTAGAATAAGGCTTCTTTAATAGAAGTTACCATAGAAAGGTATTGCCTTGGAACTGCCCAGCAGGCACAAGACATTGAAACAACGTTGAGAACTTGTTGAATTAGGTCCTGACTTTGAGCAACTCAAACCTAACGTTGGAAAAACATGCTTTTTGACGACGTTTAATCAATGTTGAGTTTTGACGTTGATTTGACCATTGAATTTTGGTCATTTCCCAACCAATATTTTACAACTCAAATACAACATTGAAACAACATGCTTTTTGACCACGTTTATTCAATGTCAGGTTGTCAATCAATCAATCAATGTTTATTTATATAGCCCTAAATCACAAGTGTCTCAAAGGGCTGCACAAGCCACAACGACATCCTCGGTACAGAGCCCACATACGGGCGAGGAAAAACTCACCCCAATGGGACGTCGATGTGAATGACTATGAGAAACCTTGGAGAGGAACGCATATGTGGGTAACCCCCCCCCCCCCCCCCCCCCCTCTAGGGGAGACCGAAAGCAATGGATGTCGAGTGGGTCTGACATAATATTGTGAAAGTCCAGTCCACAGTGGATCCAACACATCAGCGAGAGTCCAGTCCATAGTGGGGCCAGCAGGAAACCGTCCCGAGCGGAGACGGGTCAGCAGCGCAGAGATGTCCCCAAACGATGCACAGGCTGGCGGTCCACCCGGGGTCCCGACTCTGGACAGCCAGCACTTCATCCATGGTCACCGGACCTGTGCAACTCCCCCTCCCCAAGGGAGAGGGGAGCAGAGGAGAGAAGAAAGGTTGTGAGGTTGATTTGACCACAGAAATTTGGTCATTTTTCAACCAATATTCAACAACTCAAATACAACGTTGAAACAACATGCTTTTTGACCACGTTTAATCAATGTCAGGTTGTGACGTTGATTTGACCATTGACTCTTGGTCATTTTCTAACCAATATTCTACAACTCAAATACAACGTTGAAATAACATATTTTTTGACAACGTTTATTCAATGTCAGGTTGTGACGTTGATTTGACCATTACAATGTGGTAATTTCCCAATCAACTACGTGGGTCCAACGTTAGACACCAACATTGTCTCAATTTACATATACAACTATTTTGCAACAAAGTCAGTTTTAAAGGACATGTATGTATAATCAACGTTGTATCAATGTCTTGTGCCCGCTGGGTGGTACTCTAAGCAGTTGATTCTACTCTGACTCTGCAGGTTGATTCAGATTCTTTCCCCATATCATAACTGTATCTATTTGTTTAGTGTTAGTGTGAACAGTGCAATTCCGATTTAAAAAAAATCAGAAGACGCCTCTTTCGTACATGGTCATAAATCGATATGTATAAGACTGCAGTCTGAACGCAAAGGTCGCGTCTTATATTTCATTAAAAGGTGACTAACTTCACAATTCTTAAATAGGAGCAGAAAACAGTAAGCGGCAAAAATAAGATGTTTCGTAACTCATTCCAGCAAGTGCCCAAATATTGCCATACCAAAATTCTTACCCTCTTTCTTTGTAATATTCTAAAGCAGGGGTCCCCAAACTACGGCCCGTGGGCCGGATCCGGCCCGCCAGCGTCTAAAATCAGGCCCGCGTGAAGTCCCAAGTATTAAAAAAAAAAATAAAAAATTGTACCGCTTGCTACTCACAGTGTCTCCTAGCCTAATTTTATTTATTTTATTTATTTTTTTATTTTTTATTAATCAATCCAACAAAACAATACACAGCAATACCATAACAATGCAATCCAATTCCAAAACCAAACCCGACCCAGCAACACTCAGAACTGCAATAAACAGAGCAATTGAGAGGAGACACAAACACGACACAGAACAAACCAAAAGTAGTGAAACAAAAATGAATATTATCAACAACAGTATCAATATTAGTTACAATTTCAACATAGCAGTGATTAAAAATCCCTCATTGACATTATCATTAGACATTTATAAAACATTTTTAAAAAAGAACAATAGTGTCACAGTGGCTTACACTTGCATCGCATCTCATAAGCTTGACAACACACTGTGTCCAATATTTTCACAAAGATAAAATAAGTCATATTTTTGGTTCATTTAATAGTTAAAAACAAATTTACATTATTGCAATCAGTTGATAAAACATTGTCCTTTACAATTATAAAAGCTTTTTACAAAAATCTACTACTCTGCTTGCATGTCAGCAGACTGGGGTAGATCCTGCTGAAATCTATGTATTGAATGAATAGAGAATCCTTTTGAATTGAAAAAAAATCGATTTTGATTCGAACCGTGACCCCAAGAATCGATAATGAATCGAATCGTGGGACACCCAAAGATTCACAGCTCTAATATATATATATATATATATATATATATATATATATATATATATATATATATATATATATCTAATATATATATATATATCTTATATATATATATATATATATATATATATCTAATATATATATCTAATATATATATATATATATATATATATATATATATATATATATATATATATATATATATATATATATATACACAGCCCGGCCCCCGGCCAAATTTTTTTAATCCAATGCGGGCCCCGAGTCAAAAAGTTTGGGGACCACTGTTCTAAAGTAAATAATTCGGTTACGTTTTCTGCAATTGCGAAAAAATCCTTAAAATTGCCACAAATTTGCCAGGACTGACACCTCCACAAATTGGGGCCATGCTTACTTCCAACAAATATATCGTGTTTTGGGCCGATGCGGAACACTTCAATGGCGCGTTTTGTTCAAATCATATACAACTGAGGTCTTCAACAGGGGGTCCGCGACCCCCAGTGGTTCGCAGATGTATTGCAGGGTGGCCGTGAAATTTCTGGCAGATTTAAAAATATATATCCCCCTGCAATTTTTCCGCAAATGTAAATGTCTCTAAATACACATGACCATTGAGCAACACACCGTCATGTTGTTCATGGAGAATAAATCATATAGCATTAATAAATAATTGTATTATTATATTCATGTCAGCATTTAAGATTGCTAGCAATTAGCGCTGTTGTTGCCAGCTAACAATTAACGCTGTAGTTGCCAGCTAGCGATTAAAGCGCTAGTTGCCAGCTAGTGATTAGCACTCTCGTTGTCAGCTAGTGATTAACATTGTAATTACCAGCCAGCGATTAGCATGTTAGTAACAAGCTACTGATTAGCGCTCAAGTTGCCCGCTAACAATTAGCACTCTTATTGACAGCCCGTTTTCAGCAATCGACTGCAATGTTAGTCAGCTGGTGATTAGAGCGGGAGCTTCCAGTTAGTTATCAGCGGCAAAATAGTGTTATTTGAATGTTAATGTAAAATACAATCATAATTCCATACAAGGTATATAAGTAGAGGGTCCTTCTCTCCATCAGTTTGGAGGTCCTTGACCTGGATGACCTTGAAGGCCCCTGATATACAAATTTAAGTTGTCTTTTTTAATGCAACGTAAACCACAACATTATATCAGATTGAACAAAATAATCAGAGTAGGACGAAAAGTTAGTTAGTTCTTAGCAGAGGTGGGTAGTAACGCGTTACGTTCACTCCTTGACATTTACTTCAGTAACCTTTTGGATAAAGTGGACTTGTCAGAATAGATTTAACGCAACGTCCTTTTTACTACTTTACCCACCTCTGGCTCTTAGTGCAGCCTTTGACACAACCGTTACATTATTGTTCTTATTACTTGTTTTTATTAGGTCGAAGTTGAGCTCAGTTCAGCTTGGTTGGTGATGGTGTTAAATGAACCAGGTTCGGAATAACCGATTACTGTTGCACCTAAGAAATCTAATCTAATCTAATCTAATCTAATCTAATCTAATCTAATCTAATCTAATCTAATCTAATTTAATCTAATCTAATCACCACTAAAGTGGAAAAGCCAAAAATAAAAAATGAAAAATAAAAAAACCCATCACAGTCTGATACAGTGATTAAAGGCCTACTGAAAGCCACTACTACCGACCACGCAGTCTAAAAGTTTATATATCAATGATGAAATCGTAACATAGCAACACATGCCAATACGGCCGGGTTAACTTATAAAGTGCAATTTTAAATTTCCCGGGAAACTTCCGGTTGAAAACGTCTATGTATGATGACGAATGCGCGTGACGTCAATGGTTGAAACGGAAGTATTCGAACACATTGCATCACAATACAAACAGCTCTGTTTTCATCTCAAAATTCCACAGTATTCTGGACATCTGTGTTGGTGAATCTTTTGCAATTTGTTTAATGAACAATGGAGACTGCAAAGAAGAAAGCTGTAGGTGGGATCGGTGTATTAGCGGCTGGCTGCAGCAACACAACCAGGAGGACTTTGAGTCGGATAGCAGACGCGCTATCCGACGCTAGCCGCCGACCGCATCGATGATCGGGTGAAGTCCTTCGTCGCGCCGTCGATCGCTGGAACGCAGGTGAGCACGGGTGTTGATGAGCAGATGAGGGCTGGAGTAGGTGGAGCGCTAATGTTTTTATCATAGCTCTGACGAGGTCCCGTAGCTAAGTTAGCTTCAATGGCGTCGTTAGCAACAGCATTGCTAGGCTTCGACAGGCGGCACAGCATTAACCGTGTAGTTACAGGTCCAGGGTTTGGTTCGGTGTCTCCTGACAGTAGTATTGTTGATCTTCTGTCTATCCTTCCAGTCAGGGGCTTATTTCTTTTGTTTCTATCTGCATTTAAGCACGATGCTATCACGTTAGCTCCGTAGCTAATGTGCTTCAACGATGTATTGTCGAGTAGATAAAAGTCACTGTGAATGTCCATTTCGCGTTCTCGACTCTCATTTTCAAGAGGATATAGTATCCGAGGTGGTTTAAAATACAAATCCGTGATCCACAATAGAAAAAGGAGAAAGTGTGGAATCCAATGAGCCCTTTTACCTAAGTTACGGTCAGAACGAAAAAAGATACGTCTTGCACTGCACTCTAGTCCTTCACTCTCACGTACCTCATCCACAAATCTTTCATCCTTGCTCAAATTAATGGGGTAATCGTCGCTTTCTCGGTCCGAATCGCTCTCGCTGCATTGTAAACAATGGGGAAATGTGAGGAGCCTTTCAACCTGCGACGTCACGCTACTTCCGGTACAGGCAAGGCTTTTTTTTTATCAGCGACCAAAAGTTGCGAACTTTATCGTCGATGTTCTCTACTAAATCCTTTCAGCAAAAATATGGCAATATCGCGAAATGATCAAGTATGACACATAGAATGGATCTGCTATCCCCGTTTAAATAAAAAAAAAATCATTTCAGTAGGCCTTTAAAACATATCATTGGCTTTTAAGGAACTACATGGAATTAGTTAAAATTCTGTTTGTGGGATTGCTTATGCAACACATGGACCAGACCTGTCGCTTGCCCACAGTCCAGGCTGCCAACCCACTGTCCACATGGCCGGGTAGTGGGGTTCACTTAACGTACCATCGCACAGCTAAAATTACTGGTGTCCGTTACACTTACTGCTTGCAAATAATGCTAATAAAGGATCTGTGCGTGTAAAAGTCATTCATTACACCCTGCAGGGATTAGCGCTTGGACTAGTACTTGTGCAGTCTTTAAAACTGGTCTTCATACAATTTCCCTTGCTAAATATTAGAAAGCACTTTTTTGTGTTTTGAGCTGAACCCGTGTGATGTACCATGCCTGGATGTTGCACAGTCAAGTATCTGGATATATTAATGATAGCTTTCATTGTACAGTTTTGATGATGTGTTGATTCTCTCAAGTGCTGGGCTTTGCTGGACCACAACGACATGTTTATTCAACATTTACATTTATGTAGTTTTTAACTTGAAATCACGACCCGCAACACGTAATGATGATGAAATAAACACGTTGAAGTTTCTCATGTTGACAGCATACTGTAGTTGTTGTGTCTAATAGGTGCTCTAATAACAAACATGTTTATTGCGATGGTGTCATTAGGAGAAGGTGCTTGTTTGTCAGACACGTCGTCCCCTTAGGCCACCTCGGTGTGACCACTGGCTCGTAATTAGTTGCTCCATTGTGTTCCCCTGAGGCCTGGCTTGTTATTCGCCTCGTGTTACAGTATCCTTACATCACTCCTAATTAACCACAGTGAGACCCACTGCGTCCGTTGTGTTTTGAGAAGACAAACACCAGAAAAACATTTGCCACAAGAAGTGCATGACCCCGAAAAGACCTGTGGACAATAAGAAGTTTAATGAAGGTCAACATGATCAACCAGCACCTGCATCGAATCAGATCACACAATTGTGCGGGTAAACCAAAAACAATTAAATACAAATAAAAAGAGTTCAAACCTGATTGATCCTCAGGACACTGAAATGATTGAACTGGACTGTTCATTGCCTGAGAAGACGTTTTGCCTCTCAGCCGAGCAGGTTTCATCAGCTCACAGACTTAGATAGGGCAGCTCTCGTCCGTGGCAATGGTGCAGGCAGGATCCAAAGTACTTATCCTCTAAAATGTGGACATACCCAAACACAAATGGTTTCACTCTGTTGTGGTGCAAAGGGCAGTTATTCAGTTATCTGTGCCAACACAACAACAATCATTAGGATGGAGTGACCAGCATTACATTCAGTTGTTCCAATGGTCAAGAGCGCACCTCAAACTAAAAGTGCCTGTTTTCTTTTATTTGTTGGAGGGTGACTTGCTGAATCTCTTAGCAAGGGTAGATAGGACAGCAGTGGATGTGGGGGATAGGTTAGTGTCGCAGACCCTTACTCTCTGTTTTCAACTTCGACATAGATGGCCTCCCTCACTCTCTTTGCAAACCATTCGTCTTCCATGTCCAGAATGTTTTTTGTCCTCAAAGAGTGCTTCTTCTCTTTGAGGTGCAGATAGACAGTTGGGTCTAAACCTGAAGGGTTTTCCCATCCGTGCTTTCGCAGTGGTTCTTTTGTTTCCCCAATATATTAATCAGTGCATTTGTCACGAAACTTCACACAAGGTTGTTTTTCCAGGCATTGGGTGTTCGGTCTTTGGAATACACCAGCCGCGGTCTCAGGGTGGTACCAGGTTTTAAGTTAGCTGAATGTTTGGTTGGTTAAAGGCCTACTGAAACCCACTACTACCGACCACGCAGTCTGATAGTTTATATACCAATAATGAAATCTTAACATTGCAACACATGCCAATACGGCCGGGTTAACTTATAAAGTGCAATTTTAAATTTCCCGCTAAACTTCCGGTTGAAAACATCTATGTATGATGACGTATGTGCGTGACGTCAATCGTTGAACCGGAAGTATTGGTACAAAAATGAATAGAATACAAAAAAGCTCTGTTTTCATCTCAAAATTCCACAGTATTCTGGACATCTGTGTTGGTGAATCTTTTGCAATTTGTTTAATGAACAATGAAGACTGCAAAGAAGAAAGTTGTAGGTGGGATCAGTGTATTAGCGGCTGGCTGTAGCAACACAACCAGGAGGACTTTGACTTGGATAACAGACGCGCTATCCGATGCTAGCCGCCGACGCTAGCTGCCGACGCTAGCCGCCGACGTTAGCCACCGACGCTAGCCGCCGACCGCACGGATGATCGGGTGAAGTCCTTCGTTCTTCCGTCGATCGCTGGAACGCAGGTGAGCACGGGTGTTGATGAGCAGATGAGGGCTGGCTGGCGTAGGTGGAGCGCTAATGTTTTTATCATAGCTCAGTGAGGTCCCGTTGCTAAGTTAGCTTCAATGGCGTCGTTAGAAACAGCATTGTTAAGCTTCGACAGGCTGGAAAGCATTAACCGTGTATTTACATGTCCATGGTTTAATAGTATTGTTGATCTTCTGTCTATCCTTCCAGTCAGGGGTTTATTTATTTTGTTTCTATCTGCATTTGAGCCCGATGCTATCACGTTAGCTCCGTAGCTAAAGTGTTTCGCAGATGTATTGTCATGGAGATAAAAGTCACTATGAAAGTCCATTTCGCGTTCTCGACTCTCATTTTCAAGAGGATATAGTATCCGAGGTGGTTTAAAATACAAATCCGTGATCCACAATAGAAAAAGGAGAGAGTGTGGAATCCAATGAGCCCTTGTACCTAAGTTACGGTCAGAGCGAAAAAAGATACGTCCTGCACTGCACGCTAGTCCTTCACTCTCACGTTCCTCATCCACAAATCTTTCATCCTCGCTCAAATTAATGGGGTAATCGTCGCTTTCTCGGTCCGAATCTCTCTCGCTGCATTGTAAACAATGTGACAATGTGAGCAGCCTTTCCTCCTGTGACGTCACGCTACTTCCGGTATAGGCAAGGCTTTTTTTTTATCAGCGACCAAAAGTTGCGAACTTTATCGTCGATGTTCTCTACTAAATCCTTTCAGCAAAAATATGGCAATATCGCGAAATGATCAAGTATGACACATAGAATGGATCTGCTATCCCCGTTTAAATAAAACAAATTCATTTCAGTAGGCCTTTAAAACATATCATTGGCTTTTAAGGAACTACATGGAATTAGTTAAAATTCTGTTTGTGGGATTGCTTATGCAACACATGGACCAGACCTGTCGCTTGCCCACAGTCCAGGCTGCCAACCCACTGTCCACATGGCCGGGTAGTGGGGTTCACTTAACGTACCATCGCACAGCTAAAATTACTGGTGTCCGTTACACTTACTGCTTGCAAATAATGCTAATAAAGGATCTGTGCGTGTAAAAGTCATTCATTACACCCTGCAGGGATTAGCGCTTGGACTAGTACTTGTGCAGTCTTTAAAACTGGTCTTCATACAATTTCCCTTGCTAAATATTAGAAAGCACTTTTTTGTGTTTTGAGCTGAACCCGTGTGATGTACCATGCCTGGATGTTGCACAGTCAAGTATCTGGATATATTAATGATAGCTTTCATTGTACAGTTTTGATGATGTGTTGATTCTCTCAAGTGCTGGGCTTTGCTGGACCACAACGACATGTTTATTCAACATTTACATTTATGTAGTTTTTAACTTGAAATCACGACCCGCAACACGTAATGATGATGAAATAAACACGTTGAAGTTTCTCATGTTGACAGCATACTGTAGTTGTTGTGTCTAATAGGTGCTCTAATAACAAACATGTTTATTGCGATGGTGTCATTAGGAGAAGGTGCTTGTTTGTCAGACACGTCGTCCCCTTAGGCCACCTCGGTGTGACCACTGGCTCGTAATTAGTTGCTCCATTGTGTTCCCCTGAGGCCTGGCTTGTTATTCGCCTCGTGTTACAGTATCCTTACATCACTCCTAATTAACCACAGTGAGACCCACTGCGTCCGTTGTGTTTTGAGAAGACAAACACCAGAAAAACATTTGCCACAAGAAGTGCATGACCCCGAAAAGACCTGTGGACAATAAGAAGTTTAATGAAGGTCAACATGATCAACCAGCACCTGCATCGAATCAGATCACACAATTGTGCGGGTAAACCAAAAACAATTAAATACAAATAAAAAGAGTTCAAACCTGATTGATCCTCAGGACACTGAAATGATTGAACTGGACTGTTCATTGCCTGAGAAGACGTTTTGCCTCTCAGCCGAGCAGGTTTCATCAGCTCACAGACTTAGATAGGGCAGCTCTCGTCCGTGGCAATGGTGCAGGCAGGATCCAAAGTACTTATCCTCTAAAATGTGGACATACCCAAACACAAATGGTTTCACTCTGTTGTGGTGCAAAGGGCAGTTATTCAGTTATCTGTGCCAACACAACAACAATCATTAGGATGGAGTGACCAGCATTACATTCAGTTGTTCCAATGGTCAAGAGCGCACCTCAAACTAAAAGTGCCTGTTTTCTTTTATTTGTTGGAGGGTGACTTGCTGAATCTCTTAGCAAGGGTAGATAGGACAGCAGTGGATGTGGGGGATAGGTTAGTGTCGCAGACCCTTACTCTCTGTTTTCAACTTCGACATAGATGGCCTCCCTCACTCTCTTTGCAAACCATTCGTCTTCCATGTCCAGAATGTTTTTTGTCCTCAAAGAGTGCTTCTTCTCTTTGAGGTGCAGATAGACAGTTGGGTCTAAACCTGAAGGGTTTTCCCATCCGTGCTTTCGCAGTGGTTCTTTTGTTTCCCCAATATATTAATCAGTGCATTTGTCACGAAACTTCACACAAGGTTGTTTTTCCAGGCATTGGGTGTTCGGTCTTTGGAATACACCAGCCGCGGTCTCAGGGTGGTACCAGGTTTTAAGTTAGCTGAATGTTTGGTTGGTTAAAGGCCTACTGAAACCCACTACTACCGACCACGCAGTCTGATAGTTTATATACCAATAATGAAATCTTAACATTGCAACACATGCCAATACGGCCGGGTTAACTTATAAAGTGCAATTTTAAATTTCCCGCTAAACTTCCGGTTGAAAACATCTATGTATGATGACGTATGTGCGTGACGTCAATCGTTGAACCGGAAGTATTGGTACAAAAATGAATAGAATACAAAAAAGCTCTGTTTTCATCTCAAAATTCCACAGTATTCTGGACATCTGTGTTGGTGAATCTTTTGCAATTTGTTTAATGAACAATGAAGACTGCAAAGAAGAAAGTTGTAGGTGGGATCAGTGTATTAGCGGCTGGCTGTAGCAACACAACCAGGAGGACTTTGACTTGGATAACAGACGCGCTATCCGATGCTAGCCGCCGACGCTAGCTGCCGACGCTAGCCGCCGACGTTAGCCACCGACGCTAGCCGCCGACCGCACGGATGATCGGGTGAAGTCCTTCGTTCTTCCGTCGATCGCTGGAACGCAGGTGAGCACGGGTGTTGATGAGCAGATGAGGGCTGGCTGGCGTAGGTGGAGCGCTAATGTTTTTATCATAGCTCAGTGAGGTCCCGTTGCTAAGTTAGCTTCAATGGCGTCGTTAGAAACAGCATTGTTAAGCTTCGACAGGCTGGAAAGCATTAACCGTGTATTTACATGTCCATGGTTTAATAGTATTGTTGATCTTCTGTCTATCCTTCCAGTCAGGGGTTTATTTATTTTGTTTCTATCTGCATTTGAGCCCGATGCTATCACGTTAGCTCCGTAGCTAAAGTGTTTCGCAGATGTATTGTCATGGAGATAAAAGTCACTATGAAAGTCCATTTCGCGTTCTCGACTCTCATTTTCAAGAGGATATAGTATCCGAGGTGGTTTAAAATACAAATCCGTGATCCACAATAGAAAAAGGAGAGAGTGTGGAATCCAATGAGCCCTTGTACCTAAGTTACGGTCAGAGCGAAAAAAGATACGTCCTGCACTGCACGCTAGTCCTTCACTCTCACGTTCCTCATCCACAAATCTTTCATCCTCGCTCAAATTAATGGGGTAATCGTCGCTTTCTCGGTCCGAATCTCTCTCGCTGCATTGTAAACAATGTGACAATGTGAGCAGCCTTTCCTCCTGTGACGTCACGCTACTTCCGGTATAGGCAAGGCTTTTTTTTTATCAGCGACCAAAAGTTGCGAACTTTATCGTCGATGTTCTCTACTAAATCCTTTCAGCAAAAATATGGCAATATCGCGAAATGATCAAGTATGACACATAGAATGGATCTGCTATCCCCGTTTAAATAAAACAAATTCATTTCAGTAGGCCTTTAAAACATATCATTGGCTTTTAAGGAACTACATGGAATTAGTTAAAATTCTGTTTGTGGGATTGCTTATGCAACACATGGACCAGACCTGTCGCTTGCCCACAGTCCAGGCTGCCAACCCACTGTCCACATGGCCGGGTAGTGGGGTTCACTTAACGTACCATCGCACAGCTAAAATTACTGGTGTCCGTTACACTTACTGCTTGCAAATAATGCTAATAAAGGATCTGTGCGTGTAAAAGTCATTCATTACACCCTGCAGGGATTAGCGCTTGGACTAGTACTTGTGCAGTCTTTAAAACTGGTCTTCATACAATTTCCCTTGCTAAATATTAGAAAGCACTTTTTTGTGTTTTGAGCTGAACCCGTGTGATGTACCATGCCTGGATGTTGCACAGTCAAGTATCTGGATATATTAATGATAGCTTTCATTGTACAGTTTTGATGATGTGTTGATTCTCTCAAGTGCTGGGCTTTGCTGGACCACAACGACATGTTTATTCAACATTTACATTTATGTAGTTTTTAACTTGAAATCACGACCCGCAACACGTAATGATGATGAAATAAACACGTTGAAGTTTCTCATGTTGACAGCATACTGTAGTTGTTGTGTCTAATAGGTGCTCTAATAACAAACATGTTTATTGCGATGGTGTCATTAGGAGAAGGTGCTTGTTTGTCAGACACGTCGTCCCCTTAGGCCACCTCGGTGTGACCACTGGCTCGTAATTAGTTGCTCCATTGTGTTCCCCTGAGGCCTGGCTTGTTATTCGCCTCGTGTTACAGTATCCTTACATCACTCCTAATTAACCACAGTGAGACCCACTGCGTCCGTTGTGTTTTGAGAAGACAAACACCAGAAAAACATTTGCCACAAGAAGTGCATGACCCCGAAAAGACCTGTGGACAATAAGAAGTTTAATGAAGGTCAACATGATCAACCAGCACCTGCATCGAATCAGATCACACAATTGTGCGGGTAAACCAAAAACAATTAAATACAAATAAAAAGAGTTCAAACCTGATTGATCCTCAGGACACTGAAATGATTGAACTGGACTGTTCATTGCCTGAGAAGACGTTTTGCCTCTCAGCCGAGCAGGTTTCATCAGCTCACAGACTTAGATAGGGCAGCTCTCGTCCGTGGCAATGGTGCAGGCAGGATCCAAAGTACTTATCCTCTAAAATGTGGACATACCCAAACACAAATGGTTTCACTCTGTTGTGGTGCAAAGGGCAGTTATTCAGTTATCTGTGCCAACACAACAACAATCATTAGGATGGAGTGACCAGCATTACATTCAGTTGTTCCAATGGTCAAGAGCGCACCTCAAACTAAAAGTGCCTGTTTTCTTTTATTTGTTGGAGGGTGACTTGCTGAATCTCTTAGCAAGGGTAGATAGGACAGCAGTGGATGTGGGGGATAGGTTAGTGTCGCAGACCCTTACTCTCTGTTTTCAACTTCGACATAGATGGCCTCCCTCACTCTCTTTGCAAACCATTCGTCTTCCATGTCCAGAATGTTTTTTGTCCTCAAAGAGTGCTTCTTCTCTTTGAGGTGCAGATAGACAGTTGGGTCTAAACCTGAAGGGTTTTCCCATCCGTGCTTTCGCAGTGGTTCTTTTGTTTCCCCAATATATTAATCAGTGCATTTGTCACGAAACTTCACACAAGGTTGTTTTTCCAGGCATTGGGTGTTCGGTCTTTGGAATACACCAGCCGCGGTCTCAGGGTGGTACCAGGTTTTAAGTTAGCTGAATGTTTGGTTGGTTAAAGGCCTACTGAAACCCACTACTACCGACCACGCAGTCTGATAGTTTATATACCAATAATGAAATCTTAACATTGCAACACATGCCAATACGGCCGGGTTAACTTATAAAGTGCAATTTTAAATTTCCCGCTAAACTTCCGGTTGAAAACATCTATGTATGATGACGTATGTGCGTGACGTCAATCGTTGAACCGGAAGTATTGGTACAAAAATGAATAGAATACAAAAAAGCTCTGTTTTCATCTCAAAATTCCACAGTATTCTGGACATCTGTGTTGGTGAATCTTTTGCAATTTGTTTAATGAACAATGAAGACTGCAAAGAAGAAAGTTGTAGGTGGGATCAGTGTATTAGCGGCTGGCTGTAGCAACACAACCAGGAGGACTTTGACTTGGATAACAGACGCGCTATCCGATGCTAGCCGCCGACGCTAGCTGCCGACGCTAGCCGCCGACGTTAGCCACCGACGCTAGCCGCCGACCGCACGGATGATCGGGTGAAGTCCTTCGTTCTTCCGTCGATCGCTGGAACGCAGGTGAGCACGGGTGTTGATGAGCAGATGAGGGCTGGCTGGCGTAGGTGGAGCGCTAATGTTTTTATCATAGCTCAGTGAGGTCCCGTTGCTAAGTTAGCTTCAATGGCGTCGTTAGAAACAGCATTGTTAAGCTTCGACAGGCTGGAAAGCATTAACCGTGTATTTACATGTCCATGGTTTAATAGTATTGTTGATCTTCTGTCTATCCTTCCAGTCAGGGGTTTATTTATTTTGTTTCTATCTGCATTTGAGCCCGATGCTATCACGTTAGCTCCGTAGCTAAAGTGTTTCGCAGATGTATTGTCATGGAGATAAAAGTCACTATGAAAGTCCATTTCGCGTTCTCGACTCTCATTTTCAAGAGGATATAGTATCCGAGGTGGTTTAAAATACAAATCCGTGATCCACAATAGAAAAAGGAGAGAGTGTGGAATCCAATGAGCCCTTGTACCTAAGTTACGGTCAGAGCGAAAAAAGATACGTCCTGCACTGCACGCTAGTCCTTCACTCTCACGTTCCTCATCCACAAATCTTTCATCCTCGCTCAAATTAATGGGGTAATCGTCGCTTTCTCGGTCCGAATCTCTCTCGCTGCATTGTAAACAATGTGACAATGTGAGCAGCCTTTCCTCCTGTGACGTCACGCTACTTCCGGTATAGGCAAGGCTTTTTTTTTATCAGCGACCAAAAGTTGCGAACTTTATCGTCGATGTTCTCTACTAAATCCTTTCAGCAAAAATATGGCAATATCGCAAAATGATCAAGTATGACACATAGAATGGATCTGCTATTCCTGTTTAAATAAAAAAAATCATTTCAGTAGGCCTTTAAAGATTCCTTTGAGTTTCTCAGATAAACCTGATACATCAATCAATCAATCAATCAATCAATCAATGTTTATTTATATAGCCCTAAATCACAAGTGTCTCAAAGGGCTGCACAAGCCACAACGACATCCTCGGTACAGAGCCCACATACGGGCAAGGAAAACTCACCCCAGTGGGACGTCAATGTGAATGACTATGAGAAACCTTGGAGAGGCCTGCATATGTGGGTAACCCCCACCCTCTAGGGGAGACCGAAAGCAATGGATGTCGAGTGGGTTTGACATAATATTGTGAAAGTCCGACACATCAGCGAAAGTCCAGTCCATAGTGGGACCAGCAGGAACCATCTCAAGCGGAGACGGGTCAGCAGCGTAGAGATGTCCCCATCCGATGCACAGGCTAGCGGTCCACCCCCGGGTTGGGAGCAGAGTAGAAAAGAAAAGAAAAGAAACGGCAGATCAACTGGTCTAAAAAGGGGAGTCTATTTAAAGGCTAGAGTATACAAATGAGTTTTAAGATGAGACTTAAATGCTTCTACTGAGGTAGCATCTCTAACTTTTACTGGGAGGGCATTCCATAGTATTGGAGCCCGAATGGAAAACGCTCTATAGCCCGCAGACTTTTTTTGGGCTCTGGGAATCACTAATAAGCCGGAGTTCTTTGAACGCAGATTTCTTGCCGGGACATATGGTACAATACAATCGGCAAGATAGGCAGGAGCTTGACCGTGTAGTATTTTATACGTAAGTAGTAAAACCTTAAAGTCGCATCTTAAGTGCACAGGAAGCCAGTGCAGGTGAGCCAGTATAGGCGTAATATGATCAAACTTTCTTGTTTTTGTCAAAAGTCTAGCAGCCGCATTTTGGACCAACTGTAATCTTTTAATGCTAGACATAGGGAGGCCCGAAAATAAAACGTTACAGTAATCGAGACGAGATGTAACGAACGCATGGATAATGATCTCAGCATCACTTGTGGAAAAAATGGAACAAATTTTAGCGATATTACGGAGATGAAAAGAAGGCCATTCTTAATGTGTGACTCAAACGAGAGAGTTGGGTCGAAGATAATACCCAGATTCTTTACCGAGTCGCCTTGTTTAATTGTTTGGTTGTCAAATGTTAAGGTGGTATTATTAAATAGATGTCGGTGTCTAGCAGGACCGATAATCAGCATTTCCGTTTTCTTAGCGTTGAGTTGCAAAAAGTTAGCGGACATCCATTGTTTAATTTCATTAAGACACGCCTCCAGCTGACTACAATCCGGCGTGTTGGTCAGCTTTAGGGGCAAGTAGAGTTGAGTGTCATCAGCATAACAGTGAAAGCTAACACCGTATTTGCGTATGATGTCACCCAGCGGCAGCATGTAAATACTAAAGAGTGCAGGGCCAAGAACCGAACCCTGGGGAACTCCGCACGTTACCTTAACATAGTCCGAGGTCACATTGTTATGGGAGACACACTGCATCCTGTCAGTAAGATAAGAGTTAAACCGAGACAAGGCTAAGTCTGACATACCAATACGTGTTTTGATACGCTCTAATAAAATATTATGATCGACGGTATCGAAAGCGGCGCTAAGATCAAGAAGCAGCAACATAGATGACGCATCAGAATCCATCGTTAGCAATAGATCATTAGTCATTTTTGCGAGGGCTGTCTCCGTAGAGTGATTTGCCTTGAAACTGGATTGAAAAGGTTCACAGAGATTGTTAGTCACTAAGTGTTCATTTAGCTGCTGTGCAACAATTTTTTCGAGAATTTTGGAAATAAATGGAAGGTGGGAGACCGGTCGGTAGTTTACCATGAGGTCAGGATCGAGGTTAGGTCTTTTGAGCAGAGGATGAATAACCGCTTTTTTGAATGCTAGGGGAACAGTGCTGGAGGAAAGTGATAAGTTTATAATATTTAACACTGATGGACCTAATAATACAAACAGTTCCTTGATAAGTTTCCCAGGAAGTGGGTCAAGTAAACATGTTGTTTGTTTTATCCCACTTACACGCTGTAATAATTCCTCTAATGTTATTTCATCAAAAATAGAGAGACTATTTTGGAGGGCGGTGTCCATCGTATATACAGTCGTATTTGTGTTAATAGAACCCAGTTGTAGCTGGGATGCGTTGTCTTTAATCTCCTTTCTAATGAGTTCAATTTTCTTATTAAAGAAATTCATAAAATCATCTGCCGAGTGGGTGGAGCTACTGGGAGGAGTCCCTTGTTGGGTTAGCGATGCTACTGTACTAAACAGAAATTTAGGATCGTTTTTGTTGAGGCGGATGAGATTTGAGTAATATTTAGCTTTAGCTAAGGTAAGCATGCGCTTATAAGTTATTAAACTATCACTCCATGCTTGATGGAAAACCTCAAGTTTAGTCGCGCGCCATTTGCGTTCCAGTTTTCTACATGATAATTTATGAGCTCTAATTTCTTCTGTAAACCATGGGGTGCGCCTTTTAGGGGCCCTTTTTTGCTTTAGCGGTGCTATACTATCAATAATTTCGCGCAAGGCATCGTCAAAGTTGTTAGTGAGGTTATTAATAGAGCCGACATAATTTGGGAATGGTGCCATTACCGAAGGCAGTAGGTCAGCAAGAGTCATCGTTGTGGCAGCATTAATGTTGCGGCCGCTATAGCAGTTATTATTATTATTAGCTTGTTGACAATGAGTCAAAACTTCAAATTTTATAAGGTAATGATCGAACATTACTTTAGTATATGGAAGTATCATAACTTTGGAGGTGGTGACACCCCTGACAAGCACTAGATCTATTGTATTACCGTTGCGATGCGTGGGTTCATGTATTATTTGTGTAAGACCACAGCTATCAATTATGGTTTGGAGCGCCACGCACTGAGGGTCCGATGGGGTATTCATATGGATATTAAAGTCCCCCATTATGATTATATTGTCGGCGTGCATCACTAGATCAGCAACGAACTCTGAGAATTCACTGATAAAGTCCGAATAGGGCCCAGGGGGGCGGTAGATAACAGCCAGGTCGAGAGGTAGCGGTGTGACAGACCTCATAGTAAGCACCTCAAACGATTTATATTTATTATTTAGGTTAGGGGTAAGGTTGAAATTTTCATTGTATATTAGTGCGACACCCCCTCCCCTTTTAAGAGGACGGGCAACATGCGCATTCGTATAGTTAGGAGGAGATGCCTCATTGAGCACAAAAAATTTGTCTGGTTTGAGCCAGGTTTCGCTAAGACCAATGACGTTAAGATTGTTGTCTCTAATGACCTCATTAACTAATAACGCCTTGGGAGACAATGATCTTATGTTTAAAAAGCCCATATTATAGGTATTGGGCTGTTTTGACGAGTTTTTGTTAAGATTATCCGTAGTGGCAATATTAACAATGTTGCGTTTATTATGCGTAGTGCACTTTAAATAGTTTCGACCATATCTAGGAATTGATATGACGGGAATTTTCCGATTGTTTGCTTGGTGCTGCAATAGACTGGACATATCATAATTTGCCACCTCAGTAGAATGCATGTCCACCTCTGACACAGACACAACAGAAAAAACATTATGTGAATTGTGTATTATTCTAAGAAAATTGCTATGCGTACATGGATTATCCAGCCTGGCGCTGGCTAGTTCTAGCTTAACTGACTCCTCACCCGGACTAACAGACATTGTAATTGCCTGTGACCGGGCTTGCTCTAGTGTAGTCAGTCAAGTGAGACTTAAAGAGTAGTCTATGTTTCTAGACAGGATGATGGCGCCTTCCTGGTTAGGGTGAAGGCCGTCTCTCATCAGCAAGCCTGGTTTGCCCCAGAAAGAGGGCCAGTTATCAATAAAGGTTAGTCCCTGTTGCCTACAGAAGGAAGACAGCCACTTGTTAAGCATGGATGAATCACAATGACGCCGAGCCAATGAAAAAAAGTGCAACGACATCAGCAGAAGGGAAAAATTAACATATTTGGCTGCTTTCTGTTACAAATCTTCGTGGCAGGCCTCTCCATATCTAAGTGTAGGGCCCCGCAATCCGTGGGGGCCATGTTTTGCACCAAGAAGCACATGTAAAATGCCAATTAATGGACAACACCTCATCAAATTTTAACCCTAGGCAAGATTTGTCTTGAGTTTGCATCACATTTTACAAATTAAAGTCTTGGGAGGGTTACAAGTAAAAGAGGAGAACGCCTCTTCAACTTGGAGGCCAATCGAAGGCAGTCTTCATCCTGTGAGTCATCCTTATGAGGTGGACGACTTCTTACTCTTCTCAGCATTGACTGCTCACAACAAGTTCCATCAACATCACCGTGAAGACTTGGAGGAGCTTGTCGACATGACAGCATCTTTTGATGGAGGACTTGATGGATGCTGAATTCAATGGAACATTTATAACTCTTGGTGGCTTTGTAGAAATGGACAAGTATAGATATCTTTACTTTGTCATCTTGTTGACATTATATATTCTCATCCTCTGCACTAACTGCACCATTATATGTCTAATCTGGATCCACAGGAACCTTCATGAGCCTATGTACATTTTCATTGCAGCTTTGTCACTCAACTCTCTTTTGTTTAGCACTGCTATCTACCCCAAACTTTTCATTGATGTCTTATCTCAAAAACAGACCATCTCTTATCCTGCTTGTCTGTTTCAATATTTTCTCTATTATTCTTTTGGTGCTTCAGACTTCTTACTGTTGTCAGCCATGTCTTATGACAGGTATGTGTCTATCTGCAAACCTCTGCAGTATCCAACTATCATGGGAAAAAGAACTGTTGTTATCCTCTTGACTTTGGCCTGGTTTCTACCTGCATGTGAGGTTGTAGTGCCAACTTTGATTAATTCTCAACAAAAACTTTGTGACTTTACAACAAAAGGCATTTTTTGTAACAATACAATGTTGAAGCTTCACTGTGTAAAATCAGCATTTCTCAAAGCTCAAGGTTTGCTTATAATGATGAATCTTGTTGTTGTTCCTGTGATGTTCATCCTTTTTACGTACATAAAGATATTCATAATAACTTATCACAGTTGTGCAGAAGTCAGGAAAAAAGCTGCAGGGACATGTTTACCTCACCTGATGGTTTTATTCAGCTTCTCTTGTTTGAGTCTGTTTGATATCATCATTGCTCGATTGGAGTCAGATCTTCCAAAATTTGTAGGTTTAATAATGGCTTTACAAATACTTGTGTATAATCCTTTGTTCAATCCAATTATTTATGGAGTGAAAATGAAAGAAATCTGGAAACACATCAAGAGATTGTTTTATCAACTGGTGCACTAAAGAAAATGATCCCACTTGTTCGCTACTTGGATGAGAGGGGAAACGTCTTCTAAGACAAACCAAACAGTCCAGTTGTGATCGTTTGAATGCCCTGAGAACACAATGACCCGGGTGAGTGACAACATCCATAGACATAGGATTGAAGTCTTTATTTTCCCAAGTGATTCTTTAAGAAAAGTCATTCACATCATCATATGGTGTTTATAAGATGTATACATGGAAGAAAAAGGAAGCGAAGAGCCGTGCTGTCTGTTGTCATTTTATATGAATAATTGTATTGCTTTATCAACATTAAGTTATTGTTAAGTCAATATCCTGCATTTATTGACACATTTATACATTGGTTGTCACTTTCAACTTCTGTACTAATTTATTGTAAATGTAACTATAATTTGAATTGTGCATATGACAACTCACATTTTAATTTGAATTGTGATTTTTATTTTATTTTATGGCTTCTTGTAATTTTCTGTAAAACCCTTTAAAATTCCTTGTGTATGAATTATGCTCTATAAATAAACTTGTCGTTGCCTTGCCGATAATCTCTTTATTTTCAATAAATGTACTTATGTGCGCATACTTTTATAACACATATATTTGTGCATTGTAACACTAAATTCAATTTTACCTTTATCACTGCATAAGCCATCCATGTATTGTCACACATTCTCTATTATTTTCTCTCCCTAAAAAGGAACGTGTTGCCAAATGTGTCTTCAGCTGCTTTCTGTAACAAGCCTCAGTGGCAGGCCCCTACATATACATTTTTGTGTGAAGAAGCACATGTAAAATGCCAGTTAATGAACCACAGGGCACTTCATTTGAAATTTTATCACAGACATATTCCCTAGTCCCTTCCTGCTCTGTCACTGATAAGATCAAAATGGCTAATTTCCACTGATTTTCTCACAGTGCCAAGCAGTGTTAAAACTGGTCTTGTAAAGCAGTCATACTCTGTTAAATCTTGGTCGGAACTGTTATGGGAAGATTTTTAAATGTATGTTGAAATTGTTATTTTGCAAGAAAATCAATTATTGAACAATTTTTTTCCCCATAAATTTGTTTTGATAAAAAAAAAAACATGGCTCAAATTAAATTTGACTTGGATTTAAAAACGTTGTTCCCCTAGGGGAAACTGGATTAAACACGGCACGCTATTGACCTATTGATACTATAACAATCTACAAGGTTAATACAGTTCGCTTCTCTTTCTTCCCATCCATTTACCTGCTTTCTTTAGTAATTAAATCATTCATTACATATATGTATTGTTGCAAATTAATCAATTGTATTGTTGATAATAAAGGTAATTATTGTTATTTGTATTACTCCACTTG
The DNA here is from genome assembly GCF_033978785.1 of Entelurus aequoreus. Taxonomy (NCBI): domain Eukaryota; kingdom Metazoa; phylum Chordata; class Actinopteri; order Syngnathiformes; family Syngnathidae; genus Entelurus; species Entelurus aequoreus. The sequence continues at coordinate 65,982,992 of NC_084740.1, forward strand.
TAGTATAATAATGTTCATTGTAATTTCTGTGTTGTTAATTTTTACTTTATTAACTGTTCTTTGCAATCACTTTTCGTATCATATTTGTCCATATTGTTGCGCTTGTAATGCAAAAGCAAGACAACTTGAGATAGCTTTGACACACAGACATGTGTGTCGTTTAATCACACAAAGAGAAGTATGTTTTTGCCTAAAATGCGACTCAAAATGGCGGTCACAACAAACCCCCACCTTTGGTCACTTAAAGGGGCCGCACAGAACTACTCACTCTTAACTGCATATATGAATGTTAAACAAGAACAACATTGTTATGTGCACAATAGAACAATGGCAGTGAATAATGAAGACAAAGTCAAGTAAACAGGTGAGGTGAGTTATGACCCTAAAGCAACCGCTACACACGTCCCCCCAGAAATCGACATCATGTCGAAGGTCCCAAGGATGCAAAACCTCGTCGTGGGACCCGGGCAGAGCGGGCGGACGACCCCGGCGCGGGGGGAAGGCCGTGGGTCCAAGTGGGTCGTTTTAAGCCGCTCCACCGTGATTCGTTCAGACCGACCCCCGACTTCCATCAGGAAATGCTTGTCTTCGCTTTCCAGGACGCGGAATGGCCCGTCGTATGGAGGCCGAAGGGGGCCTCGGTGGGCGTCGTGGCGAACAAAAACAAAGGCCACCCTTTGTAAAGAAGCGGGAACATGAGACGGCGGAAGGCCGTGTTGGGAAGTGGGGACTGGGGTAGAAACCTTGTCAGTGTCGAGGAGAGCAGCCAGCTGCTCACCGGCGGACAAGGGTGCAGTAGCATTAGGAATGAAGTCACCTGGCATTCGCAAAGGCTGGCCGTACACCATCTCTGCCGAGGAAGACCGCAGGTCCTCCTTGGGGGAAGTCCAAAGCCCAGGCATCACCCAACCGTTGTCTTTTAGGGATGCCCTGAGCGCTGCATTCATGGACCGGTGAAAACGCTCACAGATACCATTGGCCTGTGGGTGATACGCCGTCGTGTGGCGGAGTATCACTCCCAAGCTCTCCGCCACAGCAGCCCAGAGCTCAGAAGTGAACTGGGAACCCCGGTTTGATGAGAAATCTGACAAGGTACAAGCTACCCACGTCCCAATAAAAGCGCGTGCCACAGAGGTGGCACGTCAGAGGTACTTCCTCAAGCCAGCAGGTGGTCCTGTCGACCACTGTGAGGAGGTATGTGCAGCTGCGCGAAGATGGGAGAGGCCCGGCCAGGTCCACGTTGACATGGCGTATTGAAACCGTAAACGGTGCCAGTGGAGCCCTGGTGTGGCAGTGTACTTTTACAACAAATTTTGATGGAAAGTCTGCAGTTATCCCACGTAGGAAGATGAGCAGCTGGGCGGTGTTACGTACATCGCATCTCCCATCCAAAGCTAGCGAAAAACAGTCAAAGTCGGCCGTTCTATTCTTCCGCTGAAGCTCCAAGATTCCAGCGATGGTCTCAACCCACCTCGTTACAGTGCGTCGGGAGAGTGACACATTCTCAAATGCGCCCCTCTTCTCCGCGCATATCAGCGCAACAGAGTCCAATAAGCACTCCTTAATAAACTCTCCGTCAGAAAACGCCTTACTTTTCCTGGCGATATTGTGAGAAATGACGAAACTTGTCCTGATGGCTGCATCTCTGGGGGTGTGAAATTTGGCAAAAACTCCTTGTTGGTTTTGCAGTTTTACCATCAACGCATCAGCCTCCCTTGCGTGCGCTTCATCAGACATATTCCGGTATTTTTCCTCATGCTTCGTCGTGTAGTGGCGATTCAAATTATATTCTTTAAACACAGCAACCTGTGTACCACACATTAAGCACACGGCTTTACCTTTAATTTATGTAAAGAAATACTTGGCAGTCCATGTCTTGTTGAAAACACGGCATTCGTCATCAACTTTTCTCTTTTTAGCGTCTCGGGGATAACCGGGCATCACTTGTCGCTGTGCACCTTCACTCACAGGTTACACAAGGACATACGCCCATAAATAACACTTTTCAAAATAAAAGCAGCACAGTTGTATTGCACGCACGACATAGATGTTTTTTAAAATTTATTTTGTAATTTGTGATTGCCGCTGTTCACATTCACTCACAATCGCGCACGAGTATACGTCCACACGGAAGTAATACAAATAACGCTTTTCAAAACAAAAGCAGCACCGTTGTATTGCACACTCGACATAGATACTTTGTAAAAATGTATTTTGTGATTTATGATTGGCCTCACGCGGGCCGGACAGGGATGCACAAAGGGCCGGATGTGGCCCGCGGGCCGCTGAATGCCCAAGTCTGAGCTAAATGAACACTTAGTGTCTAACAATCTCTGTGAACCCTTTCAGTCCGGTTTCAGGGCAAATCACTCTACGGAGACAGCCCTCGCAAAAATGACTAACGATCTATTGCTAACTATGGATGCTGATGCGTCATCCATGTTGCTGCTACTTGATCTTAGCGCTGCTTTCGATACCGTCGATCATAGCACTTTATTAGAAGGTATCAAAACACGTCCTGGTATGTCAGACTTAGCCTTGTCTTGGTTTAACTCTTATCTTACTGACAGGATGCAGTGCGTTTCCCATAACAATGTGACCTCAGAGTATGTTAAGGTAACGTGTGGAGTTCCCCAGGGTTCGGTTCTTGGCCCTGCACTATTCTGCATCTACATGCTGCCGCTAGGTGACATCATACGCAAATACGGTGTTAGCTTTCACTGTTATGCTGATGACACCCCCCTGATGACATGCCCCTAAATCTGACCAACATGCCAGATTGTAGTCACCTGGAGGCGTGTCTAAATGAAATTAAACAATGGATGTCCAGCAACTTTTTGCATCTTAACGTTCAGAAAACGGACATGCTGATTATCGGTCCTGCTAGACCAGCGGTCGGCAACCTGCGGCTCTAGAGCTGCATGCGGCTCTTTAGCGCCGCCCTAGTGGCTCTCTGGAGCTTTTTCAAAAATGTATGAAAAATGGAAAAAGATGAGGGGTAAAAAATATATTTTTTGTTTTAATATGGTTTCTGTATGACGACAAACATGACACAAACCTCCCTAATTGTTATAAAGCACACTGTTTATATTAAACATGCTTCACTTATTCGAGTATTTGGCGAGCGTCGTTTTGTCCTACTAATTTTGGCGGTCCTTGAACTCACCGTAGTTTGTTTACATGTATAACTTTCTCCGACTTTCTAGGACGTGTTTTATGCCACTTCTTTTTCTGTCTCATTTTGTCCACCAAACTGTTAACGTTGTGCGTGAAGGCACAAAGGTGAGTTTTGTTGATGTTATTGACTTGTGTGGCGTGCTAATCAGACATATTTGGTCACTGCATTAATGCTAGCTAATCGATGCTAATATGCTATTTAGGCTAGCTATATGTACATATTGCATCATTATGCCTCATTTGTAGGTATATTTGAGGTCATTTAGTTTCCTTTAAGTCCTCTTAATTAAATTTATATCTCATGACACACTATCTGTATGTAATATGGCTTTTAATTTTTTGCGGCTCCAGACAGATTTGTTTTTGTATTTTTGGTCCAATATGGTTCTTTCAACATTTTGGGTTGCCGACCCCTGTGCTAGACACTGGCACCTATTTAATAATACCCCCTTAACATTTGAAAACAAAACAATTTTACACCTATTTAATAATACCACATTTGACAACCAAACAATGACACTAAGTGACTCGGTAAAGAATCTGGGTATTATCTTCGACCCAAGTCAAAGTCACACATTCTTTCATCTCTGTGATATCGCTAAAATTCGTCCCATTTTTTAAGTTAAAGTTAAAGTACCAATGATTGTCACACACACTAGGTGTGGTGAAATGTGTCCTCTGTGTTTGACCCATCCCTTTGTTCACCCCCTGGGAGGTGAGGGGAGCAGTGGGCAGCAGCGGTGACCGCGCCCGGGAATCAATTCTGGTGATTTAACCCCCAATTTCAACCCTTGATGCTGAGTGCCAAGCAGGGAGGTAATGGGCCCCATTTGTATAGTCTTTGGTATGACTCGGCCAGAGTTTGAACTCACAACCTACAGATGTCAGGGCAAACACTCTAACCACAAGGCCACTGAGATTTTGTCCACCACCGACGCTGAGATCAGTATTCATGCGTTTGTTACGTTTCGTCTCGATTACTGTAACATATTATTTTGGGGTCTCCCTATGTCTAGCATTAAAAGATTACAGTTGGTACAAAATGCGGCTGCTAGACTTTTGACAACATCAAGAAAGTTTGATCATATTACACCTTTACTGTATATACCTTTATATACCTATATACATATATACATGTTCTGGCTCACCTGCACTGGCTTCCTGTGTACTTAAGATGCGACTTCAAGGTTTTACTACTTACGTATAAAATACTAAAAGGGTCTAGCTCCATCCTATCTTGCTGATTGTTTTGTACCATATGTTCCGACCAGAAATCTGCGTTTTAAGAACTCCGGCTTATTCGTGATTCCCAGAGCCCTAAAAAAGTTCGCGGGCTATAGAGAGTTTTCTATTTGGGCTCCAGTATTCTGGAATGCCCTACTGGTAACAGTGAGAGATGCTACCTTAGTAGAAGCATTTAAGTCCCATCTTAAAACTCATTTGTACACACTAGCCTTTAAATATGCCCCTTTTAGACCAGTTGATCTGCCGTCTCTTTTCTGCTTTTCCCCCCTCTCCTGCGTGGAGATGTTATTAGGTGACCACGGATCAGCCTCCAAGGATTACGCGCTAGCTGTTCAAAGTCGGGGCCCAGAATGGACCACTCCTCTTTGCATCAGTTGCTGACGTCTCTGTGTTGCTGACTTCTCTCCATTCAAGATGATCCCCTGCTGGCTTCCCAATGGACTGGACTTGCACATGAAGTCGGGAACCGGGGTGACCACTCGTTATGCATCAATCGTTGACGTCTCTGCGTGACGTCTACGTGCAAGATGATCCCCTGCTGGCCTCACTATGGACTGGACTCTCACATTATTAACTGTATCCACTCGGCAGCCATCAAGGGGGTGGGGGGAGTCCTTCCAAGGTTTCTCATTGCGCCCAATGGGTTGAGTTTTTTCTTGCCCTGATGTGGGATTTGAGCCCATTTGTGATTAAGGCTATATAAAAAAACTTTGATTGATTGATGTCTTGATTCATTTCACATTACAAAACACTAATGCAACAAACTTAGCACCACTTAACCTAAGTATCATTCCTCTACTTCAAATACTCACTAACTAAGCAGCTTGATTTACTTTTATCTACAAGCAAATATACAAACATTTTCACATCAACAGTAACCATCAAGGTCTGTACTTTACTTTGATACCAAGATCATCAGCAAACTAGCAAACAGCATGCACTTCAAAACACGCAGTGCTGAGGGAGCCGCCCATCTGATGACGAGGACAAGGACAGAATCATCTGTTTGCGTCACGTGTTACAAAGCCAGGTGTCTTTGGAGGACTATGAAGTGCAACAGCTTTGAGGTGGTCCTACATCTTACACTTTTCAGCATTGACTGCTCACAACAAGTTCCATCAACATCACCGTGAAGACTTAGAGGAGCTTGTTGACATGACAGCATCTCTTGATGGAGGACTTGATGAGATCCATGGAGGGTGAACAATTCTCATAACCGACTTCATTTGACTATTTTTCTGTTAGATGTCATGGATGCTGAATTCAATGGAACATTTATAACTCTTGGTGGCTTTGTAGAAATGGACAAGTATAAATATATGTACTTTGTCATCTTGTTAACATTATATATTCTCATCCTCTGCACTAACGGCACCATTATATGTCTAATCTGGATCCACAGGAACCTTCATGAGCCTATGTACATTTTCATTGCTGCTTTGTCACTCAACTCTCTTTTGTTTAGCACTGCTATCTACCCTAAACTTTTCTTTGATGTTTTATCTCAAAAACAGAACATTCCTCATTCTGCTTGTCTGTTTCAATATTTTCTTTACTATTCATTTGCAGGATCAGACTTCTTACTGCTGTCAGCCATGTCTTTTGACAGGTATGTGTCTATCTGCAAACCTCTGCAGTATCCAACTATCATGGGAAAAAGAACTGTTGTTGTCCTCTTGACTTTGGCCTGGTTTCTACCTGCATGTGAGGTTGCAGTGCCAACTGTGGTTAATTCTCAACAAATACTCTGCGACTTGACAACAAAAGGCATTTTATGTAACAATACAATGTTGAAGCTTCACTGTGTAAAATCAGCATTTCTTACCTTTTATGGTTTGTTTATCATGATGACTGCTGTTGTTGTTCCTGTGATTTTCATCCTTTTTACGTACATAAAGATATTTATAATAACTTATCACAGGTGTGTAGAAGTCAGGAAAAAAGCTGCAGAGACATGTTTACCTCATCTGATGGTTTTATTCATCTTCCTTTGTTTAGTTTTATTTGATGTCGTCATAGCTCGATTGGAGTCAGATCTTCCAAAAATTGTACGTTTAATAATGACCCTACAAGTACTTGTGTATAATCCTCTGTTCAATCCAATCATTTATGGAGTGAAAATGAAAGAAATCTGGAAACACATCAAGAGATTGTTTTGTCAACTGGTGAACAAAAGAATATGATCACACGTGTTAGCATTGGAATCTTCATTTCCCCAAGTGATTCTTTAAAAAAGCCATTCACATCATCATATGGTGTTTATAAGATGTATACATAGAAGAAAAAGGAAGCTCAGAGCCATGCTGTCCGACGTCATTTTATATCAATAATTGTATTGCTTTTTCAATATTAAGTTATTGCAAGGTCAATATCCTGCATTTATTGATACATTATACAACGTAATTCAACTTCAACTTCTGTATTTATTTATGTTTATTGTATCTAAAATCCAGGCTGAAATTTAATTTCATTTTATTGTGCATATGACAATTGGAAATATGTTTTATACACTTAGATTTTAATTTGAATTGTGATTATTTTTATGATGCTAATCTTTTTTTTTTTTTTTTTTCAATATTGCCATCTTGTAAATTGCCGTAAAGCACTTTTAATTGCCTTGTGTACGAATTGTGCTCTATAAATCAACTTAACCCTAACTCATATATATTTATGTACTGTAACACTATTTTCACCTTCATCACTGCAAAATCCATCCATATATTGATCACAGGTGAGTGTGAAGAGGATGAGAACATGAGGCCTGATTTCCAATTGGAAAAAGGTGTGTTCATGCACCAGGTGGAGGCCTTGAAGAACAGCAGGTGTTGGAAGCGCCATCATAAATCATTGATCATGGATGAATCACGATGACACCGAGCCAACGAAAAAAAGTGTAACGACATCAGCAGAAGGGAAAAATGAACATATTTGGCTGCTTTCTGTTACAAATCTTCGTGGCAGGCCCCTCCATATACGTAGTGTAGGGCCCCGCAATCCGTGGGGGCCATGTTTTGCACCAAGAAGCACATGTAAAAGGCCAATTAATGGAGAACACCTCATCAAATTTTAACCCTAGGCAAGATTTGTCATGAGTTTGCATCACATTTTACAAATTAAAGTCTTGGGAGGGTTAAAGTAAAAGAGGAGAACGCCTCTTCAACTTGGAGGCCAATCGCAGGCAGTCTTCATCCTGTGAGTCATCCTTATAAGGTGGACGACTTCTTACTCTTCTCAGCATTGACTGCTCACAACAAGTTCCATCAACATCACCGTGAAGACTTGGAGGAGCTTGTCGACATGACAGCATCTTTTGATGGAGGACTTGATGGATGCAGAATTCAATGGAACATTTATAACTCTTGGTGGCTTTGTAGAAATGGACAAGTTTAGATATCTTTACTTTGTCATCTTGTTGACATTATATATTCTCATCCTCTGCACTAACTGCACCATTATATGTCTAATCTGGATCCACAGGAACCTTCATGAGCCTATGTACATTTTCATTGCAGCTTTGTCACTCAACTCTCTTTTGTTTAGCACTGCTCTCTACCCCAAACTTTTCTTTGATGTCTTATCTCAAAAACAGACCATTTCTTATCCTGCTTGTCTGTTTCAATATTTTCTCTATTATTCTTTTGGTGCTTCAGACTTCTTACTGTTGTCAGCCATGTCTTATGACAGGTATGTGTCTATCTGCAAACCTCTGCAGTATCCAACTATCATGGGAAAAAGAACTGTTGTTGTCCTCTTGACTTTGGCCTGGTTTCTACCTGCATGTGAGGATGTGGTGCCAACTGTGATTAATTCTCAACAAAAACTTTGTGACTTTACAACAAAAGGCATTTTTTGTAACAATACAATTTTTAAGCTTCACTGTGTAAAATCAGCATTTCTTAAGGCTCATGGTTTGTTTGTAATGATGAATCTTGTTGTTGTTCCTGTGATGTTCATCCTTTTTACGTACATAAAGATATTTATAGTAACTTATCACAGTTGTGCAGAAGTCAGGAAAAAAGCGGCAGAGACATGTTTACCTCACCTGATGGTTTTATTCAGCTTCTCTTGTTTGTGTCTGTTTGATGTCATCATTGCTCGATTGGAGTCAGGTCTTTCAAAATTTGTAGGTTTAATAATGACTTTACAAATACTTGTGTATAATCCTCTGTTCAATCCGATCATTTATGGAGTGAAAATGAAAGAAATCTGGAAGCACATCAAGAGATTGTTTTATCAACTGGTGCACTAAAGAAAATGATCCCACTTGTTCGCTACTTGGATGAGAGGGGAAACGTCTTCTAAGACAAACCAAACAGTCCAGTTGTGATCGTTTGAATGCCCTGAGAACACAATGACCCGGGTGAGTGACAACATCCATAGACATAGGATTGAAGTCTTTATTTTCCCAAGTGATTCTTTAAGAAAAGTCATTCACATCATCATATGGTGTTTATAAGATGTATACATGGAAGAAAAAGGAAGCGAAGAGCCGTGCTGTCTGTTGTCATTTTATATGAATAATTGTATTGCTTTATCAACATTAAGTTAATGCTAAGTCAATATCCTGCATTTATTGACACATTTATACATTGGTTGTCACTTTCAACTTCTGTACTAATTTATTGTAAATGTAACTATAATTTCAATTGTGCATATGACAACTCACATTTTAATTTGAATTGTGATTTTTATTTTATTTTATGGCTTCTTGTAATTTTCTGTAAAACCCTTTAAAATTCCTTGTGTATGAATTGTGCTCTATAAATAAACTTGTCGTTGCCTTGCCGATAATCTCTTTATTTTCAATAAATGTACTTATGTGCGCATACTTTTATAACACATATATATTATATATGATATATATGATAATAAAGGTAATTATTGTTATTTGTATTACTCCACTTGTAGTATAATAATGTTCATTGTAATTTCTGTGTTGTTAATTTTTACTTTATTAACTGTTCTTTGCAATCACTTTTCGTATCATATTTGTCCATATTGTTGCGCTTGTAATGCAAAAGCAAGACAACTTGAGATAGCTTTGACACACAGACATGTGTCCTGTTTAATCACACAAAGAGAAGTATGTTTTTACCTAAAATGCGACTCAAAATGGCGGTCACAACAAACCCCCACCTTTGGTCACTTAAAGGGGCCGCACAGAACTACTCACTCTTAACTGCATATATGAATGTTAAACTAGAACAACATTGTTATGTGCACAATAGAACAATGGCAGTGAATAATGAAGACAAAGTCAAGTAAAAGTATGTCAGACCCACTCGGCGTCCATTGCACCATGGTTTGTTTATCATGATGACTGCTGTTGTTGTTCCTGTGATTTTCATCCTTTTTACGTACATAAAGATATTTATAATAACTTATCACAGGTGTGTAGAAGTCAGGAAAAAAGCTGCAGAGACATGTTTACCTCACCTGATGGTTTTATTCATCTTCCTTTGTTTAGTTTTAGTTGATGTCGTCTTAGCTCGATTGGAGTCAGATCTTCCAAAAATTGTACGTTTAATAATGACCGTACAAGTACTTGTGTATAATCCTCTGTTCAATCCAATCATTTATGGAGTGAAAATGAAAGAAATCTGGAAACACATCAAGAGATTGTTTTGTCAACTGGTGAACAGAATCAATCAATCAATCAATGTTTATTTATATAGCCCTAAATCACAAGTGTCTCAAAGGGCTGTACAAGCCACAACGACATCCTCGGTACAGAGCCCACATACGGGCAAGGAAAACTCACCCCAGTGGGACGTCAATGTGAATGACTATGAGAAACCTTGGAGAGGACCGCATATGTGGGTAACCCCCCCCAACCCCCCTCCAGGGGAGACCGAAAGCAATGGATGTCGAGTGGGTCTGAAATAATATTGTGAAAGTCCAACACATCAGCGAAAGACCAGTCCATAGTGGGGCCAGCAGGAACCATCCCGAGCGGAGATGGGTCAGCAGCGTAGAGATGTCCCCATCCGATGCACAGGCTAGCGGTCCACCCCGGGTTGGGAGCAGAGTAGAAAAGAAAAGAAAAGAAACGGCAGATCAACTGGTCTAAAAAGGGAGTCTATTTAAAGGCTAGAGTATACAAATGAGTTTTAAGATGAGACTTAAATGCTTCTACTGAGGTAGCATCTCTAACTTTTACCGGGAGGGCATTCCATAGTATTGGAGCCCGAATAGAAAACGCTCTATAGCCCGCAGACTTTATTTTGGGCTCTGGGAATCACTAATAAGCCGGAGTCCTTTGAACGCAGATTTCTTGCCGGGACATATGGTACAATACAATCGGCAAGATAGGCAGGAGCTTGACCGTGTAGTATTTTATACGTAAGTAGTAAAACCTTAAAGTCGCATCTTAGGTGCACAGGAAGCCAGTGCAAGTGAGCCAGTATAGGCGTAATATGATCAAACTTTCTTGTTTTTGTCAAAAGTCTAGCAGCCGCATTTTGTACCAACTGTAATCTTTTAATGCTAGACATAGGGAGGCCCGAAAATAAAACGTTACAGTAATCGAGACGAGATGTAACGAACGCATGGGTAATGATCTCAGCATCGCTTGTGGACAAAATGGAACGAATTTTAGCGATATTACGGAGATGAAAGAAGGCCGTTTTAGTAACACTCTTAATGTGTGACTCAAACGAGAGAGTTGGGTCGAAGATAATACCCAGATTCTTTACCGAGTCGCCTTGTTTAATTGTTTGGTTGTCAAATGTTAAGGTAGTATTATTAAATAGATGTCGGTGTTGAGCAGGACCGATAATCAGCATTTCCGTTTTCTTAGCGTTGAGTTGCAAAAAGTTAGCGGACATCCATTGTTTAATTTCATTAAGACACGCCTCCAGCTGACTACAATCCGGCGTGTTGGTCAGCTTTAGGGGCATGTAGAGTTGAGTGTCATCAGCATAACAGTGAAAGCTAACACCGTATTTGCGTATGATGTCACCTAGCGGCAGCATGTAAATACTAAAGAGTGCAGGGCCAAGAACCGAACCCTGGGGAACTCTGCACGTTACCTTAACATAGTCCGAGGTCACATTGTTATGGGAGACACACTGCATCCTGTCAGTAAGATAAGAGTTAAACCAAGACAAGGCTAAGTCTGACATCCCAATACGCGTTTTGATACGCTCTAATAAAATATTATGATCAACAGTATCGAAAGCGGCGCTAAGATCAAGAAGCAGCAACATAGATGACGCATCAGAATCCATAGTTAGCAATAGATCATTAGTCATTTTTGCGAGGGCTGTCTCCGTAGAATGATTTGCCCTGAAAACGGATTGAAAAGGTTCACAGAGATTGTTAGACGCTAAGTGTTCATTTAGCTGCTGTGCGACAATTTTTTCGAGGATTTTCGAGATAAACGGAAGATGGGACACCGGCCGGTAGTTTACCATGAGGTCAGGATCGAGGTTAGGTCTTTTGAGTAGAGGATGAATAACCGCTTTTTTGAATGCTAGGGGAACAGTGCCAGAGGAAAGTGATAAGTTTATAATATTTAACACTGATGGACCTAATAATACAAAAAGCCCCTTGATAAGTTTCCCAGGAATTGGGTCAAGTAAACATGTTGTTTGTTTTGTCCCATTTACACATTTTAACAATTCCTCCAATGTTATTTCATCAAAGAGAGAGAAACTATTTTTGAGGGCAGTGTCCGTCGTATATACAGTCGTATTTGTGTTAATAGAACCCAGTTGTAGCTGAGATGCATTGTCTTTAATCTCTTTTCTAATGACTTCAATTTTCTTATTAAAGAAATTCATAAAGTCATCTGCTGAGTGGGTGGAGCTACTGGGAGGAGTCCCATGTTGGGTTAGCGATGCTACTGTACTAAACAAAAATGTAGGATCATTTTTGTTGAGGTGGATGAGATTTGAGTAATATTTAGCTTTAGCTGAGGTAAGCATGCGTTTATAAGTTATTAAACTATCACTCCATGCTTGATGGAAAACCTCAAGTTTAGTCGCACGCCATTTGCGTTCCAGCTTTCTACATGATAATTTCTGGGCTTTAGTTTCTTCTTTAAACCATGGGGTACGCCTTTTAGGGGCCCTTTTTAGCTTTGGCGGTGCTACACTATCAATGGTGTCGCGCAGGGCGTCGTTAAAGTTGTTAGTGAGGTTATCAATAGAGCCCACATAATTTGGGAATGGTGCCATTACCGAAGGCAGTAGGTCAGTAAGAGTCGTCGTTGAGGCAGCATTTATGTTGCGGCTGCTATAGTAGTTATTATTATTATTATTATTAGTTTGTTGACAATGAGTCAGAACTTCAAATTTTATAAGGTAATGATCGGACATTACTTTAGTGTACGGGAGTATCGTAACTTTAGAGGTGGTGACACCCCTGACAAGCACTAGATCTATCGTATTACCTTTGCGATGCGTGGGTTCATTTATTATTTGTGTAAGACCACAGCTATCAATTATAGTCTGGAGCGCCGCGCATGGAGGGTCCGATGGGGTATTCATATGGATATTAAAGTCCCCCGTTATGATTATATTGTCGGCGTGCGTCACTAGATCAGCAACAAACTCTGAGAATTCACTGATGAAGTCCGAATAGGGCCCAGGGGGGCGGTAGATAACAGCCAGGTGGAGAGGCAGCGGTCTGACAAACCTCATAGTGAGCACCTCAAACGAGTTATATATATTATTTAGGTTAGGTGTAAAATTATAGTTTTCATTGTATATTAGTGCGACACCCCCTCCCCTTTTAAGAGGACGGGCAACATGTGCATTCGTATAGTTAGGAGGAGATGCCTCATTTAGCGCAAAAAAATCGTCTGGTTTGAGCCAGGTCTCGGCGAGACCAACAACGTCAAGTTTGTTGTCTCTAATGACCTCATTAACTAATAACGTTTTGGAAGATAATGATCTTATGTTTAAAAAGCCCATATTATAGGTAGTGGGCTGTTTTGAGGATTCTTTGTTGAAATTATCCAAAGTAGCAATATTAATAATGTTGCGTTTATTATGCGTAGTGCACTTTAAATAGTTTCGACCATATCTAGGAATTGATACGACGGGAATTTTCAGATTGTTTGCTTGATGCTGCGATAAACTGAACGCATCATAGTTAGCCACCTCAGTACAATGTGTGACTGCCTCTGACACGGTCACAAAAGAAAAAACATTATGTGAGTTGTGTTTTATTTTAAGAGAATTGCTATGTGTGCAGGGATTATCCAGCCTGGCGCCGGCTAGTTGTAGTTTAAATGACTTCTTACCCGGACACTCCACGCTTCTTTGGTGATTAGCCTTTGTTGTTAGCCCCGCTCGGCATCCCCGTTTCTGCTTCCGCTCACACCGCTTACGTCGCCTCCATTGACGGTCTCCGCTAGTACTTGACTCCACTGCTACAAGGGCCGCTCGATGTAGCCCGCGAAGTATTCCCATGCTAGCGAGGAGGTCCACCGTACATGCATCTTTCAGTCTATAACGACCCGATCCATCCACATCCAGAATTGTCTGTCGGTCGTATGTGATCACAGAGTGTTCACGCTTTGAGCCAGCCATGAAATTGACAGAAATGACGGGTGTTTTTTGCCAAATCGCTCTACACTCCCAAGAGCGTCTTCAAGCTGCTGCATTTCAATGCGCCGCCATTTTGATTTTTTTTTAAAGAATATGATCACACTTGTTAACATTGGAATCTTAATTTTCCCAAATGATTCTTTAAAAAAGCCATTCACATCATCATATGGTGTTTATAAGATGTATACATGGAAGAAAAAGGAAGCTCAGAGCCATGCTGTCCGTTGTCATTTTATTTTAATAACTGTATTGCTTTTTCAACACTTTTAATTGCCCTGTGTACGAATTGTGCTCTATAAATTAACTTAACCCTAACTCATATATATGTATATACTGTAACACTATTTTTACCTTCATCACTGCAAAATCCATCCATATATTGATCACAGGTGAGTGTGAAGAGGATGAGAACATGAGGCCTGATTTCCAATTGGAAAAAGGTGTGTTCATGCACCAGGTGGAGGCCTTGAAGAACAGCAGGTGTTGGAAGCGCCATGTTTTGCACCAAAAAGCACGTGTGCAATCTACTAATAAAAGTCTCAATCAATCAATCAATGTAAAAATGACAATTAATGGACAACACTTCATATCAAATTTTAACCCTAGGCAAGATTTGTCATGAGTTTGCATCACATTTTAAAAATTAAAGTCTTGGGAGGGTTACAAAGTAAAAGAGGAGAACGCCTCTTCAACATGGAGGCCAATCGCAGGCAGTCTTCATCCTGTGAGTCATCCTTATAAGGTGGACGACTTCTTACTCTTCTCAGCATTGATTGCTCACAACAAGTTCCATCAACATCACCGTGAAGACTTGGAGGAGCTTGTCGACATGACAGCATCTTTTGATGGAGGACTTGATGGATGCTGAATTCAATGGAACATTTATAACTCTTGGTGGCTTTGTAGAAATGGACAAGTTTAGATATCTTTACTTCATCATCTTGTTGACATTATATATTCTCATCCTCTGCACTAACTGCACCATTATATGTCTGATCTGCATTCACAGGAACCTTCATGAGCCTATGTACATTTTCATTGCAGCTTTGTCACTCAACTCTCTTTTGTTTAGCACTGCTATCTACCCCAAACTTTTCATTGACGTCTTATCTCAAAAACAGACCATTTCTTATCCTGCTTGTATGTTTCAACATTTTCTCTATTATTCTTTTGGTGTTTCAGACTTCTTACTGCTGTCAGCCATGTCTTATGACAGGTATGTGTCTATCTGCAAACCTCTGCAGTATCCAACTATCATGGGAAGAAGAACTGTTATTGTCCTCTTGACTTTGGCCTGGTTTCTACCTGCATGTGAGGTTGGAGTGCCAACTGTGATTAGTTCTCAACAAAAACTTTGTGACTTTACAATAAAAGGCATTTTTTGTAACAATACAATTTTTAAGCTTCACTGTGTAAAATCAACATTTCTTGCCTTTTATGGTTTGTTTGCAATGATGAGTTTTGCTGTTGTTCCTGTGATGTTCATCCTTTTTACGTACATAAAGATATTTATAGTAACTTATCACAGGTGTGCAGAAGTCAGGAAAAAAGCGGCAGAGACATGTTTACCTCACCTGATGGTTTTATTCATCTTCTCTTGTTTGAGTCTGTTTGATGTCATCATTGCTCGATTGGAGTCAGATCTTCCAAAATGTGTACGTTTAATAATGACTTTACAAATACTTGTGTATAATCCTCTGTTCAATCCAATCATTTATGGAGTGAAATTGAAAGAAATCTGGAAGCACATCAAGAGATTGTTTTATCAACTGGTGCACTAAAAAAATGATCCCACTTGTTCGCTACTTGGATGAGAGGGGAAACGTCTTCTAAGACAAACCAAACAGTTCAGTTGTGATGGTTTGAATGCCCTGAGAACACAATGACCCGGGTGAATGACAACATCCATAGACATCAGTGGCGTGCGGTGAGGTTAATGTCTGGTGAGGCACGACTGCATCATCACAGTCAGATTTACAAACATAAGAACCTGCAGTGCAGGTGTACCTAATGTTGTGTCCCTGCGGTCGTTCGCGGCTCCTGCAGCGCGAGCTGAGCATTGTTGTTTTTGCACTTTTTGGCTTCTTGTTAAGTGACTTTTTTTGGGTGGATTCGGTCTTGAACGTGGAGGGTTTGGGTGTGGGCTTTGGTTGGTGTGGCGCTCCCGTCGAGCGGTGCATTCTGCGGCGGAGGTGCTTGGCACCAGGAGGCGGGGTTATGAGACGAGCCTCACAGTGTATCTTCGCAGCAGTTTTATGAATGCTCAGCACTAAAAATACGTTACACACATACAGTTGTTGACAAAATACACTGTACATTATATACCTCAGCTAACTAAACTATGGAAATGTATAATATAATTCATATAGCAATACGGTCTCACTGCACAGCAGGCCAGCAGTTAGCCGAGTCATTGCACACAATCCATGTTGAGGCACAACGCAGTGACGTGCCTCAACTGGCTGCTGATCACCACACCGTCTCTTCTCAGTATTTGAACGGCAAATGTGAAAATAAAAATAGAAATAATCTAAAACTGGTGAAGTTAAATGGAAAATAACTTTAGTATAATCACTGGATACATATAACAATTTAATTACTTTTTTTTTCTTTTTACTTTTTTTTTCTTTCCATGATGGCAGGTGAGGCCGTGCCTCCCCTGCCTCTAGTGACTGCACGCCACTGATAGACATAGGATTGAAGTTTTTATTTTCCCCAGCCTAAATGTTCTTAAAAAAGTAATTCACATTATCATGTGTTTATAGGATGTATAAATGGAATAAAAAGGAGGCCAATAGCCATAATTACTGATGTCATTTTATATAGGAAAATATGATTATTTTATCAATATTAGGTTATTGCTAAGTCAATCTCTTGCATTCATTGATACATTTATACATTGGCTGTCACTTTCAACATCTGTATTTATTTTAATGTATCTATAATCCAGGCTGAAAAACCTTTTTTTCAATTGTGCATATGACCACTGAAAAGTATGTTATCCACACTCACATTTGAATTTGAATTGTGATTGTTTCATATGATGATGATTATTTTATTTTTGCCTTCCTGTAAATTTCTCTAAAGCACTTTGAACTGCCTTGCATATCAATTGTGCTCTAAATAAACTTGCCCTTGCCTTGCTTATAATCTCTTTATTTGAAATAAATGTACTTATGTGCGCATACTTTTGTGATCATTTATAACATATATATTTATGTGTTGTAACACTATTGTCTTAACTTTTATCGCTGCATAAGCCATCCATATATTGTCACACAGTCTCTATTATTTTCTCTCCCTATCATGAAATGGAAATATCTTAACACAGAAAGTAAAGAAAAATGTACGAGATATGGAGAAAGTGTAGGATTAAATAAGATCTGCTTCTAACTACTTCTTATTTGACATATTCAATTGTGTATGTATAAATATGTGTTGTGCTTTAATGTAACTTTGTAAAGCACATTTTAAACACATTAAACCATTGTTGTTGATGAATCATTAAGAAGAAATGTAATATTTTTGTAATTGTGTATAACTTAAGCACCTTAATAAACTAGCCTGACATGTATTTTTGTGTTTGTATGCAATCATGGAGTCACAATGATACATTCTTCTAGGCAGCCACTTTAATAATGGACTTTATAACAATGCTACGACCAGCCCGTTTCACTCCACAAGTGAAGCACATCACACACTCAATTTTTCAGTCCTAAACATTTTTAATTAAAATAGAAATGTTTTATATAGAAATTATAACATACTTTTTTATCAATCAAATGTGTAAAAAAATAAAATTAACCCAACTTGAAAAGGTATAAGTATATATACGTTATATATAATATAACTTGTGCAAGTATCATTCAAAAATATTTACAATTTACACTGTAAATAAATGTAGTTTATTAAAGCCCTTCTGAAATGAATTGTTTTTATTTAAACGGGGATAGCAGATCCATTCTATGTGTCATACTTGATCATTTCGCGATATTGCCATACTTTTGCTGAAAGGATTTAGTAGAGAACATCGACGATAATGTTCGCAACTTTTGGTGGCTGATAAAAAAAGCCTTTCCTGTACCGGAAGTGGCGTGACGTCGCAGGTTGAAAGGCTCCTCACATTTCCCCATTGTTTACACCAGCAGCGAGAGCGATTCGGACCGAGAAAGCAACGATTACCCCATTAATTTGAGCCAGGATGAAAGATTCGTGGATGAGGAACGTGAGAGTGAAGGACTAGAGTGCAGTGCAGGACGTATCTTTATTCGCTCTGACCGTAACTTAAGTACAAGCTGGCTCATTGGATTCCACACTCTCTCCTTTTTCCATTGTGGATCACGGATTTGTATTTTAAACCACCTTGGATACTATCGCCTCTTGAAAATGAGAGTCGAGAACGCGAAATGGACATTCACAATGACTTTTATCTCCACAACAATACATCGGTGAAGCACTTTAGCTACGGAGCTAACGTGATAGCATCGTGCTTAAATGCAGATAGAAACAAAAGAAATAAGCCCCTTACTGGAAGGATAGACAGCAGATCAACAATACTACTATCAGGAGACCAAACCGAACCAAACACTGGACCTGTAACTACACGGTTAATGCTGTGCCCCCTGTCGAAGCCTAGCAATGCTGTTGCTAACGACGCCATTGAAGCTAACTTAGCTACGGGACCTCGTCAGAGCTATGATAAAAACATTATCTCTCCACCTATGCCAGCCCTCATCTGCTCATCAACACCCGTGCTCACCTGCGTTCCAGCGATCAACGGCGCGACGAAGGACTTCACCCGATCATCGATGCGGTCGGCGGCTAGCGTCGGATAGCGCGTCTGCTATCCTCAAAGTCCTCCTGGTTGTGTTGCTGCAGCCAGCCGCTAATACACCGATCCCACCTACAGCTTTCTTCTTTGCAGTCTCTATTGTTTACTAAACAAATTGCAAAAGATTCACCAACACAGATGTCCAGAATACTGTGGAATTTTGCGATGAAAACAGAGCTGTTTGTATTGAGATACAATGTGTCCGAATACTTCCGTTTCAACCATTGACGTCACGCGCAAACGTCATCATACATAGACGTTTTCAACCGGAAGTTTCGCAGGAAATTTAAAATTGCACTTTATAAGTTAACCCGGCCGTATTGGCATGTGTTGCAATGTTAAGATTTCATCATTGATATATAAACTATCAGACTGCGCGGTCGGTAGTAGTGCGTTTCAGTAGGCCTTTAAATAGTTATTAAAATGAAAATAAGCAAAAAAATTCTAATTTCTATTCGAGCATACGTCCAAGCTTGTGTTGCATCAGCACTGGTAAGTGGTGTGGACTCAGGCGGCCTTGATGAGGTGGATGCAGACTCGGCCGAGGTTTCGTCATCTTTGTTCCCCAGGAATGAATTTATCAAGCACATTTTGCATGCGTCTTACAGTCGAGCACTTGCTTCAGTGGTTTTAGCAGAGGTCTGTCACACTGCGGTGAGGGAAGTCCTGTTTTGGGGTTGTCTGGCAAACTTCCTGTTTTATGTTGAAAATCTAATCCTTCTCTCGTTTCAGGCCACTTGCTCTTCCTCCTGCGTCACTGGTCTGATGTCTCTCCTGATTGCCTGATTGTGCCCACCTGTGTCACCCTCCCTCATGTGTATATAGTCCTCGTCTTCCCCTGTCTTGTCGTCTCGTCGTGTACCTCCAGCCGTCTTCCACAGTCTTGTCCAAATCGCCTTGCTTTATTCTTTGATTTCTCTGTACCCTCTGACGAAGAGTGATTTTGATTTGCTAAAGTTTTTTGCTCAGTTTTTTGAGCTAGTTTCATAGTGCTCTGCCTTATTTTCCCCTCCACTTGGAGCGCTTTAATTTGTAGTTTTCATAGCCCTTTATAGTGTAGTTTCTGTTCATAGCTTTTTGTCTCCTCTTCGTGAGTGATTTTCTTTTGGTGTAGTTAATTGTAGATTTTCCGTGTAGATTTTGCTATCACCTTTTTCCCTACCTCGGGAGTAATTTTCCGTTTATTGTTTTTCGCCCTGTGCTACCTTTCCTTTTTACTCTAGTGCAGTGGTTCTTAACCTGGGTTCGGTGAGTCGGTCTCAGGGGTTCGGCGAAGGTCAAGACACACCCGACTCATCGTGTAAATAAATACTTCTTCCTATCACCGTGTTATGGATACCCCCAAACAATGTTCCCTTTAATTTTCCATCTGATTTGCAGGTGTGTAAATGTTAGAATAATTATGTGTAAGTTATCACACAACTCTTATGCTTAAAGGCCGTTGCTATAGTTATTATCAATTGCGCTGAAGTTGTACTTTTCTATCTGTGCAAAGGCACAACTTGTAATCTTGCTTTGCGAGTTGCGAGTTGTCTCGTGTCAGCAGTTTGTTTCCAGACCCTGCCTGCTGACAACCAATGACGGACATCGAGTACCTCAACGCAGACAAATCAGAGACAGGGCGAAATCACGAGTGTCAGCACATTTCCATTCTGAATAATCACGTATGGTGTCTACTGGGGCTGCTTGCATTACCACTCCCTTCAGAAGCAGCCTCAGGGATGTTAACTAGGGACCTCCTGAATAAATAGAGGAGCACGTGGGACTGTACCTTAGAGCGTAGGGGGAAACTGTAACTGAGTGTGCAGCCCAATGCGTCTCTCCTCATGAGTAAAATTCAACTCTGTCTCTGCTTGATTCCTTCTTCTTGTCTTGTGTAATAGATAGTTCGGTGTTTGAACCTGACAGTAATTTGTTGTGGGTTCATGTACTGTGTTGGTTTTGTTCTTTGAACAAGGTGATGTTCATGCATGGTTCATTTTGTGCACCAGTAAAAAAACATATAACTTTGTCTTGAATTAAAAAAAAATATATATAAATATATTTTTCACTAAAGAAGGGTTCGGTGAATGCGCATTTGAAACTGGTGGGGTTCGGTACCTCCAACAAGGTTAAGCACCACTGCTCTCGTGTGTCTAGCCTAGAGTTTATAGCCATTTGTTTATTCACTCTATCTGGAGAGAGTTCTCAGAAACTGTTGAATAAAAGCCTGCGTCAATCGTTTCCCGTCTGCAACTGAGTCCTCATTCTTGCCAAGACATAACAAAGCCCTACATTTGAAAGTATGACATCTCCATAAGTTACTGTATGGACAGTGAGTGAGAAAATGTAAAACAAAAGATGAAATATGTATGTGTCTTATGTATGTATGTACATATGTACTGTATGTATATACTGTAACATGTTCAAAAAGGACACTAACAGTCAGATAAGAGAATTACACTGTACCTTCATCAACAATTTGAGGAGGGGAGAGTGTAGGACTTTTGAGCAAAGCACCAAGCTAGTTTATATTTATTCATTTATCTTTAATTGCTCTAAAATAAACATTAGCTTATTCTTACATGTTGTACACTGATTATGGGGTTAAAAAATCACATTTAGGAGCATTTAGCACTTCTGTTTTGGTGTGCATGATGGATATTTACATGAGCATATTAGGAAAAAAAAAAATTATAACCCCTTTAAAAGTGGTTTTAAAGGGTTTTCAATCGCAATATTCAGGTGGGTTGGTCCGAATTTTCATAAACCGAACATGATTGGATTAAGGCAGGGGTGTCCAAACTTTTCCCGCTGAGGGCCGCACACTGAAATATCAAAGCAAGCGGGGGCCATTTTGATATTTTTTATTTTAAAAACCAATACAATATATGTATAAAAAATATACATTTAGGCCTCCACTCAGGCTTGATCCTGGGGACCCCAAAGGGTTTAGGTACAAAAAATATTTGAAATGTGTCATTATTTAGTATTATTATTATTATCCAAGGTTTAAATCTCCAGATCAGCATTAGGTCTATCTGTCAATATAAAGTTTTTTTTTTTTTTTTAAAGATTTACGCTGTATGCTCTTTTTGTCAAAGAAAACCCTGTTTTTTTATGGAAAAAACACAAAATATGCAATATTTTCCCCCAATAACATTTTAAAGTGGAATATTTGAGATTTTATAATAATTGGAGCTCATAGCATAACTCATAACAACATTGATTCACTATTTCTTGAGCAATGACACTTAAAAAAAAAAAAAAAAAAAAGTCCCACTAATATTATTGGAGATCCAAAAGGGTCCTGCTCAGTAAAGTATTAAAAAATAAATTATACTTTTTTTTTTTACTTTTAACACAATAGTCTCAAGATCAACTTCAGATATATCCGTCAATTTTAACTTTTATTGTTGTTTATGTTTTTTGTTTGTTCGTTTTAGGCCCTTTTTTTTAAAAAAAAGAACAGCTTAGTTTTTTTATATGGCAAACACAAAATATGCAACATTTTCCCCAAAAAATGTCTCAAAGTGGAATATTTAATGTGACGTACTTGGAGCCTTGAATAGGTCAATAATTCACAATGACATTGATTTTGATTCATTATTATTTTTTAAAGAAAGAAAAGCCAACCCTAGCCGCCGACCGCACGGATGATCGGGTGAAGTCCTTCGTCCTTCCGTCGATCCCTGGAACGCAGGTGAGCACGGGTGTTGATGAGCAGATGAGGGCTGGCTGGCATAGGTGGAGCGCTAATGTTTTTATCATAGCTCTGTGAGGTCCCGTTGCTAAGTTAGCTTCAATGGCGTCGTTAGCAACAGCATTGTTAATCTTCGCCAAACTGGAAAGCATTAACCGTGTATTTACATGTCCAGGGTTTAATAGTATTGTTGATCTTCTGTCTATCCTTCCAGTCAGGGGTTTATTTCTTTTGTTTATATCTGCATTTGAGCCCGATGCTATCACGTTAGCTCCGTAGCTAAAGTGTTTCGCCGATGTATTGTCGTGGAGATAAAAGTCACTGTGAATTTCCATTTCGCGTTCTCGACTCTCATTTTCAAGAGGATATACTGTAGTATCCGAGGTGGTTTAAAATACAAATCCGTGATCCACAATAGAAAAAGGAGAGAGTGTTGAATCCAATGAACCCTTGTACCTAAGTTACGGTCAGAGCGAAAAAAGATACGTCCTGCACTGCACTATAGTCCTTCACTCTCACTTTCCTCATCCACGAATCTTTCATTCTCGCTCAAATTAATGGGGTAATCGTCGCTTTATCGGTCCGAATCTCTCTCGCTGCTGGTGTAAACAATGGGGAAATGTGAGCAGCACTCCAGCTTGTGACGTCACGCTACTTCCGGTAGGGGCAAGGCTTTTTTTTATCAGCGACCAAAAGTTGCGAACTTTATCGTCGTTGTTCTCTACTAAATCTTTTCAGCAAAAATATGGCAATATCGCAAAATGATCAAGTATGACACATAGAATGGATCTGCTATCCCCGTTTAAATAAAACAATTTCATTTCAGTAGGCCTTTAAAGCATTTATACATACATTTATATTTTAACTTAGTCTCTCACCTCAATAACAGTTTTTCTTGCCTCAGTTGGTTTCCTTGTTTTCAATACTGGACCGAGTATGCGGCAATATTGGTGAGCGTTTCTCCAGTTTTTTTTTTAGCATTGTACGATGTCTAATTTCACATTAGAGATGCTAAGTGAAACAGATAATAATCTTTATGTTATCTACCATTGTTTATGTTAACTTATCACTGACATGATCAATATTGATGACTATTGACATGATGACTATTAACATACTAATCAACGTTTCTACTTTTTCAAACCTCTAGTCCCCAGTACAGGGGTCAGTGTGGTTGCGGCTGACCACGAAAAGAAAAGGCAAGATTTGTCACGAGTTTGCATCACATGTTACAAATGAAAGTCTTTGGAGGATTGCTAAGTAAAAGAGGAGAACGCCTTCCTAACTTGGAGGCCAATGGCAGGCAGTCGTCATCCTGTGGGTCATCCTTATAAGGTGGACGACATCCTACTCTTCTCAGCATTGACTGCTCACAACAAGTTCCAGCAGCATCACCGTGAAGACTTGGAGGAGCTTGTTGACATGACAGCATCTTTTGATGAAGGACTTGATGAGATCCATGGAGGGTGAACAATTTTCATAACATTTGACTATTTTTATGTTTGGTGTCATGTATGCTGAATTCAATGGAACATTAATAACTCTTGGTGGCTTTGTAGAAATGGACAAGTATAGATATATGTACTTTGTCATCTTGTTGACATTATATATTCTCATCCTCTGCACTAACGGCACCATTATATGTCTAATCTGGATCCACAGGAACCTTCATGAGCCTATGTACATTTTCATTGCTGCTTTGTCACTCAACTCTCTTTTGTTCTGCACTGTTATCTACCCTAAACTTTTCATTGATGTTTTGTCTCAAAAACAGATCATTTCTCATTCTACTTGTATGTTTCAATATTTTCTTGGCTATTCAATAGGTATTTCAGACTTCTTACTGCTGTCAGTCATGTCTTATGACAGATATGTGTCTATCTGCAAACCTCTGCAGTATCCAACTATCATGCGAAAAAGAACTGTTATTGTGCTCTTGACTGTGGCCTGGTCTTTACCTACATGTGAGGTTGTAGTGGCAACTGTGATTAATTCCAAACAAAAACTCTGTGACTTTACAACAAATGACATTTTATGTAACAATTCAATTCTCAAGCTTCACTGTGTAAAGTCAACATTTCTTATCTTTTATGGTTTGTTCATCTCAATGACTGCTGTTGTTGTTCCTGTGACGTTCATCCTTTTTACGTACATGAATATATTCCTTGTAATTTATCACAGTGGTGCAGAAGTCAGGAAAAAAGCTACAGAGACATGTTTACCTCACCTGATGGTTTTATTCATCTTCCTTTGTTTAAGTTTCTTTGATGTAATCATAACGAGTTTGGACTCACATCCACCAAAACATTTACGTTTTATACTGTCTTTACAAATACTTGTGTATAATCCTCTGGTTAATCCAATTATTTATGGAGTGAAAATGAAAGAAATCTGGAAATACATCCAGAGATTGTTTAATTAACTGGTGAACAAAAGAATATGATCACATTTGTTAGCATTGAGGTTTTATATTTCTACATACTATTCTCAGAAAAAGTCATTCACATTATCAAATAGTATTTGTAGTATAATATATAGTTTAGTCAATATCCTGCATTTAATGAAACGTTATACAATGTTTGACACTTTCAACTACTGTACATATTTTTTATTGTATTTATAATCTAGACTGAAAAACACTTGTATTTAATTGTGCATATGATAACATTTGTTATCTAAACTCACATTTTGTTTTTGTATTGTGATGATTTTAGTTTTTATTTTATCTTTAATTTCTTATAATTTCCTCTCAATAATTTTGAATTGCCTTGTGTTCAAATTGTGCTCTGTAAATAAACTTGCCCTTGCCTCGCCTATAATCTCTTTATGTTCATTACATTTACCTATGTGGGCATACTTTTGTGATAATTTACAACAAATATATTTATGTATTGGAACATTATTGTTTTTTCTTTTATCATTGCATAAGCTATCTATGTATTGTATCTATTATTTTGTCTCCCTATCATAAACTGGAAATGTTTTAACACAAAACGTAAAGAAAAAATACTGAGATATGGAGAAAGTGTAGTATTAAATAAAATCTGCTTATACCTACTTCACATTTTAAACACATTTAATCATTACCATTGATAAATCATTTACAATTAATGTAAGATTTGTAAATGTTTATACTTTCTGCACTTTAATAAACTATCCTGACATGTACTTGACTATTTTTATGTTTGGTGTCATGGATGCTGAATTCAATGGAACATTTATAACTCTTGGTGGCTTTGTAGAAATGGACAAGCATGGATATCTTTACCTTGTCATCTTGTTGACATTATATATTCTCATCCTCTGCACTAACTGCACCATTATATGTCTAATCTGGATCCACAGGAACCTTCATGAGCCTATGTACATTTTCATTGCAGCTTTGTCACTCAACTCTCTTTTGTTTAGCACTGCTCTCTACCCCAAACTTTTCTTTGATGTTTTATCTAAAAAACAGATCATTGTTCATTCTGCTTGTATGTTTCAATATTTTCTCTATTATTCTTTTGGTGTTTCAGACTTCTTACTGCTGTCAGTCATGTCTTATGACAGGTATGTGTCTATCTGCAAACCTCTGCAGTATCCAACTATCATGGGAAAATGAACTGTTATTGTCCTCTTGACTTTGGCCTGGTTTTTACCTGCATGTGTGGATGTACCGTCAACTATATTTAATTCTAAACGAAAACTCTGTGACTTTACAACAAAAGGTATTTTATGTAACAACACAATTCTTAAGCTTCACTGTGTAAAATCAACATTTGTTACCCTTTATGGTTTTTTTGTAACGATGAATCTTGTTGTTGTTCCTGTGATGTTCATCCTTTTTACGTACATAAAGATATTTATAGTAACTTATCACAGTTGTGCAGAAGTCAGGAAAAAAGCGGCAGAGACATGTTTACCTCACCTGATGGTTTTATTCATCTTCTCTTGTTTGTGTCTGTTTGATGTCATCATTGCTCGATTGGAGTCAGATCTTCCAAAAATTGTACGTTTAATAATGGCTTTACAAATACTTGTGTATAATCCTCTGTTTAATCCAATCATTTATGGAGTGAAAATGAAGGAAATCTGGAAACACATTAAGGGATTGTTTTATCAACTGGTGAACTAAAGAAAATGATCCCACTTGTTCGCTACTTGGATGAGAGGGGAAACGTCTTCTAAGACAAACCAAACAGTCCAGTTGTGATCGTTTGAATGCCCTGAGAACACAATGACCCGGATGAATCATAAATCCTTAGATATAGCATTGAAGTCTTTATTTTCCCAAGTGATCCTTTAAGAAAAGTAATTTACATTATCATATGGTGTTTATAAGATGTATAAATGGAAGAAAAATGAAGCAAAGAGCCATGCTGTCTGTTGTCATTTCATATCACTAATTGTATTGCTTTATCAATATTAATATCAATCAATATTATATGCACTTGTTTACTTTTAACGCATCTATAATTCAGGCTGAAAGCACTCCTATTTAATTGTGCATATGACAACTGAAAGTATGTTATCAACACTCACATTTTTATCTTAATTGTGATTATTTTATATGATGATTATATTTTTCATTTTATTTGTTGCCTTCTTGTTATTTTTTCTAAAGCACTTTGAATTGCCTTGTTAAGAATTGTGTTTTATAAATAAACTTGCCCTTGCCTTGCCTCTAATCTCATTTCCCCCCATTAAATTGACCTATGTGGGCATGCTTTTTTGGTAATTGTCTACAAATATATTTATGCATTGTATCTATTATTTTTTTTACCTTTACCACTGCATAAGCAATACATGTATTGTCACACATTCTCAATTATTTTCTCGCCCTATCATAAAATGGTAATGTTTTAACACAACGAGTAAAGACAGTGAAGGATTAAATCAGATCTGCTTCTACCTACTTCTTCATATTCAATTCTGTTTATATAAATATGAGTTGTGCTTTAACGTAACTTTTGTAAAGCACATTTTAAACAAATTAAACCATTATCATTGATAAATCATTTAAAATAAATGTAATATTTTGTAACTGTTTATATCTTCTGCACCTTAAACTATACTGACATGAACTTTTGTGTTTGTATGCAATCAACATGGAGTCAAAATATACATTCTTCTCGGTAGCCACAGTAATAATGGACGTAAGTCATAACAATTTTCCTTGTGCGTATACACGCGCTCACACACATTAGTTGTATGTTATGAGCCTATGTCATTGATTAGTTTCACCTAGTATATCTAATTGTAGAAATGAACTAGCCTTTGCAAGATATTCAAACTTTTTGTATATGGGTTAGTGAGGAGAGGTGGCTTCGGTGTGCTAGCCCGCAGCACTGATCGACACAAACTGCAAAGTGTCACGGCTCAGTGACACAATGAAGCCAAAAAAGTACAGAAAAGATGTGCTGGTTTTGCACAAAGTGATCGTTAAACTCGACAATCAGACGCACCGTCGATCGCTGGAACGCAGGTGAGCACGGGTGTTGATGAGCAGATGAGAGCTGGCGTAGGTGGAGAGCTAATGTTTTTGGCATAGTTTTGTCGAGGTCCCGTAGCTAAGTTAGCTTCAATGGCGACGTTAGCAATAGAATTGGTAGGCTTTACCAGGCGGCACAGCATTAACCGTGTGGTTACAGGTCCAGGGTTTGGTAGTATTGTTGATCTTCTGTCTATCCTTCCAGTTGTTAGCCCCATAGCTGAAGTGCTTCGACGATGTATTGTCTTGGAGATAAAAGTCACTGTGAATGTTCATTTCGCGTTCTCGACTCTCATTTTCAAGAGGATATAGTATCCGAGGTGGTTTAAAATACAAATCCGTGATCTACAATAGAAAAAGGAGAGAGTGTGGAATCCAATGAGCCCTTGTACCTAAGTTACGGTTAGAGCGAAAAAAGATACGTCCTGCACTGCACTCTAATCCTTCACTCTCATGTTCCTCATCCACGAATCTTTCATCCTGGCTCAAATTAATGGTGTAATCGTCGCTTTCTCGGTCCGAATCGCTCTCGCTGCTGGTGTAAACAATGGGGAAATGTGAGGAGCCTTTCAACCTGTGACGTCACACTACTTCCTGTACAGGCAAGGCTTTTTTATCAGCGACCAAAAGTTCCGAACTTTATCGTCGATGTTCTCTACTAAATCCTTTCAGCAAAAATATGGCAATATCGCGAAATGATCAAGTATGACACATAGAATGGATCTGCTATCCCCGTTTGAATAAGAAAATGTATTGGAACATTATTGTTTTTTCTTTTATAAGTGCATAAGCTATCCATGTATTGTCTCTATTATTTTCTCTCCCTATCATAAAATGGAAATGTTTTAACACAAAACTTAAAGACAAAATACTTAGATATGGAGAAAGTGTTGTATCAAATAAGATCTGCTTCTACCTACTTCACATTTTAAACACATTTAATCATTACCATTGATAAATCATTTACAATAAATGTAAGATTTTGTAAATGTTTATACTTTCTGCACTTTAATAAACTATCCTGACAAGTACTTTTGTGTTTGTATGTAATCAGCATGGAGTCAAAATGATACCTTCTTCTATGCAGCCACTTTAATACATACTTGCCAATCATCCTGAATTTTCCGGGAGACCCCCGAATTTCAGTGCCTCTCCCGAAAATCTCCCGGGACAACCATTCTCCCGAATTTCTCCCGAATTCCAGCCAGACAACAAGGCACGCCCCCTCCAGGTCCATGCGTACCTGAGTGAGGACAGCTTTTTGTCACGTCCGCTTTTTCTCCATATAAACAGCGTGCCGGCCCAGTCACCTTATAACATCTACGGCTTTTGGAGAGTGCACAACTGCACACACAACAAGAAGGAGACGAAGCAGAAGAACGAAGAAGAGACAGTCATGGCCACGACGAGTAAGAAGAAGTACGCTTGCAAGTCGGGACGGTATGGCGTAGTGGGTAGAGCGACCGTGTCAGAAACCTGAGGGTTGCAGGTTCGTTCCCCGCCTCTTGACATCCAAATTGCTGCCGTTGTGTCCTTGGGCAGGACACTTGACCCTTACCCCCGATGCCTCTCACACTGGTGAATGAATGATGAATGAATGGTAGGTGGTGGTCGGAGGGGCCGCAGGCGCAAACTGGCAGCCTCGCTTCCTTCAGTCTACCCCAGGGCAGCTGTGGCTACAAATGTAGCTTACCACCACCAGGTGTGAATGAATGATGGGTTCCCACGTCTCTGTGAGTGCTTTGAGTATCTAATAATAGAAAAGTGCGTTATAAAATCCAATCCATTATTTCATTATTATTATTTAGTCATCAGAGAGGGTGTTGAGCATGGTTAGAAAGATAGTGACAGAGAATAGAACGAGGATGAACAATTCAACCCTAAACTCACTCCTTTCCTGCAAATTAAATGTCACGGATGCTGCCCACACCTATGCTCCTTCAAAGATTGTGCTACTGGCTGCAAAGCATTGCACTTTCAAATACAACAATGAGTAGAGGAGTGTTATGTGTGTTTCAATTACAGCAAGGTGGTCTTGCCGCTGGGCCTTGGGCCTGTCGCACCTCCACCGGTGCCTGTGGTAGACTGTGCATGGCAGGGACATCCTCTTCCCTGAGGCAGGCTTAAACCTGACCGCATACCAGAAAAGGTTTTGCTGCAGGGTCTTCAGCTGGGGACCACCTCTCATTGATGTTTCGCCCCTTAGCCCAGAACATCTCCCGGTGGCGGGGCAGTGAACAGGGACGTCTCCCTGACACCCCCTGCAGCAAAACCTACTTGGATGTTGCTTCCCAAGCCTTGTCGCGTCGTTTAATCCAGAGCCAGTGGCTAGATTTCTCTGCTACTTCTGAAAGCTCCTTGATGGATCTGCTCAGGGTGGCTCCACGTAGTCCCAGGTCCTTGAGCAGGCGTGGTGTTGTTCTGCCCACAAAGCCTCTGGCTCCCACCTCCACCGGATACAGTCTCACCCTCCATCCACTTTCTCTGCACTCCGCGACCAGGTCTGCATACTTTGCCTTCTTTCTCTCATAGGCAGCTTCCTGTCCCTCCTCCCATGGCACTGTCAGCTCAATCAGTACTACTGACTTCAGAGCTGCAGACCACAGCACCACATCTGGTCTTAAGGTGGTGCTGCATATCTCCTGTGGGAACTGGAGCTGCCTACCCAGGTCCACTTCCATCTTCCACGCCGCCCCTGGTGTTAATAGCTTGGCGGGTGGTCTCTTGCTGGAATGTGTCGCAGGTTCCCCCTGCCTTAGGAAGTGGATCCTGCATTGGCTTTCTGCTGGACTCTGGTTGTTTGCCTCCTGCCGACTTTTCTCCAGCACCTCTGCCAGCTTGCTGAGCACCTGGTCGTGCCGCCATCTGAGCCGACCCTGTGTCAGCGCCATTTTGCAGCCTGACAGAATGTGCTGGAGTGAGGCATTGATGGTCCCGCAGAGGTCGCAGGATTGCTCTGTGCCAAGCCATTGGTGGAGGTTTTTAGGGCTCGGGAGGGTGTCATATGTTGCCCTGATGAGGAAACTGAGCCGAGCCTGTGGCAGTTTCCAGAAATCTGCCCAGCTGATTGCTCGGTTCGATACACCCTCCCAAGTTGTCCACCTACCCTGCTGCCCCTGTGCCACAGACCTTACTCTGAGCTCCTCCTGCTCAATCCTGATGACCTCAGCAACAACAAGGTCTTTCCTCTCTTTCCTGCCTGCCTTGGACCATAGAATGGGTGGATCGCTCCATCCAAGGCCTGCCCGGCCTGTCTGGACCATGCCCACGACTTCTTGGTGTTGCAGTCTCCCCATCGCCTTCTGGACCGCCTCCTTTGCCCTCCACTTTCTTCCAGTCTCGACTCTGGCATTTGCATCCGCCACTGCCCTGTCAGAGGAGTCCCTTAGTTCCATCACCAGCCTTGCCTTCTCCTGCCTGTAGCCCAGGGTGATAGATTTCAGGGGTAGCTGGAGTGAGTTCCATCCATAAAGGCCAGCAGCTGAGAAGCACCGTGGCAGGCCAAGCCATTTTTGGATGAAAGATTTGGCTTTTGCTTCCATCCGGCTTACGGCTGATGACGTGACTTCGCACAGCTTCAGAGGCCACATCATCCTTGGGTACAGGGTGAAGTGGTAACACCACACCTTGTACTTCCCAGGTAGCTGGCTTGCATCGATCTTGGACAGGCCCTCTGAAAGCTGCTGGTGAATGATTTTTTCCATGTCCTTGTCTGAGAGACCAGGTGCATAGAGTCTTCCCAGGCTACGGATGGGCTGATCCACGATGCGTGGGATGTCTTCTCCGCTGATGGTAAAGGTGACTCTGTCGTTTCCCTTCCCCTTTCGCATTGAGAGGCTCCTTGACTTCTGAGGCTTGAACTTCATCCTGGCCCAGGTGATCAGCTCATCCAGCCTCTTAAGTAGCCTGGATGTGCATGGGGCGGTTCGTAGCAGGCAGGTGATGTCGTCCATATAGCTCCTTAGAGGCGGGAGCCTCTGGCCTGCGGGCAGCCGGACACCACCCACCACCTGCCTTGCCCCGATCAGGATGACCTCGAAAGCTGCCACGAAGAGGATGGGGGAAATGAAGCATCCCATTGCGATCCCTAGCTCCAGTTGTTGCCAGCCAGTGGTCACCTTCTTCAGTGCAAAGCACATGTGCATGTCCTGGAAGTAGATCTTGATCATGGTCCTGATGTTATCTGGGATGTAGAAGAATTCCATGGCATAGTCTACGAGCAGGTGTGGCACTGACCCATAGGCATTGGCTAGATCTAACCATACGACGTGCAGATCTTTCTTCTCCCTCTTAGTGGTCTGGATCTGTTCCCAAATCATAGAAGCATGCTCTACGCAGCCAGGAAAACCTGGAATCCCGGCTTTCTGGCAGCTGGTGTCAATGTAGTTGTTCTCCGTGAGGTAGGTAGTCATTCTTCTCGCCATTACAGAAAAGAAGACTTTTCCCTCCACATTCAGTAGGGCTATGCTCCTGAACTGCTCGGTGGTCTTAGCGTTCTGTTGTTTGGGAATAGAAACTGCCACTGCCCTCTGCCATTCGGATGGTATGATCTGCTTAGTCCAGGCAATTCTTATCAGGGTCCATAACAGCTTCAACACTCCTGGGCAGTTCTTGTACAGCCTGTACGGTATTCCGTTCGGGCCTGGTGCTGAAGCAGATCTTGCCCGCTGGATCACCTGCCTGACCTCGCTGAGCTTGGGTGGTGATGTATCAAACAGGGCTGATGGTTCTGAGGGTCTGGGCACATACCCTGGGGAGCCTAGCGGGTTGTTCCTTGCTGGGTCACTGTACTGAGTGCGGATGTGCTCTTCCAGTTCTTCTTTGGAGATATCCAGGGTTCCACTTGTCTTCTCCTCAAGGAACCCGCGTGCATACCGGAATGGATTCCTGAAGAAACTTGACCTTTCTTTCTCTTTCCTTTTCCCCGTCTTCTGCCCTACGTTCTGCCCTCCGGAGGTTAGCGAGGCGTCTTCTGATCTCATCCCAGAGAGCTTTCAGGCCCTCCTTCTCAGACTCCTCTGCCTTCCTCCAACGCTTGCGGAGCTGCCTTCTGTTTGCCACCAGGTCATCAATCTCTTTCTCCCTCCTGCTCTTTGGTCTTATTGTGGCCTCTCTGATGGTCACCTCGCCATACCTGTTGCTGCATTCTTCATAGAAGATTTCCGCGAACAGGTTTAACTTGGCTACCACTGACCCGCGCAGCGCATTTTGCAGCAGCCCGCTGAGATGTTCATCCAACTTTCTCCACTCCTCGGTCTCGTTGGCCTTCGGCCACTTGATCTTGTTCCTTCGGAGCGGGTTCTTCAGGTTCCTGGCTCTTTGACTTGACTCTATTCTTGGGTCGCTTGGGGGTGCTACTGGGTTCACTTCTTGGCGCTCGTCGACATCCCTTTCTTCTTCCTCCCTCCTTTCCTCCCGCGCTACCTCTGCAACATTGGGCCCGTTGGCACTGTGGTTGTCTACCCGGCCTTGGATCCCATTTGTCTGACCTGCCCCTACCGGGGCAGTGCAAGGTTGCATCAGACTCCCACCACCACACTTCATCTTTCCCATGTGGATGTGAAGTCCCCTTAAAGTTGTTGTGTATATGTGTAAATAAATGAACACTGAAATTCAAGTATTTATTGACCCCCTGCGACCCCGAACGGGACAAGCGGTAGAAAATGGATGGATGGATATATATATATATATAAATATATATATATATATATATATATATATATGAAACACTTGAATTTCAGTGAATTCTAGCTATAAATATATTCCTCCCCATTAGTCCCGCCCTCCGACCCCACCCACCTCAACAACAGCCCCCTCCCCATCCCCCCCAATCTCCCGAATTCGGAGGTCTCAAGGTTGGCAAGTATGCTGACATGATCAATATTGATGACTATTGACATGATGACTATTAACGTACTGATCAACGTTTCTACATTTTCTAACCTCTAGTCCCCAGTACAGGGGTCAGTGTGGTTGCAAATGACCAGGAAAACAACCCTATTCTTAGAAGAAAATGCACAATTGGTCAAAAGTTTGCATCACACGTTACAAATGAAAGTCTTTGGAGGATATGTAAAAGAGGAGAACGCCTTCTAAACTTGGAGGCCAATCGCAGGCAGTCTTCATCCTGTGGGTCATCCTTATCAGGTGGACGACTTCTTACTCTTCCCAGCATTGACTGCTCACAACAAGTTCCATCAACATCACCGTGAAGACTTGGAGGAGCTTGTTGACATGACAGCATCTTTTGATGGAGGACTTGATGAGATCCATGGAGGGTGAACAATTATCATAACATTTGACTATTTTTATGTTTGGTGTGATGGATGCTGAATTCAATGGAACATTTATAACTCTTGGTGGCTTTGTAGAAATGGACAAGTATAGATATATTTACTTTTTCATCTTGTTGACATTTTATTTTCTCATCCTCTGCACTAACTGCACCATTATATGTCTGATCTGGATCCACAGGAACCTTCATGAGCCTATGTACATTTTCATTGCAGCTTTGTCTCTCAACTCTCTTTTGTTTAGCACTGTTATCTACCCCAAACTTTTCTTTGATGTTTTATCCAAAAAACAGATCATTGTTCATTCTGCTTGTATGTTTCAATATTTTCTCTATTATTCTTTTGGTCTTTCAGACTTCTTACTGCTGTCAGCCATGTCTTATGACAGGTATGTGTCTATCTGCAAACCTCTGCAGTATCCAACTATCATGGGAAAAAGAACTGTTATTGTCCTCTTGACTTTGGCCTGGCTTCTACCTGCATGTGTGGGTGTACCGTTAACTATATTTATTTCTAAACAAAAACTCTGTGACTATACAACAAAGGGTATTTTATGTAACAACACAATTCTTAAGCTTCACTGTGTAAAATCAACATTTGTTACCCTTTATGGTTTGTTTGTAATGGTGAGTTTGGCTGATGTTCCTGTGATGTTCATCCTTTTTACGTACATAAAAATATTTATAATAACGTATCACAGGTGTGCAGAAGTCAGGAAAAAAGCGGCAGAGACATGTTTACCTCACCTGATGGTTTTATTCATCTTCACTTGTTTGTGTCTGTTTAATGTCATCATTGCTCGATTGGAGTCAGATCTTCCAAAAATTGTACGTTTAATAATGACCGTACAAATACTTGTGTATAATCCTCTGTTTAATCCAATCATTTATGGAGTGAAAATGAAGGAAATCTGGAAACACATCAAGGGATTGTTTTATCCACTGGTGAACTAAAGAAAATGATCCCACTTGTTCGCTACTTGGATGAGAGGGGAAACGTCTTCTAAGACAAACCAAACAGTCCAGTTGTGATCGTTTGAATGCCCTGAAAACACAATGACCCGGGTGAATCATAAATCCATAGATATAGCATTGAAGTCTTTATTTTCCCAAGTGATCCTTTAAGAAAAGTAATTTACATTATCATATGGTGTTTATAAGATGTATAAATGGAAGAAAAAGGAAGCAAAGAGCCATGCTGTCTGATGTCATTTTATATCACTAATTATATTGCTTTATCAATATTAATATCAATCAATATTATATGCACTTATTTACTTTTAATGCATCTATAATTCAGGCTGAAAACACTCCTATTTAATTGTGCATATGACAACTAAAAGTATGTTATCCACACTCACATTTTTATCTTAATTGTGATTATTTTATATGATGATTATTTTTTTTCATTTTATTTCTTGCCTTCTTGTTATTTTTTCTGAAGCACTTTGAATTGCCTTGTTAAGAATTGTGTTTTATAAATAAACTCGCCATCTCATTTTTCCCCATTAAATTGACCTATGTGGGCATACTTTTTTGGTAATTGACTACAAATATATTTATGTATTGTATCTATTTTTTTTTACCTTTACCACTGCATAAGCAATACATGTATTGTCACACATTCTCAATTCTTTTCTCGCCCTATCATAAAATGGTAATGTTTTAACACAACAAGTAAAGATAGTGAAGGATTAAATAAGATCTGCTTCTACCTACTTCTTCATATTCAATTCTGTTTATATAAATATGAGTTGTGCTTTAACGTAACTTTTGTAAAGCACATTTTAAACAAATTAAACCCTTTTCATTGATAAATCATTTAAAATACATTTTATATTTTGTAACTGTTTATATCTTCTACACCTTAAACTATACTGACATGAACTTTTGTGTTTGTATGCAATCAACATGGAGTCAAAATATACATTCTTCTCGGTAGCCACAGTAATAATGGACGTTAGTCATAACAATGTTCCTTGTGCGTATACACGCACTCACACACATTAGTTGTGCATGTGCATGTGAGCTGTGTGCTTGGTATTTTTATGTATTTTATGTATTTTTATCTATTTATCTATGTTCTTATGTTTTTATGTGTTATTATGAATTTGCATGAATTAGTTTTGCATACAATTTCATTGTCCAATGTACAATGACAATATTGATATATTCTATTCCATTCTATTCTAGTTGTATGTTATGAGCCTATGTCATTTATTACTTTCACCTAGTAAATCTAATTGTAGGATTAAACTAACCTTTGCAATATATTCAAACATTTTGAATTTCACCTGTATATGGGTTAGTGAGGAGGAGCCATGTAAGAAAATACACTATCTTAAGGAGCCAACACAGACCCAGGTCACAGACCCAAGGACCTAGGAGTCTCCTTGCTGAGGAGCCCACGAGATAGAGCCGCAGCATGGATGTCAACCCACTCATCAAGTCCTGGGGCCTTATGTACAAAGGGTGAAGATGCACAAAAACGTGGCATGGACCTCTGCCAGGACCTACCTCGTAATAGTAAAGAATCCTTCAAAAAATCCTGAATCCAGACAATGATCCGGATCACCCCCAAAGTCTCATCGCATGTGCCTCATGCACTTTGTGATATTTTCTGAAAGTCACATCAAAAACCGTTAACCCCTTTTTGAGACATGCTGCTAACAAATGGAGACAAACAAACCGCAACAAACACATAAAAAGTAATTAATCGAAGGATAAATACAATTATTCATGTTGTTTTATTCATCTGTCGCTTCCCAACAGGCCTCAAGATGGTTTGCTCTTTACCTTCTTGTCATTCATCCACTTTTTTTGTGGTGGAAGTGGGTAAGCCAACATACACACAGAGTTTATTTAGCCTTGTAATGTAAATGTAAGGTAAAGTAGTAGAAATAAAAATATCCAAACATGTATTTGTCTCATTTTGAACATTTTCTCTAATGTATTCAAAACATACACATTATGTTTTGAGTTAGGTTGTACAGTTGGAATTTATTGCTCTTCCAAGGGAACCAGATCTTGGGGAGCCGATCAAAAAATTGGCTCGTAACAGTTGCATGACCCAAATAAAGAAGCCAGACCGACACACTGCAAAGGCAGGCTTAAATAATGTCAGTGATGACAAACAGGTGCGTGTCCGGAATGCAAGCGGCAGGTGAAAATAATAAGTAGCCATGGTAACAAACTCAGGTGCATAAACAGGAACTAAATGAGTCCAAAACTAACAGAACATAACTAAAAAAAAACATGATCTAAACCACAGATCATGACAGAGCTCCCCCTTAAGGACAGATCACAGATGTAAAAAAAAAAAGACAAAAACCAAGCAGGGTCAAAAGTCACGGGAGGGCGGAGGGAGGACTTGGCGGTGGGTCGCCAGGCCAAGTGTCCCCGAATCCACCGAGGACAAGTCAAGTGGCGGCGGCGAGTGGAACGCTGCTGCAGCAGGCGAGGCAGGCGACCCGGGAGCGGCCACATCCAAGGTCGACGGGGAGGTGGGCGCGTCAGCGTCGTCGTCGTGGCAGGCTTGGAAGCAGGGGACAAGTCAGGCGTAGAAGCAGGCGACTAGTCAGGCGTGAAAGCAGCAGCAGACGAGTCAGGCATGGAAGCAGCAGCAGATAAAGCAGGCGCGGGTGCAGCAGACGTAGCAGGCGCGGGTGCAGCAGATGAAGCAGGCGTGGGTGCAGCAGACGAAGCAAGCATGGGTGCAGCAGACGAAGCAGGCGCGGGTACAGCCACTGGAGCCAGTCGTGGTGCAGGAACAGAAACTGGTGCCAGTCATGGTGCAGGAACAGAAACTGGTGCCAGCCATGGTGCAGGAACAGGAAGTGGTGCCAGCCGTGGTGCAGGATTAGGAACTGGAGCCAGCCGTGGTGCAGGAACAGGAACTGGTGCCAGCCGTGGTGCAGGAACAGGAGCAGATGCTAGCCGAGGAGCAGGAACAGGAACTGGATTTGGAACAGCAGGTTCAGATGCTGGAGAGGATGGTGTTTGCAGGCCCACCCGAGATGATGGTGGCGTCTGCAGGCCCACCCGAGATGATTTCCAGTTCTTTGTTGTAGGATCTTCTGTAACATGTCCATATCAATATATGGTATGGTCTGTGTTCTTGGTGTGGGTACCATTGAGATGATGTAAAAGTCACAAAGCTACATTGATACCAAGTACTGCATCAATGTCAATACTTATCAAGATCTTCTATTTTACTCACCACCAAGACTTTTGCTTCCTCTGGCGTCCCATTTAGTTTGATGAAGATCTTACAGTTCGTTACCCAGGTTTGTTGAATTTTGCTTTGCCTTTTAAGTTGTCGTGCGATCCTTGCGATGTCAGCATTTTTCTTTGTCAAGTGTTCATTCATGAAAACATCTGTACCTTTCAGTTTACGTCCTTGCTTCAATAGTGCCATTTTCTTTTTCCTGTTTGTGAATCTCATGATGACAGCTGGTGGTCTCTGGTTCCTCATGGGCAGTGGTTGACAAGTCTCGATGTGCTCCAGGTCCATCTCTATCCCCCTGCTCTGGAAATAGGAAGCCACCTGTTGCTCCTTGACTGTGTCTCCTGTTCGCTGGGCTCCCCGCTGTCTGCGGCCACCGCACGGGCGTAGGAACGCGGCTTGAATTTGATGCCGGTGATGACCAAATCATTCATGCGGGAGTATTGCTCCAGCTTGTCCACTCGCCGCTCCAGGTCCACAATGCGCCGGTCTTTTTCCACGTTCTGGAGGCGTAGTTGTTTCACCTCCTCCTGTAGCCCCAGAAGCTGCTTCTGCTGCGTTCTGACCGCAGTCACATCGCTGCACAGGGAGTGGAGTGTGAGCTTCATCTCCTCGAACTCCTCCGATGTCGGGCTTTTCCTTGGTGGGGGAATTCTGATGGTCTATATGCCGAAGCATCCAGCAACAGAAGAAATCCACACCTCTGTATCTCAGGCTGCTAATGCTAGCCGGCTTCGGTGTGCTAGTCCGCAGCACCGATCAACACAGACTGCAAAGTGTCACGGCTCAGTGACACAGTGAAGCCAAAAAAGTACAAAAAAGTACAGAAAAGATGTGCTGGTTTTGCACAAAGTGATCGTTAAACTCGACAATCAGACGCGCGCGAACTACGTGGACCCCGACTTAAACAAGTTGAAACACTCATTTGGGTGTTACCATTTAGTGGTCAATTGTACGGAATATGTACTGAACTGTGCAATCTACTAATAAAAGTTTCAATCAATCCAAAGAGGAAGTGATATATAGTTTAGTCAATATCCTGCATTTATTGAAACGTTATACAATGTTTGACACTTTCAACTACTGTACATATTTTTTTATTGTATTTATAATCTAGACTGAAAAACACTTTTATCTAATTGTGCGTATGATAACGTTTGTTATCTAAACTCACATTTTGTTTTTGTATTGTGATGATTTTAGTTTTGATTTTATCTTGAATTTCTTATAATTTCCTCTAAATAATTTTGAATAGCCATGTGTTCAAATTGTGCTCTGTAAATAAACTTACCCTTGCCTCGCCTATAATCTCTTTATTTTCATTAAATTGACCTATGTGGGCATACTTTTGTGATAATTTACAACAAATATATTTATGTATTGGAACATTATTGTTTTTCTTTTATCATTGCATAAGCTATCTATGTATTGTCTCTGTTATTTTCTCTCCCTATCATAAAATGGAAATGTTTTAACACAAAACGTAAAGAAAAAATACTGAGATATGGAGACAGTGTAGTATTAAATAAGATCTGCTTCTACCTACTTCACATTTTAAACACATTTAATCATTACCATTGATAAATCATTTACAATAAATGTAAGATTTCGTAAATGTTTATACTTTCTGCACTTTAATAAACTATCCTGACATGTACTTTTGTGTTTGTATGTAATCAGCATGGAGTCAAAATGGTACCTTCTTCTATGCAGCCACATACATACATACTTGTCAACCCTCCCGAATTTTTCCGGGAGACTCCCGAATTTCAGTGCCTCTCTCGAAAATCTCCCGGGACAACCATTCTCCCGAATTTCTCCCGTATTCCAGCCAGACAACAAGGCACGCCCCCTCCAGGTCCATGCAGACCTGAGTGAGGCAAGCCTTCCGTCACGTCCGCTTTTTCTCCATATAAACAGCGTGCCGGCCCAGTCACCTTATAACAGCGTTTCTCAAATTCCCCTCTATTGGTGGGGAATAGAGACATGACAGGTGGGGCGCGAGGAACGGGAGGAAATTTCACTTCAATTTTTTTTTTTTTGAAATTATATTTTTAGATTTTTTTTTTACTATTCTTTCATTTTCTATACACACTGTAAATCACTTTGTGATTCTGTCTGTGAAATCCGCTATATAAATAAATGTAAATTACTTATTTTTCCTGTAGGCTTTAAATTTCTACGTAGGAGCGCAAGTTTGACAGACATAGCAACAGTAACTAATGGGGGCGGGGCTAAGCGGAAGCTTTGTGAATGGCGAGTCACTGTGCGAGGATTTGCTGTTTTGCAAATACATAAAAAATAGAGCCACTGCTGATGAGCTGTTCAAGATAATGGGCAGTTTCCTCAAAGAACACGATCTTAAATGAGAAAACTGTGTGGGCTTTTGCTCTGATGGCGCACAGACCATGGCAAAGTCAAGAAACGGGCTGCAGGCTCTAATAAAGAGGGTTGCGCCAAATGCGCATTGGACACACTGAGTCATTCACCGGGAAGCACTCGTGTCAAGGCAGCTCAGCCCCGAACTCAATGAGGTTTTAACAGTGGCAGTGTCAAGCCTGCAACCCCGATTTGAAAAGCTGTGCAGTGCAAAACAGGCTAATGCTGGAGTACTGTAAAACTCATGTTCACTTGCCCTGTCTTGCCAAATGCATATAGCTCCTCCTTTTTTTTTGCAAAGATTGCAAAGTGGCACTTTTATTTTTATTTATTATTGAACTTGATGCAAGTTATTTGATTTATTATTGAAATTGATGCAAGTTATAACACTTTTATTTGATTTATTATTGAACTTGATGCAAGTTATAACACTTTTTTTGATTTATTATTGAACTTGATGCAAGTTATAACACTTTTTTTGATTTATTATTGAACTTGATGCAAGTTATAACACTTTTTTTGATTTATTATTGAACTTGATGCAAGTTATAACACTTTTGTTTTATTTATTATTGAACTTGATGCAAGTTATTTTATTTGATATTGAACTTGATGCAAGTTATACCACAGTTGCACAGTTATTTTATTGATTATTGAACTTGATGTTATTTTATGTTATTGAGTTTGAATGTATACGACTTGATGTTACTTGATGTTCAATACATTTGAAAATGTTAAGCTTGGCATCAGCGTTCTGTTGGGGCGATGGGGGCAGGTGGGGCTTGAAAACTCCCCCTTGTCCAAAGTGGGGGATGACAAAAAAAGTTTAGAACCACTGCCTTATAACATCTACGGCTTTTGGAGAGTGCACAACTGCCCACACAACAAGAAGGAGACGAAGCAGAAGAACGAAGAAGAGACAGTCATGGCCACGACGAGTAAGAAGAAGAAGTACGCTTGCAAGTCGGGACGGTATGGCGTAGTGGGTAGAGCGGCCGTGTCAGAAACCTGAGGGTTGCAGGTTCGCTCCCCGCCTCTTGACATCCAAATCCAAATCGCTGCTGTTGTGTCCTTGGGCAGGACACTTCACCCTTGCCCCCGGTGCCGCTCACACTAATGAATGAATGATGAATGAATGGTAGGTGGTGGTCGGAGGGGCCGCAGGCGCAAACTGGCAGCCTGGCTTCCTTCAGTCTACCCCAGGGCAGCTGTGGCTACAAATGTAGCTTACCACCACCAGGTGTGAATGAATGATGGGTTCCCACTTCTCTGTGAGTGCTTTGAGTATCTAATAATAGAAAAGTGCTTTATAAAATCTAATCCATTATTTAATTATTATTATTAAGTCATCAGAGAGGGTGTTGAGCATGGTTAGAAAGATAGTGACAGAGAATAGAACGAGGATGGACAATTCAACCCTAAACTCACTCCTTTCCTGCAAATTAAATTTCACAGATGCTGCCCACACCTATGCTCCTTCAAAGGCTGTGCTACTGGCTGCAAAGCATTGCACTTTCAAATACAACAATGAGTAGAGGAGTGTTATGTGTGTGTATATGTGTAAATAAATGAACACTGAAATTCAAGTATTTATTGACCCCCTGCCACCCCGAACGGGACAAGCAGTAGAAAATGTATATATATATATATATATATATATATATATATATATATATATATATATATATATATATATATATATATATATATATATATATATATATATATATATATATATATATACACAGGGACATGCACATGATTATAGAGGGGCAGGGGCTCAATATATATATATATATATATATATATATATATATATATATATATATATATATATATATATATATATATATATATATATATATATATGTATATATATATATATATATATATATATATATATATATATCTATATATATATATATCTATATATATATGTATATATATATATATATATATATATATATATATATATATATATATATATATATATATATATATATATATATAATAAAATGAACATATATATATATAGCTAGAATTCACTGAAAGTCAAGTACTTCTTTTATTTATATATATATATATATATATATATATATATATATATATATATATATATATATATATATATATATATATATATATATATATATATATATATATATATATATTTTGTCCTGTCCAGCTTGTCAGGCAAATCATATAGCAGATGTAGATGCCCATATCGGCTGTTCAGATTTACTTTACAAAAGAGAAGTGTAGGATACTTCTCTTGTTGCCTTATTTGTATTTGACTTTATTAAATGTATTTATATTATCATTTGGTGCAGCCGGGCCGGAGCAGGAGGGGATAGAAAGAGAAAAAAAAGGAAGACAGAGGGGGGAATTGTGGGGACAAGAGGGGGATTAGACAGAGAGACAAAAACAACAACAGCAAACACAACAACAACAACAATAGAGCAACATCAGCAAATACGACATGTACAAATATGATGGTAAAAGTAATAACAAATGAGCAGTTAGCGAAAATAAAAAATAATACAGAAATGACAATGAGCATTATTACACTAAAAATGGAGCAATACAAATACCAATAGAAATAGCGCTATTGATAATGAACAATACCAATACTTTACCTTTATTGTCAACAATACAGTTGTTCAAATGCAACAATATATATATGTAATGATAACTTGAGATACGAAAGAATGCAGAAAAATGGGGGGAAAAAAGAGAAGCAACCTACATTAACCTTGTAGATTGTTATAGTAACAATAGGTTAAGCTTTGTCAGTGTGCCTTGTGTTATACCCAGTTTACCCTAGGGCAACAACATTAATATACGTTTGATGAAACATGATTATGTGCATGAGTGTATGTGTGCATATGTACTTGTATATGTACAGTATGTGTATATCTGTGTTTGTACAGTGAATGTATATGTACAGTATGTGTATATCTGTGTTTGTACAGTGAATGTTTATGTACAGTATGTGTATATACAGTGAATGTATATGTATAGTATGTGTATGTGTGTTTGTACAGTGAATGTATATGTACAGTATGTGTATATCTGTGTTTGTACAGTGAATGTATATGTACAGTATGTGTATATGTGTGTTTGTACAGTGAATGTATATGTACAGTATGTGTATACAGTATGTGTGTTTGTACAGTGAATGTACATGTACAGTATGTGTATATGTGTTTGTACAGTATGTGTATATGTATGTTTGTACAGTGAATGTATATGTACAGTATGTGTATGTTTGTATAATGAATGTGCGTGTGGATGTACGAACTTTGAGTGTGTAAATATGTACTGTATTTGTATATGTATGTGGGAGCGTAGGTACCTATGTATGTGTGTATGTATATGTGAATTTGTATGTACAATACATTTGACTCCCAGTGTGTGCGGGAGCCAGAGTACGGCCCCAGCCTCCCCGAGAGCCTAACCCACAAACAGTAGGTGTG
Organism: Entelurus aequoreus; assembly: GCF_033978785.1. Classification (NCBI taxonomy): domain Eukaryota; kingdom Metazoa; phylum Chordata; class Actinopteri; order Syngnathiformes; family Syngnathidae; genus Entelurus; species Entelurus aequoreus. The sequence continues at coordinate 66,027,329 of NC_084740.1, forward strand.
GTGCCCAGGGAACCAGGGACCGCTGCCCCCACGCAGCCAAGCCGGACAGCGACAGGAACCCCAGAGCCCGGCCCAACGCGCCGCCCACAAGGGCCAGCAGCAGGCCGCAGACAGACGCACCCGGCAGAGGACAAGGCACAAGAACCCAAGCCAGCGAGAGACCACACCCCACACGGGCAGAAAGGCGGGACGCCCCGCCCGAGGGGCCCGGACACCCCCCGCAACTGGATGGGAAGACCGCCCCCGCCCCACCACATCAAGTCGCCAACAGAGACCCCACAGCGCAAGGTCGGGCCACACGGGCACGGACCCCACCCAACAGGAAGCAAGACCCGCGCGACGCCACACACAAATAAATAATAAGATTAAACAAAAATAATAATAATAATAAATAAAATTTAAAAAAAATAAAATAAAAATAAATAAATAAATAAATAAATAAATAAAATAAAAAAATATAAATTAAATTAAAAGTAACCAATAAAAATCAATAAATAAAATAAAAATAAAAATAAAAATAAAAATAAAAATAAAAATAAAAATAAAAATAAAAATAAAAATAAAAATAAAAATAAAAATAAAATAAAATAAGTAAATAATAAAAATTAAAATTAAAAATTAATTAAAAATAAATAAAAAAATAAAAAAATTAAAAAATAATAATGATAAAAAAATGAATAAAAGCCTGGCAGGCCACCAGACCGCAGTCCCCGCAATCCGTGCCGGCCGACGAGGCAATGAGGGGTGCGCCGAACCCCAACTCCCCCACTTGCATGTACACACAGACATGTGTGCCGTTTAATCACACAAAGAGAAGTATGTTTTTACCTAAAATGCGACTCAAAATGGCGGTCACAACAAACCCCCACCTTTGGTCACTTAAAGGGGCCGCACAGAACTACTCACTCTTAACTGCATATATGAATGTTAAACTAGAACAACATTGTTATGTGCACAATAGAACAATGGCAGTGAATAATGAAGACAAAGTCAAGTAAAAGTATGTCAGACCCACTCGACGTTCATTGCACCATGGTTTGTGTATCATGATGACTGCTGTTGTTGTTCCTGTGATTTTCATCCTTTTTACGTACATAAAGATATTTATAATAACTTATCACAGGTGTGTAGAAGTCAGGAAAAAAGCTGCAGAGACATGTTTACCTCACCTGATGGTTTTATTCATCTTCCTTTGATGTCGTCATAGCTCGATTGGAGTCAGATCTTCCAAAAATTGTAAGTTTTATAATGACCTTACAAGTACTTGTGTATAATCCTCTGTTCAATCCAATCATTTATGGAGTGAATATGAAAGAAATCTGGAAACACATCAAGAGATTGTTTTGTCAACTGGTAAACAAAAGAATATGATCACACTTGTTAGCATTGGAATCTTCATTTTCCCAAGTGATTCTTTAAAAAAGCCCTTCACATCATCATATGGTGTTTATAAGATGTATACATAGAAGAAAAAGGAAGCTCAGAGCCATGCTGTCCGACGTCATTTTATATCAATAATTGTATTGCTTTTTCTATATTAAGTTATTGCAAGGTCAATATCCTGCATTTATTGATACATTATACAACGTAATTCAACTTCAACTTCTGTATTTATTTATGTTTATTGTATCTAAAATCCAGGCTGAAAATTTATTTCATTTTATTGTGCATATGACAATTGGAAATATGTTTTGTACACTTAGCTTTTAATTTGAATTTTGATTATTTTTATGATGCTAATCTTTTTTTTTTTTTTTCCATTTTTGCCATCTTGTAAATTACTGTAAAGCACTTTTAATTGCCTTGTGTACGAATTGTGCTCTATAAATGAACTTAACCCTAACTCATATATTTATGTACTGTAAGACTATTTTCACCTTTATCACTGCAAAATCCATCCATATATTGATCACAGGTGAGTGTGAAGAGGATGAGAACATGAGGCCTGATTTCCAATTGGAAAAAGGTGTGTTCATGCACCAGGTGGAGGCCTTGAAGAACAGCAGGTGTTGGAAGCGCCATCATAAATCATTGATCATGGATGAATCACGATGACGCCGAGCCAACGAAAAAAAGTGTAACGACATCAGCAGAAGGGAAAAATGAACATATTTGGCTGCTTTCTGTTACAAATCTTCGTGGCAGGCCCCTCCATATACGTAGTGTAGGGCCCCGCAATCCGTAGGGGCCATGTTTTGCACCAAGAAGCACATGTAAAATGCCAATTAATGGACAACACCTCATCAAATTTTAACCCTAGGCAAGATTTGTCTTGAGTTTGCATCACATTTTACAAATTAAAGTCTTGGGAGGGTTACAAAGTAAAAGAGGAGAACGCCTCTTCAACTTGGAGGCCAATCGCAGGCAGTCTTCATCCTGTGGGTCATCCTTATAAGGTGGACGACTTCTTACTCTTCTCAGCATTGACTGCTCACAACAAGTTCCATCAACATCACCGTGAAGACTTGGAGGAGCTTGTCGACATGACAGCATCTTTTGATGGAGGACTTGATGGATGCAGAATTCAATGGAACATTTATAACTCTTGGTGGCTTTGTAGAAATGGACAAGTATAGATATCTTTACTTTGTCATCTTGTTGACATTATATATTCTCATCCTCTGCACTAACTGCACCATTATATGTCTAATCTGGATCCACAGGAACCTTCATGAGCCTATGTACATTTTCATTGCAGCTTTGTCACTCAACTCTCTTTTGTTTAGCACTGCTCTCTACCCCAAACTTTTCTTTGATGTCTTATCTCAAAAACAGACCATTTCTTATCCTGCTTGTATGTTTCAATATTTTCTCTATTATTCTTTTGGTGCTTCAGACTTCTTACTGCTGTCAGCCATGTCTTATGACAGGTATGTGTCTATCTGCAAACCTCTGCAGTACCCAACTATCATGGGAAAAAGAACTGTTGTTGTCCTCTTGACTTTGGCCTGGTTTCTACCTGCATGTGAGGATGTGGTGCCAACTGTGATTAATTCTCAACAAAAACTTTGTGACTTTACAACAAAAGGCATTTTTTGTAACAATACAATTTTTAAGCTTCACTGTGTAAAATCAGCATTTCTTAAGGCTCATGGTTTGTTTGTAATGATGAATCTTGTTGTTGTTCCTGTGATGTTCATCCTTTTTACGTACATAAAGATATTTATAGTAACTTATCACAGTTGTGCAGAAGTCAGGAAAAAAGCGGCAGAGACATGTTTACCTCACCTGATGGTTTTATTCAGCTTCTCTTGTTTGTGTCTGTTTGATGTCATCATTGCTCGATTGGAGTCAGGTCTTTCAAAATTTGTAGGTTTAATAATGACTTTACAAATACTTGTGTATAATCCTCTGTTCAATCCAATCATTTATGGAGTGAAAATGAAAGAAATCTGGAAACACATCAAGAGATTGTTTTATCAACCGGTGCACTAAAGAAAATGATCCCACTTGTTCGCTACTTGGATGAGAGGGGAAACGTCTTCTAAGACAAACCAAACAGTCCAGTTGTGATCGTTTGAATGCCCTGAGAACACAATGACCCGGGTGAATGACAACATCCATAGACATAGGATTAAAGTCTTTATTTTCCCAAGTGATTCTTTAAGAAAAGTCATTCACATCATCATATGGTGTTTATAAGATGTTTACATGGAAGAAAAAGGAAGCTCAGAGCCATGCTGTCTGTTGTCATTTAATATGAATAATTGTATTGCTTTATCAACATTAAGTTATTGCTAAGTCAATATCCTGCATTTATTGACACATTTATACATTGTTGTCACTTTCAACTTCTGTACTAATTTATTGTTAATGTAACTATAATCCAAGTTGAAACATGTTTTTTCAATTGTGCATATGACAACTCACATTTTAATTTGAATAGTGATTATTTTTTTATTTTATGGCTTCTTGTAATTATCTGTAAAACCCTTTAAAATTCCTTGTGTATGAATTGTGCTCTATAAATAAACTTGTCCTTGCCTTGCCGATAATCTCTTTATTTTCAATAAATGTACTTATGTGCGCATACTTTTATAACACATATATTTGTGCATTGGCCCTAGTGTGTGAATGTGAGTGTGAATGTTGTCCGTCTATCTGTGTTGGCCCTGCGATGAGGTGGCGACTTGTCCAGGGTGTACGCCGCCTTCCACCCGAATGCAGCTGAGATAGGCTCAAGCACCCCCCGCGACCTCAAAATGGATGGATGGATGGATATTTGTGCATTGTAACACTAAATTAATGTTTACCTTTATCACTGCATAAGCCATCCATGTATTGTCACACATTCTCTATTATTTTCTCTCCCTAAAAAGGAACGTGTTGCCAAATGTGTCTTCAGCTGCTTTCTGTAACAAGCCTCAGTGGCAGGCCCCTCCATATACATTTTTGTGTGAAGAAGCACATGTAAAATGCCAGTTAATGAACCACAGGGCACTTCATTTGAAATTTTATCGCAGACATATGACCTTACAAGTACTTGTCATGTCTGGCTTGATCATGTTTTTGTTTGGCCATGTGCTGTTTGTTTTTTGGACGCTTTTTAGTTCCTGGTTGTTCACTCCCTTGATTTGTTTCCATAGCAACCCATTAGTTTTCACCTGTCATGTCACGCACCTGTTTCACGTTTTGAGTCACGCACCTGTTGTTAATCATGTCTGTGTTATTTAAGCTTTTCATTTTCTGTTGGTCAGCCTGGCGACATCACATTTATGCTCTGCACACTTTACTTTCACGCTTCTTCATGCCATGTTCACAGTCCCATGCCAAGTAAGTTTTGTTTCATGTTTATAGTTTTTTGCCTTTGTACAAGTCTTTTGTTTTCATTAGCCAAGTTTTGCACCTCCGCTGTGAGCACTTTTTGTTTGTTCCTTTTTTCCATAGTTCTGCCTTTGTGCTAGTTTTGTTTTATTAGTCAAGTTTGTTCCCCGCCTTGTGCGCGCCCTTTGTTTGTACTTTTTTGAGTAAATTAAATCATGTCATTACCTTCACGTCGTGTCCGCTCCAAATCCTTTGCACCATGGGAAAACAAACCACACCACAGTCCTTGTCTTTATAGATGTCGCCAGCTAAAAAGTTTTCCCGCAAGATTGGACGAGGGAGCGTGGGAAGTCCTGCACGCTATGGAGGCGGAAACACTGCGCGTTTCCCCCAGGGAGCGCAGGGGGATGATGTGGTGGCCCAGAGGCAAGCTGGTGCCGATCGGTGCGTCGCTCCCGTCCCGGAAACGTCAACAAGGAAGAGGAAAGACTTCCGCGAGTGGACAGGATGCACCACTCCCGCGGGCTCCTCCCCCTCCGGGCGGAGATGGAAGACAGCCAGCGTGGCAGCTCAAGGAGCACGCCAGAGACCTGGAGATTTTTTTTCCAAATTATTTTTTCCTGTCAATCCAAGCCACCCAAATTCCATGCTCCGCCCCCCAGGACTCAAGCCACGCCCAAGTCACACTTTTTTTTTTCACTCACAAGAGCCCAGGTGGGGGGGGGGGGGGGGGGGGGGGAAAGAAAGACTTTTTGGACAATTTAGAGGGGAGGATTTTGCCCCCCTCCTGACCTCCCTCCACCCACCCCAAAAGACTGTTCCAGACAGCGGGGAGCGCGTCTGGTATCTGCTCCTTGAGGTGGGGGCTAGGGCTGGGAACTGTTCAGGTGGGGTCGCTCATCGTCATGCCATGCCACAGCCTCTTGCACGACCACCACCACCAGTTCTTCAGCCTGCCAAGCCACAGCCTCCAGCACGGCCACCACCACCAGTCTTTCGGCCTGCTAAGCCACAACCTACGGTTCGGCCACCACCACCGGTCTTTTGGCCTGCCAAGCCGCAACCCCCAGCTAGGCCACCTCCACCTGCTCCACGCCCTGCTTCAAGGCTATCAACATGCCTAGCAGCTCCACGCCAAGCTCCACCAGTCGCAGCTCCACCAGTCGCAGCTCCACGCCAAGCGCCGCCAGTCGCAGCTCCACGCCAAGCGCCGGCAGTCGCAGCTCCACGCCAAGCGCCGCCAGTCGCAGCTCCACGCCAAGCGCCGGCAGTCGCAGCTCCACGGCGCCAAGCGTCGGCAGTCGCAGCTCCACGGCGCCAAGCGCCGGCAGTCGCAGCTCCACGGCGCCAAGCGCCGGCAGTCGCAACTCCACGGCGCCAAGCGCCGGCAGTCGCAGCTCCACGGCGCCAAGCGCCGCCAGTCGCAGCTCCACGACGCCAAGCGCCGCCAGTCGCAGCTCCACGACGCCAAGCGCCGCCAGTCGCAGCTCCACGACGCCAAGCGCCGCCAGTCGCAGCTCCACGGCGCCAAGCGTCGGCAGTCGCAGCTCCACGGCGCCAAGCGCCGGCAGTCGCAGCTCCATGGCGCCAAGCGCCGGCAGTCGCAGCTCCACGGCGCCAAGCGCCGGCAGTCGCAGCTCCACGGCGCCAATCGCCGGCAGTCTCAGCTCCACGACGCCAAGACCCCCAAAGCCAAGACCAAGACCCCCATGCCAAGACCAAGCACCGCCATGCCAAGACCCTCCAAGCGGCCAAGACCCTCCAAGCGGCAAATACCCGCCATGCCAAGACCAAGACCCGCCACGCCAAGCTTCGCCGCCCGACGCGCCACGCCAAACTTCGCCGCCCGACGCGCCACGCCAAGCTTCGCCGCCTGATTAGTCAATGGCACCCGTGACTGCTTCGTCTGCTGTTTCCACGCCTGCCACGATGACGACGCGCCTGCCTTCTCGTCGGCCACGGGTATGGCCGCTACCTGGTCGTCCGCCACGCCAAGTGCGCCCCCTCCTCGTCGGCCACGGATGTGGCCCTTCCCAGGTTGCCCACCTCGCCTGCTGCAGCGGCGTTCCACTCGCCGCCGCCACATGACTATGCCTCGAAGGATTCGGGGCCACTTGGTCTGGCGACCCACCGCCATGTCCCCCTCCCGCCCTCCCATGACTCTTGTTCATTTTTTTTGTTTGTTTTGAACATCTGGGATCTGTCCGTAAGGGGGGGCTCGGTCATGTCTGTGTTGATCATGTTTTTGTTTGGCCATGTGCTGTTTGTTTTTAGGATGCTTTTTAGTTCCTGGTTTTTCACTCCCTTGTTTTGTTTCCATAGCAACCCATTAGTTTTCACCTGTCATGTCACGCACCTGTTTCACGTTTTGAGTCACGCACCTGTTGTTAATCATGTCTGTTATTTAAGCTTTTCATTTTCTGTTGGTCAGCCTGGCAACATCACATTTATGCTCTGCACACTTTATGTTCACGCTTCTTCGTGTCATGTTCACAGTCCCATGCCAAGTAAGTTTTGTTTCATGTTTATAGTTTTTTGCCTTTGTGCAATTATTTTGTTTTCATTAGCCAAGTTTTGCACCTCCGCTGTGAGCGCTTTTTGTTTGTTCCTTTTTTCCATAGTTCTGCCTTTGTGCTAGTTTTGTTTTATTAGCCAAGTTTGTTCCCCGCCTTGTGCGCGCCCTCTGTTTGTACTTTTTTGAGTAAATTAAATCATGTCATTTCCTTCACGTCGTGTCCGCTCCAAATCCTTTGCACCATGGGAAAACAAACCACACCACAGTCCTCGTCTTGACAGTACTTGTGTACAATCCTCTGTTCAATCCAATCATTTATGGAGTGAAAATGAAAGAAATCTGGAAACACATCAAGAGATTGTTTTGTCTACTGGTGAACAAAAGAATATGATCACACTTGTTAGCATTGGAATCTTAATTTTCCCAAATAATTCTTTAAAAAAGCCATTCACATCATTATATGGTGTTTATAAGATGTATACATGGAAGAAAAAGGAAGCTCAGAGCCATGCTGTCTGTTGTCATTTTATATCAATAATTGTATTGCTTTTTCAATATTAAGTTATTGCAAGGTCAATATCCTGCATTTATTGATACATTATACAACGTAATTCAACTTCAACTTCTGTATTTATTTATGTTTATTGTATCTAAAATCCAGGCTGAAATTTAATTTCATTTTATTGTGCATATGACAATTGGAAATATGTTTTGTACACTTAGATTTTAATTTGAAATGTGATTATTTTTATGATGCTAAGCTTTTTTTTTTCAATATTGCCATCTTGTATATTTCCGTAAAGCACTTTTAATTGCCTTGTGTACGAATTGTGCTCTATAAATCAACTTAACCCTAACTCATATATATTTATGTACTGTAACACTATTTTCACCTTTATCACTGCAAAAGCCATCCATGTATTGATCACAGGTGAGTGTGAAGAGGATGAGAACATGAGGCCTGATTTCCAATTGGAAAAAGGTGTGTTCATGCACCAGGTGGAGGCCTTGAAGAACAGCAGGTGTTGGAAGCGCCATGTTTTGCACCAAGAAGCACGTGTGCAATCTACTAATAAAAGTCTCAATCAACCAATCAATGTAAAAATGCCAATTAATGGACAACACCTCATATCAAATTTTAACCCTAGGCAAGATTTGTCATGAGTTTGCATCACATTTTACAAATTAAAGTCTTGGGAGGGTTACAAAGTAAAAGAGGAGAACGCCTCTTCAACTTAGAGGCCAATCGCAGGCAGTCTTCATCCTGTGGGTCATCCTTATAAGGTGGACGACTTCTTACTCTTCTCAGCATTGACTGCTCACAACAAGTTCCATCAACATCACCGTGATGACTTGGAGGAGCTTGTCGACATGACAGCATCTTTTGATGGAGGACTTGATGGATGCAGAATTCAATGGAACATTTATAACTCTTGGTGGCTTTGTAGAAATGGACAAGTTTAGATATCTTTACTTTGTCATCTTGTTGACATTATATATTCTCATCCTCTGCACTAACTGCACCATTATATGTCTAATCTGGATCCACAGGAACCTTCATGAGCCTATGTACATTTTCATTGCAGCTTTGTCACTCAACTCTCTTTTGTTTAGCACTGCTATCTACCCCAAACTTTTCATTGACGTCTTATCTCAAAAACAGACCATTTCTAATCCTGCTTGTCTGTTTCAATATTTTCTCTATTATTCTTTTGGTGCTTCAGACTTCTTACTGCTGTCAGCCATGTCTTATGACAGGTATGTGTCTATCTGCAAACCTCTGCAGTATCCAACTATCATGGGAAAAATAACTGTTATTGTCCTCTTGACTTTGGCCTGGTTTCTACCTGCATGTGAGCTTGTAGTGCCAACTGTGATTAGTTCTCAACAAAAACTTTGTGACTTTACAACAAAAGGCATTTTTTGTAACAATACAATGTTGAAGCTTCACTGTGAAAAATCAGCATTTCTTACCTTTTATGGTTTGTTTATCATGATGAATCTTGTTGTTTCTCCTGTGATGTTCATCCTTTTTACGTACATAAAGATATTTATAGTAACTTATCACAGTTGTGCAGAAGTCAGGAAAAAAGCGGCAGAGACATGTTTACCTCACCTGATGGTTTTATTCAGCTTCTCTTGTTTGTGTCTGTTTGATGTCATCATTGCTCGATTGGAGTCAGGTCTTCCAAAATGTGTACGTTTAATAATGGCTTTACAAATACTTGTGTATAATCCTTTGTTCAATCCAATCATTTATGGAGTGAAAATGAAAGAAATCTGGAAACACATGAAGAGATTGTTTTATCAACTGGTGCACTAAAGAAAATGATCCCACTTGTTCGCTACTTGGATGAGAGGGGAAACGTCTTCTAAGACAAACCAAACAGTCCAGTTGTGATCGTTTGAATGCCCTGAGAACACAATGACCCGGGTGAGTGACAACATCCATAGACATAGGATTGAAGTCTTTATTTTCCCAAGTGATTCTTTAAGAAAAGTCATTCACATCATCATATGGTGTTTATAAGATGTATATATGGAAGAAAAAGGAAGCGAAGAGCCATGCTGTCTGTTGTCATTTTATATGAATAATTGTATTGCTTTATCAACATTAAGTTATTGCTAAATCAATATCCTGCATTTATTGACACATTTATACATTGGTTGTCACTTTCAACTTCTGTACTAATTTATTGTAAATGCAACTATAATTTCAATTGTGCATATGACAACTCACATTTTAATTTGAATTGTGATTTTTATTTTATTTTATGGCTTCTTGTAATTTTCTGTAAAACCCTATAAAATTCCTTGTGTATGAATTGTGCTCTATAAATAAACTTGTCCTTGCCTTGCCGATAATCTCTTTATTTTCAATGAATGTACTTATGTGCGCATACTTTTATAACACATATATTTGTGCATTGTAACACTAAATTCAATTTTACCTTTATCACTGCATAAGCCATCCATGTATTGTCACACATTCTCTATTATTTTCTCTCCCTAAAAAGGAACGTGTTGCCAAATGTTTCTTCGGCTGCTTTCTGTAACAAGCCTCAGTGGCAGGCCCCTCCATATACATTTTTGTGTGAAGAAGCACATGTAAAATGCCAGTTAATGAACCACAGGGCACTTCATTTGAAATTTTATCGCAGACATATTCCCTAGTCCCTTCCTGCTCTGTCACTGATAAGATCAAAATGGCTAATTTCCACTGATTTTGTCACCGTGCCAAGCAGTGATAAAACTGGTCTTGTAAAGCAGTCATACTCTGTTAAATCTTGGTCGGAACTGTTATGGGAAGATTTTCAAATGTATGTTGAAATTGTTATTTTGCAAGAAAATCAATTATTGAAAAACATTTTTCCCCATAAATTTGTTTTGATAAAAAAAAAAAACATGGCTCAAATTAAATTTGACTTGGATTTAAAAACGTTGTTCCCCTAGGGGAAACTGGATTAAACATGGCACGCTATTGACCTATTGATACAATAACAATCTACAAGGTTAATACAGTTCACTTCTCTTTCTTCCCATCCATTTACCTGCTTTCTTTAGTAATTAAATCATTCATTATATATAAGTATTGTTGCAAATTAATCAATTGTAATGTTGATAATAAAGGTAATTATTGTTATTTGTATTTTTCCACTTGTTGTATAATAATGTTCATTGTAATTTCTGTGTTGTTAATTTTTACTTTACTAACTGTTCTTTGCAATCACTTTTTGTATCATATTTGTCCATATTGTTGCGCTTGTAATGCAAAAGCAAGACAACTTGAGATAGCTTTGACACACAGACATGTGTGTCGTTTAATCACACAAAGAGAAGTATGTTTTTACCTAAAATGCGACTCAAAATGGCGGTCACAACAAACCCCCACCTTTGGTCACTTAAAGGGGCCGCACAGAACTACTCACTCTTAACTGTATATATGAATGTTATTAAACAAGAACAATATTGTTATGTGCACAATAGAACAATAGCAGTGAATAATGAAAACAAAGTCAAGTAAACGTATGTCAGACCCACTCGACGTCCATTGCACCATGGTTTGTTTATCATGATGACTGCTGTTGTTCAATCAATCAATCAATGTTTATTTATATAGCCCTAAATCACAAGTGTCTCAAAGGGCTGTTGTTGTTCCTGTGATTTTCATCCTTTTTACGTACATAAAGATAATTAATAATAACTTATCACAGGTGTGTAGAAGTCAGGAAAAAAGCTGCAGAGACATGTTTACCTCACCTGATGGTTTTTTTCATCTTCCTTTGTTTAGTTTTAGTTGATGTCGTCATAGCTCGATTGGAGTCAGATCTTCCAAAAATTGTACGTTTAATAATGACCTTACAAGTACTTGTCATGTCTGTGTTGATCATGTTTTTGTTTGGCCATGTGCTGTTTGTTTTTTGGACGCTTTTTAGTTCCTGGTTGTTCACTCCCTTGTTTTGTTTCCATAGCAACCCATTAGTTTTCACCTGTCATGTCACGCACCTGTTTCACGTTTTGAGTCATGCACCTGTTGTCAATCATGTCTGTGTTATTTAAGCTTTTCATTTTCTGTTGGTCAGCCTGGTGACATCACATTTATGCTCTGCACACTTTATGTTCACGCTTCTTCATGCCATGTTCACAGTCCCTTGCCAAGTAAGTTTTGTTTCATGTTCATAGTTTTTTGCCTTTGTGCAAGTCTTTTGTTTTCATTAGCCAAGTTTTGCACCTCCGCTGTGAGCACTTTTTGTTTGTTCCTTTTTTCCATAGTTCTGCCTTTGTGCTAGTTTTGTTTTATTAGCCAAGTTTGTTCCCCGCCTTGTGCGCGCCCTTTTTTTTGTACTTTTTTGAGTAAATTAAATCATGTCATTACCTTCACGTCGTTTCCGCTCCAAATCCTTTGCACCATGGGAAAACAAACCACACCACAGTCCTCGTCTTTATAGATGTCGCCAGCTAAAAAGTTTTTCCGCAAGATTGGATGAGGGAGCGTGGGAAGTCCTGCGAGCTATGGAGGCGGAAACACTGCGCTTTTCCCCCAGGGAGCGCAGGGGGATGATGTGGTGGCCCAGAGGCAAGCTGGTGCCGATCGCTGCGTCGCTCCCGTCCCGGAAACGTCACCAAGGAAGAGGAAAGACTTCCGCGAGTGGACAGGATGCACCACTCCCGCGGGCTCCTCCCCCTCCGGGCGGAGATGGAAGTCAGCCAGCCTGGCAGCTCAAGGAGCACGCCAGAGACCTGGAGATTTTTTTTCCAAATTCTTTATCCTGTCAATCCAAGCCACCCAAATTCCATGCCCCGCCCCCCAGGACTCAAGCCACGCCGAAATCACACATTTTTTTTCACCCACAAGAGCCCAGGTGGGGGGGGGGGAAGAAAGACTTTTTGGACAATTTAGAGGGGAGGATTTTGCCCCTCTCCTGACCTCCCTCCACCCACCCCAAAAGACTGTTCCAGACAGCGGGGAGCGCATCTGGTATCCGCTCCTTGAGGTGGGGGCTAGGGCTGGGAACTGTTCAGGTGGGGTCGCTCATCGTCATGCCATGCCACAGCCTCTTGCACGACCGCCACCACCAGTTCTTCAGCCTGCCAAGCCACAGCCTCCAGCACGGCCACCACCACCAGTCTTTCGGCCTGCTAAGCCGCAACCTCCGGTTCGGCCACCACCACCGGTCTTTTGGCCTGCCAAGCCGAAAGCCCCAGCTATGCCTCCTCCACCTGCTCCACGCCCTGCTTCAAGGCTATCAACATGCCTAGCAGCTCCACGCCAAGCTCCACCACGCCAAGCTCCACCAGTCGCAGCTCCACGCCAAACGCCGCCAGTCGCAGCTCCACGACGCCAAGCGCCGGCAGTCGCAGCTCCACGACGCCAAGCACCGGCAGTCGCAGCTCCACGGCGCCAAGCGTCGGCAGTCGCGGCTCCACGGCGCCAAGCGCCGGCAGTCGCGGCTCCACGGCGCCAAGCGCCGCCAGTCGCAGCTCCACGACACCAAGCGGCGCCAGTCGCAGCTCCACGACGCCAAGCGCCGCCAGTCGCAGCTCCACGACGCCAAGCGCCGCCAGTCGCAGCTCCACGACGCCAAGCGCCGCCAGTCGCAGCTCCACGACGCCAAGACCCCCCAAGCCAAGACCAAGACCCCCCATGCCAATACCAAGACCTGCAATGCCAAGACCAAGCACCGCCATGCCAAGACCCTCCAAGCGGCCAAGACCCTCCAAGCGGCAAAGACCCGCCATGCCAAGACCAAGACCCGCCACGCCAAGCTTCGCCGCCCGACGCGCCACGCCAAACTTCGCCGCCCGACGCGCCACGCCAAGCTTCGCCGCCAGATTAGTCTATGGCACCCGTGACTGCTTCGTCTGCTGTTTCCACGCCTGCCACGATGACGACGCGCCTGCCTTCTCGTCGGCCACGGGTATGGCCGCTACCTGGTCGTCCGCCACGCCAAGTGCGCCCACCTCCTCGTCGGCCACGGATGTGGCCCTTCCCAGGTTGCCGCCGCTACATGACTATGCCTCAGTGGATTCGGGGCCACTTGGTCTGGCGACCCACCGCCATGTCCCCCTCCCGCCCTCCCATGACTCTTGTTCATTTTTTTGTTTTGTTTTGAACATCTGGGATCTGTCCGTAAGGGGGGGGCTCTGTCATGTCTGTGTTGATCATGTTTTTGTTTGGCCATGTGCTGTTTGTTTTTTGGACGCTTTTTAATTCCTGGTTGTTCACTCCCTTGTTTTGTTTCCATAGCAACCCATTAGTTTTCACCTGTCATGTCACGCACCTGTTTTACGTTTCGAGTCACGCACCTGTTGTTAATCATGTCTGTGTTATTTAAGCTTTTCATTTTCTGTTGGTCAGCCTGGCGACATCACATTTATGCCGCACACTGAAATATCAAAGCAAGCGGGGGCCATTTTGATATTTTTTATTTTAAAAACCAATACAGTATATGTATAAAAAATATACATTTAGGCCTCCACTCAGGCCTGATCCTGGGGACCCCAAAGGGTTTAGGTACAAAAGATATTTGAAATGTGTCATTATTTAGTATTATTATTATTATCCAAGGTTTAAATCTCCAGATCAGCATTAGGTCTATCTGTCAATATAAAGTTGTTTTTTTAAAGATTTACGCTGTATGCTCTTTTTGTCAAAGAAAACCCTGTTTTTTTATGGAAAAAACACAAAATATGCAATATTTTCCCCCAATAACATTTTAAAGTGGAATATTTGAGATTTTATAATAATTGGAGCTCATAGCATAACTCATAACAACATTGATTCACTATTTCTTGAGCAATGACACTTAAAAAAAAAAAAAAAAAAGTCCCACTAATATTATTGGAGATCCAAAAGGGTCCTGCTCAGTAAAGTGTTAAAGAATAAATTATACTTTTTTTTTTTTTACTTTTAACACAATAGTCTCAAGATCAACTTCAGATATATCCGTCAATTTGAACTTTTATTGTTGTTTATGTTTTTTGTTTGTTCGTTTTAGGCCCTTTTAAAAAAAAAAACTTAGTTTTTTACATGGCAAACACAAAATATGCAACATTTTCCCAAAAAAATGTCTCAAAGTGGAATATTTAATGTGACGTAATTGGAGCCTTGAATAGGTCAATAATTCATAATGACATTGATTTTGATTCATTATTATTTTTTAAAGAAAGAAACAGCCTGCATGGCAGCTTTGTGTTATTAGAATAAACATTGATACATTTTAATGTTACATATCACCTGTTTTCTCTTTTATACCACTTTTTGTGTTTTTAATTTTTTTTAATCGTATTTTTAGAATGTGCCACGGGGCCGTTAAAATATTACCCGCGGGCCGCAAATGGCCCCCGGGCCGCACTTTGGACACCCCTGGATTAAGGCGTTTCCATGGATTGTAGGAGGCTTATTTAGAGCCGAACTATTTGAGAAATTGGACGAATTTAGTGCATGGACACAATTTGAGTGTCATTGTGCATATGGACACTTTTGGCTGCTGGAACGGGCGCCTCAAGGGGGCTTCCGACATATGTCATGTCATTGTTTTTTCCGATGACTGAATGAAAATTGTTAATGCTGTTCCATTTAAATACATGACCCCAATGACAGATTGGGGCCCTAGGCAATTGCCCAGTTTGCCTACTCGCTTGCAACGGGCCTGGCTGCGGCTTTAGGACTCCATCCATCCATCCATTTTCTACTGCTTGTCCCTTTTGGGGTCGTGGGGAAGGCGGGGGGGTGCTGGAGCCTATCCCAGCTGCATTTGGGCGAAAGGTGGGGTACACCCCGGACAAGATGCCATCTCATCGCAGGGCCAACACAGATAGACAAACAACATTCACACACTAGGGACCATTTAGTGTTGCTAATCAACCTATCCCCAGGTGCATGTCTTTGGAGTTGTGAGGAAGCCGGAGTACCCGGAGGGAACCCACACAATCACGGGGAGAATAATAATAATACCTGGGATTTATATAGCGCTTTTCTAAGTACCCAAAGTCGCTTTACATGTAGAACCCATCATGCAACAGAACATGCAAACTCCACACAGAAAGACCCACAGCCCGGGGATCGAACCCAGGACCTTCGTATTGTGAGGCACATGCACCCACCCCTGTTTCGCAGTGCTGCTAGAACTCATTCAGCTAAAACCCTAAACTGTCAACACTAATTAAGTGTTAGAGTGAGAGGTTTCACTTGGCATAGCCTCACTGGTTGGTCTCTGTTACGTCCGAATGGTCTCTTCAGCGTTTTCTGCAGGTGAGTGTGAAGAGGATGAAAATAGGAGAGAAGATTATGGCCCACCAAAAAAGGGGGGCCAGTGTGGGCTGCAGGGGATTGTTTTATGACCGGAAGTGATGAGGGGGTTTTATGACCCCCCAGGAAGTGGGCGTGGCATCCATGAACCCACTAGTTAAGGGGGTGTAGCGGGGGATTTATTTATGACCCCGGAAGTGGGCACAGCCTAAACCGGAAGTTTACATCATGGCCGGCCGCCATTTTTAATTTTGTAGTTTTTTGCAAACTATCCGCCATTTTTGGTTTTAGTCCTTAATGGTTTATGACTCCTACTGTCATGTTTGTGTGATCATGTTTTGTTTTAGCCATGTTCTGTTTTGTTTTTGGACTTTTTGTGCACTTTTGTTTGTCACCATAGCAACCATTAGTTTCACCTGGTTCACATCGTCATGTCACGCACCTGTTTCACGTTTTGAGTCACGCACCTGTTTTCACTAATCATGTCACTATTATTTAAACCGATTGTTGCCAGGAAGTCTCCCTGGCGACATCACACTCCTGCCACTCTGTTTCATGCTCAGTTCACGCTGCTTGTTTCATAGCTTCCGTGCCAAATAAGTTTTTGTTTATTAATGCCACAGTTGATGTTTTTGTTTCATTGTTCATAGTTTCTGCCTTTGTGCAAATTTTGTGTTTATAGCCAAGTTTTGTACTTCCGCCTTTGTGCGCGCCTTTTGTTTATCTCCTTTTTGAGTGTTAATATTAAATCATGTATTTAACTTCACGCCATGTCCGGTCCAAATCATTTGCACCACGGGAGAACAAACCACACCATAGTCCACGCCCTGACACCTACAGGCTGATAAGAGTATTACAACTTGTAATTTTGGCAAGTAATAGAACCATCTGGTGTGGAGTCCAGAACTATGTCTTTAAACATTATGGATGCTAGTGTTTCTCCTAGGAGACCGTCCAAATGCATGATGAATCACTATTTCATGATTACATGTACATAATGACAGTTACCACAGAGAGCTAACATAATGTTAGTTCTTATGGATAGGTGTTGGTTATTTTCCCCTAACTAGAATTGCCTTTAACACAGTCATATGTGACACCATCATAGTGATCACTTTGCATATGGTATGCCAACAAGTCGCTATGAGAAGCGGCACCATAGCGACAACTTTTCTGCCCAAGCAATAATAATCTTGTTTGTAACACGGGTCACATATGATGTACCAACAAGCAATATCATCATTGTGACCAGGTCGCATATGATATACCGCCGTAACAGCAATCATGGCAACCGCGTTTCTACCGAAACACAATCTCTTCTTTATATCACAGGTCACATATGATATACCGCCGTAACAGCATGGTGACCAGGTCGAACATGATAAACTTCTGAAACAGCATCACAGTGACCATAAGCCTGCCGAAGCAAAGAGCCAGCACCCTCTCAGCAAGAGTGCAATGCTGCTGCAGGAGTCCGTCTCAACACATGCCAACATCATTATCCATGATATATTATTATCCATCCATCCATCCATCCATTTTCCTCCGCTTATCCGAGGTCCGGTGGCGGGGGCAGCAGCCTAAGCAGAGAAGCCCAGACTTCCCTCTCCCCAACCATTTCGTCCATCTCCTCCCGGGGGATCCCGAGGCGTTCCCAGGCCAGCCGGGAGACATAGTCTTCCCAACATGTCCTGGGTCTTCCCCTTGGCCTCCTGCCGGTCGGACGTGCCCCTAACACTTCCCTAGAGAGGTGTTCAGGTGGCATCCTGAGCAGATGCCCGAACCACTTCATCTGGCTCCTCTCGATGTGGAGGAGCAGCGGCTTTACTCTGAGTTCCTCCCGGATGACAGAGCTTCTCACCCTATCTCTAAGGGAGAGACCGGGCACCCGGCGGAGGAAACTCATTTCGGCCGCTTATACCCGTGATCTTGTCCTTTCGGTCATAACCCAAAGCTCATGACCTTAGGTGAGGATGGGAACGTAGATCGACCGGTAAATTGAGAGCTTTGCCTTCCGGCTCAGCTCCTTCTTCACCACAACGGATCGATACATCGTCCGCATTACTGAAGACGCCGCACCGATCCGCCTGTCGATCTCACGATCCTCTCTTCCCCCACTCATGAGCAACACTCCTAGGTAATTGAACTCCTCCACTTGGGGCATGATCTCCTCCCCAACTTGGAGATGGCACGCCACCCTTTCCCGGGTGAGAACCATGGACTCGGACTTGGAGGTGCTGATTCTCATCCCAGTCGCTTCACACTCGGCTGCGAACCGATCCACTGAGAGCTGAAGATCCTGGCCAGATGAAGCCTTTAGGACCACATCATCTGCAAAAAGCAGAGACCTAATCCTGCAGCCACCAAACCGGATCCCCTCAACGCCCTGACTGCGCCAAGAAATTGTGTCCATAAAAGTTATGAACAGAATCGGTGACAAAGGGCAGCCTTGGCGGAGTCCAACCCTCACTGGAAACGGGTCCGACTTACTGCCGGCAATGAGAACCAAGCTCTGCCACTGATCATACAGGGAGTGGACCGCCACAATCAGACAGTCCGATACCCCATACTCTCTGAGCACTCACGGTCGAATGCCTTCTCCAAGTCCACAAAGCACATGTAGACTGGTTGGGCAAACCCCCATGCACCCTCAAGGACCCTGCTGAAAGTATAGAGCTGGTCTACCGTTCCACGACCAGGACAAAAACCACACTGTTCCTCCTGGATTCAAGGTTCGACTATCCGGCGTAGCCTCCTCTCCAGTACACCTGAATAGACCTTACCGGGAAGGCTGATGAGTGTGATCCTACGATAGTTGGAACACACCCTCCGGTTCCCCTTCTTAAAGAGAAGAACCACCACCCCGGTCTGCCAATCCAGAGGTACCGCCCCCGATGTCCACACGATGTTGCAGAGTCTTGTCAACCAAGACAGCCCCACAGCATCCAGAGCCTTAAGGAACTCCGGGCGGATCTCATGCACCCCTGGGGCCTTGCCACTGAGGAGCTTTTTAACTACCTCAGCAACTTCAGCCCCAGAAATAGGAGAGCCCACCACAGATTCCCCAGGCACTGTTTCCTCATAGGAAGATGTGTTGGTGGGATTGAGGAGGTCTTCAAAGTATTCCCTCCACCGATCCACAACATCCACAGTAGAGGTCAGCAGCAAACCATCTTCACCATACACGGTGTTGACAGTGCACTGCTTCCCCCCCCTGAGGCGGCGGATGGTGGACCAGAATCGCTTCGAAGCCATCCGGAAGTCGTTTTCCATGGTTTCCCCAAACTCCTCCCATGTCCGAGTTTTTGCCTCCGCGACCGCTGAAGCCGCACTTCGCTTGGCCTATCGGTACCTGTCCGCTGCCTCTGGAGTCCCGTGAGCCAAAAGGACCCGATAGGACTCTTTCTTCAGCTTGACGGCATCCCTCACTGCTGGTGTACCACCAGCGGGTTGTAGGATTACCAACCACTTTGCGGCCACAGCTCCAATCAGCCGCCTCGACTATAGAGGCACGGAACATAGTCCACTTGGACTCAGTATCCAGTGCCTCCCTCGTGACATGTTCAAAGTTCTTCCGAAGGTGGGAAGTGAAACTCTCTCTGACAGGAGACTCTGCTAGACGTTCCCAGCAGACTCTCACAATGCGTTTGGGCCTGGATATTCATTTTACACGGGTAAGTGTGCCGTCTATTTCTTGAATTTCCGGCTCTTAGCTCTGTATGGACTCATTGATCGTTTATAAACGGAGTTCGGAGAGGAAGTGACGTCAGAAAGAACGCGCCACAGCCAGCTTCTCAACAACCGGTTTCCACTCGGACGTAGCCACTAGAAAGATGGAGGCGAATCATCCAGACATGCCCGTGTTTCTCCTTCTACATGTACAGGCGCTTGTAGAAATAACACATATTACCTTAAGAGAATGAAACGCGCAATTGCAGCTATTTTGGATACATCACATCTCAGACTGCAACATAGTAATGTTGAGCGACGGTTTTGGATAAGACCTGGAAGAACGGCAGCCTGGTGGGATATGTTTGTCAACTAGTGTGTTGTGCCAGAGAAACGGAAAGAGAACTTTCCAATGTCCAGGTCAGCTGTGATTCCACTTAGCGAAAAACTTTGTCCATTTGTCGAAGGGGAGACAACGAGAATGCGGACTCCCGTGGATGTGATAAAAAAGGTTGCGTGTGCTTTGTATTACCTGGACGACGAGGGAAGACTACGGAAGACAGCAAATGCATTTGGACTGGCAAAGCAGTCTGTATCAGTTATTGTCCGCGATGTATGTTGAGCGATTACTCAACGTCTAGTTTTGTACTCCATAACGACTGTGTAGCCATGAAGTGGTTGCGGCTGTCGAGTACGACAGCCAATTTCAGCTTCCAAGCACAGGCAATATTGCAAGAATAGACAATGAAGGTGAAGGCAAAAGAGTGACCAGATATCTAGATCCCTAGATTGATTGTTGTAAAATGTTCTTTATCACATTGTTTACTTTCACACGTTCGTTAAAGATTTCATTCATTTATGATGGCTCAGGTGTGATTCAGTACAATAGGGCTAGTCTAACAGCTGCTGATGGTGAGGCAAGCAAGGTTTACTGTTCAAAGAAATGTGGCAATAGGCTACATTGAAATATTTCACATACCAGACTGCCGGGTAAGGATACACTTCCAGGTCAGAGGTGACTTTGACGTAATATATGCGCGTCTGCCGTTTTCCGCGCATGCCTACTAGGTCGCGTTGCGCCGGTGGACAGAGAGGTGAGGGGGTCTTAAACGATGGCATTGTTTGTGTGTATAGGGATAAGGTTAGGTGGGTTATATCCTGTATAACCTTAGCTGGCTTAGTGTAGAGGCAGCCTTAACACATAAGGGCCTTGGTCTACTGTGTTTTTCTGTACTAAAAAGTAACCAACTTACCGGGGTAAGTTCGGGGTAGTTTAAAGGCCTACCGAAACCCACTACTACCGACCACGCAGTCTGATAGTTTATATATCAATGATGAAATCTTATCATTGCAACACATGCCAATACGGCCGGGTTAACTTATAAAGTGCAATTTTAAATTTCCCGCTAAACTTCCGGTTGAAAACGTCTTTGTATGATGACGTATGCGAGTGACGTATTGGTACACCTTTGAATCCAATACAAAAAAGCTCTGTTTTCATCTCAAAATTCCACAGTATTCTGGACATCTGTGTTGGTGAATCTTTTGGAATTTGTTTAATGAACAATGAAGACTGCAAAGAAGAAAGTTGTAGGTGGGATCGGTGTATTAGCGGCTGGCTGTAGCAACACAACAGGAGGACTTTGACTTGGATAGCAGTCGCGCTAGCCGACGCTAGCCGACGCTAGCCTCCGACCGCACGGATGATCGGGTGAAGTCCTTCGTCCTTCCGTCGATCGCTGGAACGCAGGTGAGCACGGGTGTTAATGAGCAGATGAGGGCTGGCTGGCGTAGGTGGAGCGCTAATGTTTTTATCATAGCTCTGTGAGGTCCCGTTGCTAAGTTAGCTTCAATGGCGTCGTTAGCAACAGCATTGTTAATCTTCGCAAAACTGGAAAGCATTAACCGTGTATTTACATGTCCAGGGTTTAATAGTATTATTGTTTTTCTGTCTATCCTTCCAGTCTGGGGTTTATTTCTTTTGTTTATATCTGCATTTGAGCCCGATGCTATCATGTTAGCTCCGTAGCTAAAGTGTTTCGCCGATGTATTGTCGTGGAGATAAAAGTCACTGTGAATGTCCATTTCGCGTTCTCGACTCTCATTTTCAAGAGGATATAGTATCCGAGGTGGTTTAAAATACAAATCCGTGATCCACAATAGAAAAAGGAGAGAGTGTTGAATCCAATGAACCCTTGTACCTAAGTTACGGTCAGAGCGAAAAAAGATACGTCCTGCACTGCACTATAGTCCTTCACTCTCACTTTCCTCATCCACGAATCTTTCATTCTCGCTCAAATTAATGTGGTAATCGTCGCCTTCTCGGTCCGAATCTCCCTCGCTGCTGGTGTAAACAATAGGGAAATGTGAGCAGCACTCCAGCTTGTGACGTCACGCTACTTCCGGTAGGGGCAAGGCTTTTTTTTTATCAGCGACCAAAAGTTGCGAACTTTATCGTCGTTGTTCTCTACTAAATCTTTTCAGCAAAAATATGGCAACATCGCGAAATGATCAAGTATGACACATAGAATGGATATGCTATCCCCGTTTAAATAAAAAAAATTCATTTCAGTAGGCCTTTAAAGCATTTATACATACATTTATATTTTAACTTAATCTCTCACCTCAAAAACAGTTTTTCTTGCCTCAGTTGGTTTCCTTGTTTTCAATACTGAACCGAGTATGCGGCAATGTTGGTGAGCGTCTCTCCAGTTTTTTTTTTAGCATTGTACGATATCTAATTTCACATTAGAGATGCTAAGTGAAACAGATAATAATCTTTATGTTATCTACCATTGTTTATGTTAACTTATCACTGACATGATCAATATTGATGACTATTGACATGATGACTATTAACATACTAATCAACGTTTCTACTTTTTCAAACCTCTAGTCCCCAGTACAGGGGTCAGTGTGGTTGCGGCTGACCACGAAAAGAAAAGGCAAGATTTGTCACGAGTTTGCATCACATGTTACAAATGAAAGTCTTTGGAGGATTGCTAAGTAAAAGAGGAGAACGCCTTCCTAACTTGGAGGCCAATGGCAGGCAGTCGTCATCCTGTGGGTCATCCTTATAAGGTGGACGACATCCTACTCTTCTCAGCATTGACTGCTCACAACAAGTTCCAGCAGCATCACCGTGAAGACTTGGAGGAGCTTGTTGACATGACAGCATCTTTTGATGAAGGACTTGATGAGATCCATGGAGGGTGAACAATTTTCATAACATTTGACTATTTTTATGTTTGGTGTCATGTATGCTGAATTCAATGGAACATTAATAACTCTTGGTGGCTTTGTAGAAATGGACAAGTATAGATATATGTACTTTGTCATCTTGTTGACATTATATATTCTCATCCTCTGCACTAACGGCACCATTATATGTCTAATCTGGATCCACAGGAACCTTCATGAGCCTATGTACATTTTCATTGCTGCTTTGTCACTCAACTCTCTTTTGTTTAGCACTGTTATCTACCCTAAACTTTTCATTGATGTTTTGTCTCAAAAACAGATAATTTCTCATTCTACTTGTATGTTTCAATATTTTCTTAGCTATTCAATAGGTATTTCAGACTTCTTACTGCTGTCAGCCATGTCTTTTGACAGGTATGTGTCTATCTGCAAACCTCTGCAGTATCCAACTATCATGGGAAAAAGAACTGTTATTGTGCTCTTGACTGTGGCCTGGTCTTTACCTGCATGTGAGGTTGTAGTGGCAACTGTGATTATTTCCAAACAAAAACTCTGTGACTTTACAACAAATGACATTTTATGTAACAATTCAATTCTCAAGCTTCACTGTGTAAAGTCAACATTTCTTATCTTTTATGGTTTGTTCATCTCAATGACTGCTGTTGTTGTTCCTGTGACGTTCATCCTTTTTACGTACATGAATATATTCCTTGTAATTTATCACAGTGGTGCAGAAGTCAGGAAAAAAGCTACAGAGACATGTTTACCTCACCTGATGGTTTTATTCATCTTCCTTTGTTTAAGTTTCTTTGATGTAATCATAACGAGTTTGGACTCACATCATCCAAAACATTTACGTTTTATAATAACTTTACAAATACTTGTGTATAATCCTCTGTTTAATCCAATTATTTATGGAGTGAAAATGAAAGAAATCTGGAAATACATCCAGAGATTGTTTTATCAACTGGTGAACAAAAGAATATGATCACATTTGTTAGCATTGAGGTTTTATATTTCTACATACTATTCTCAGAAAAACTCATTCACATTATCAAATAGTATTTGTAGTATAATATATAGTTTAGTCAATATCCTGCATTTAATGAAACGTTAAACAATGTTTGACACTTTCAACTACTGTACATATTTTTTTATTGTATTTATAATCTAGACTGAAAAACACTTGTATTTAATTGTGCATATGATAACATTTGTTATCTAAACTCACATTTTGTTTTTGTATTGTGATGATTTTAGTTTTTATTTTATCTTTAATTTCTTATAATTTCCTCTCAATAATTTTGAATTGCCTTGTGTTCAAATTGTGCTCTGTAAATAAACTTGCCCTTGCCTCGCCTATAATCTCTTTATGTTCATTACATTTACCTATGTGGGCATACTTTTGTGATAATTTACAACAAATATATTTATGTATTGGAACATTATTGTTTTTTCTTTTATCATTGCATAAGCTATCTATGCATTGTCTCTATTATTTTCTCTCCCTATCATAAACTGGAAATGTTTTAACACAAAACGTAAAGAAAAAATACTGAGATATGGAGGAAGTGTAGTATTAAATAAAATCTGCTTATACCTACTTCACATTTTAAACACATTTAATCATTACCATTGATAAATCATTTACAATTAATGTAAGATTTGTAAATGTTTATACTTTCTGCACTTTAATAAACTATCCTGACATGTACTTGACTATTTTTATGTTTGGTGTCATGGATGCTGAATTCAATGGAACATTTATAACTCTTGGTGGCTTTGTAGAAATGGACAAGTATGGATATCTTTACCTTGTCATCTTGTTGACATTATATATTCTCATCCTCTGCACTAACTGCACCATTATATGTCTAATCTGGATCCACAGGAACCTTCATGAGCCTATGTACATTTTCATTGCTGCTTTGTCACTCAACTCTCTTTTGTTTAGCACTGCTCTCTACCCCAAACTTTTCTTTGATGTTTTATCTAAAAAACAGATCATTGTTCATTCTGCTTGTATGTTTCAATATTTTCTCTATTATTCTTTTGGTGTTTCAGACTTCTTACTGCTGTCAGCCATGTCTTATGACAGGTATGTGTCTATCTGCAAACCTCTGCATTATCCAACTATCATGGGAAAAAGAACTGTTATTGTCCTCTTGACTTTGGCCTGGTTTTTACCTGCATGTGTGGATGTACCGTCAACTCTATTTAATTCTACACGAAAACTCTGTGACTATACAACAAAAGGTATTTTATGTAACAACACAATTCTTAAGCCTCACTGTGTAAAATCAACATTTGTTACCCTTTATGGTTTTTTTGTAACGATGAATCTTGGTGTTGTTCCTGTGATGTTCATCCTTTTTACGTACATAAATATATTTATAGTAACTTATCACAGTTGTGCAGAAGTCAGGAAAAAAGCGGCAGAGACATGTTTACCTCACCTGATGGTTTTATTAATCTTCTCTTGTTTGTGTCTGTTTGATGTCATCATCGCTCGATTGGAGTCAGATCTTCCAAAATTTGTACGTTTAATAATGACCCTACAAATACTTGTGTATAATCCTCTGTTTAATCCAATCATTTAATGAGTGAAAATGAAGGAAATCTGGAAACACATTAAGGGATTGTTTTATCAACTGGTGAACTAAAGAAAATGATCCCACTTGTTCGCTACTTGTATGAGAGGGGAAACGTCTTCTAAGACAAACCAAACAGTCCAGTTGCGATCGTTTGAATGCCCTGAGAACACAATGACCCGGATGAATCATAAATCCATAGATATAGCATTGAAGTCTTTATTTTCCCAAGTGATCCTTTAAGAAAAGTAATTTAAATTATCATATGATGTTTATAAGATGTATAAATGGAAGAAAAATGAAGCAAAGAGCCATGCTGTCTGTTGTCATTTCATATCACTAATTGTATTGCTTTATCAATATTAATATCAATCAATATTATATGTACTTATTTACTTTTAATGCATCTACAATTCAGGCTGAAAACACTCCTATTTAATTGTGCATATGACAACTGAAAGTATGTTATCCACACTCACATTTTTATCTTAATTGTGATTATTTTATATGGTGATTATATTTTTCATTTTATTTGTTGCCTTGTTATTTTTTCTAAAGCGCTTTGAATTGCCTTGTTAAGAATTGTGTTTTATAAATAAACTTGCCCTTGCCTTTCCTCTAATCTCATTTCCCCCATTAATTGACCTATGTGGGCATACTTTTTTGGTAATTGTCTACAAAGATATTTATGTATTGTATCTATTATTATTTTTTACCTTTACCAGTGCATAAGCAATACATGTTGTCACACATTTTCAATTCTTTTCTCGCCCTATCATAAAATGGTAATGTTTTAACACAACGAGTAAAGATAGTGAAGGAGTAAATAAGATCTGCTTCTACCTACTTCTTCGTATTCAATTCTGTATATATAAATATAAGTTGTGCTTTAACGTAACTTTTTGTAAAGCACATTTTAAACAAATTAAACCATTATCATTGATAAATCATGTAAAATAAATTGTATATTTTATAACTGTTTATGTCTTCTGCACCTTAAACTATACTGACATGAACTTTTGTGTTTGTGTGCAATCAACATGTAGTCAAAATATAGCCACAGTAATAATGGACGTTAGTCATAACAATTTTCCTTGTGCGTATACACGCGCTCACACACATTAGTTGTATGTTATGAGCTTATGTAATTTATTACTTTCACCTAGTAAATCTAGTTGTAGGAATAAACTAACCTTTGCAAGATATTTAAACTTTTTGAATTTCACCTGTATATGGGTTAGTGAGGAGGAGCCATATAAGAAAATACACTATCTTAAGGAGCCAACACTGACCCAGGTCACAGACCCAAGGACCTAGGAGTCTCCTCGCTGAGGAGCCCACGAGACAGAGCCGCAGCATGGATGTCAACCCACTCATCAAGTCCTGGTGCCTTATGTACAAAGGGTGAAGATGCACAAAAACAAGGCATGGACCTGCGCCAGGACCTATCTCGAAATAGTAAAGAATCCTTCAAAAAATCCTGAATCCAGACAATGATCCGGATCACCCCCAAAGTCTCATCACATGTGCCTCATCCACTTTCTGATATTTTCTGAAAGTCACATCAAAGATCGTTAACCCCTTTTTGAGACATGCTGCTAACAAACGGAGAGACAAACAAACCGCAACAAGCACATAAAAAGTAAATAATCGAAGGATAAATACAATTATTCATGTTGTTTTATTCATCCGTCGCTTCCCAACAGGCCTCAAGATGGTTTGCTCTTTACCTTCTTGTCATTCATCCTCTCTTTTTGTCTCTGTGGGTGGAGGTGGGTACGCCAACATACACACAGTTTAGCCTTGTAATGTAAACATAAGGTAAAGTAGTAGAAATAAAAATAACCAAACACGTATTTGTCTCATTTCGAACATTTTCTCTAATGTATTCAAAACATACCCCTTATGTTTTGAGTTAGGTTGTACAGATGGAATTTATTGCTCTTCCAAGGGAACCAGATCTTGGGGAGCCGATCAAAAAATTGGCTCGTAACAGTTGCGTGACGCAAATAAAGAAGCCAGACCGACTCACTGGCAAAGGCAGGCTTAAATAATGTCAGTGATGACAAACAGGTGCGCGTCCGGAATACAAGCAGCAGGTGAAAATAATAAGTAGCCATGGTAACAAACTCAGGTGCATAAACAGGAACTACCCTATTTTCCGCACCATAAGCCGCACCTAAAAACCACAATTTTTCTCAAAAGCAGACAGTGCGGCTAATAACCCGGTGCGCCTTTTATATGGATTAATATTAATATTTATTTTCATAAAGTTTAGGTCTCGCAACTACGGTAAACAGCCGCCATCTGTTTTTCCCGTAAAAGAGGAAGCGCTTCTTCTTCTACAGTAAGCAAACGCTCCCATAGAAGAGGAAGCGCTTCTTCTTCTACTGTAAGCAACCGCCAAGGTGAGCACCCGCCCCCGTAGAAGAAGAAGCGTGCGGATATTACGTTTAATTTCATTTGTGTGTTTCCGTAAAGACCACAAAATGTCTCCTACTGAGAGACACGCGTACAAGGTTCCACTGACTTTTGATATTCATGTGAACCGCACTGTGGATACAACGGGAGCACGTACGGTGAATATCCGTTAGCTTGCCATGCTAACGGCCAGAAACTTCCACCCACGGTGATATTCAAAAGGAAGACCTTGCCAAAAGAGAACTTTCCAGCCGGCGTCATCATAAAAGCTAACTCGAAGGGATGGATGGATGAAGAAAAGATGAGCGAGTGGTTGATAGACGTTTACGCGAAGACACCGGGTGACTTTTTTCACACAGCGCCGTTCCTGTTGATCTATGACTGCATGCGCGTCCACATCATCGATGGTGTCAAAAAACAAGTGAAGCACACCGAAGAAGAAGAATTCGAGGGATTTGTGGATGAGTAATAACTTCAGAAAGTGAGCTTTAAATGTTTATTTTGTGTGTTGTGTGACATTAACGTTCGAGCAACGTTGAGTTATTGATGTTGCTATTGCTCTGCACTATTTTGAGTGTCACTATTTTTGTGATTGCACATTTGCACATTACATTTTGGGAGTGAACAGAGTTGTTAGAACGCTGGTTTGTAATATATTATTAAAGTTTGACTGACCTATCTGACTGTTTTTTTGACATTCCCTTTAGCGTAGCGTAGGTGCGGCTAATAACACGGGGCGGCTAATAGGTAAACAAAGTTTTGAAATATGCCATTCATTGAAGGTGCGGCTTACAACACGGGGCGCCTTATGGTGCGGAAAATACGGTAAATGAGTCCAAAACTAACAGAACATAACTAAAAAAACCATGATCTAGACCACAGATCATGACAGAGCCCCCCTTAAGGACAGATCACAGATGTAAAAAAAAAAAAGACAAAAACCAAGCAGGGTCAAAAGTCACGGGAGGTCGGAGGGAGGACTTGGCGGTGGGTCGCCAGGCCAAGTGTCCCCGAATCCACCGAGGACAAGTCAAGTGGCGGCGGCGAGTGGAACGCTGCTGCAGCAGGCGAGGCAGGCGACCCGGGAACGGCCACATCCGTTGCCGACGGGGAGGTGGGTGCACTTGGCGAGGCGGACGACCAGGGAGCGGCCACATCCGTGGTCGACGGGGAGGTGGGCTCTTCGGCGGCGTCGTCGTGGCAGGCTTGGAAGCAGCGGACAAGTCAGGCGTGAAAGCAGCAGCAGACGAGTCAGGCGTGAAAGCAGCAGCAGATGAGTCAGGCATGGTGCAGGAACAGGAACTGGAGCCAGCCGTGGTGCCGGAACAGGAACTGGTGCCAGCCGTGGTGCAGGAACAGGAACAGGAACAGGTGCCAGCCGTGGTGCAGGAACAGGAACAGGTGCCAGCCGTGGTGCAGGAAGAGGAACTGGTGCCAGCCGTGGTGTAGGAACAGGAACTGGTGCCAGCTGACGTGCAGAAACAGGAACTGGTGCCAGCCAAGGTGCAGGAACAGGAACTGGTGCCAGCCGAGGTGCAGGAACAGGAACTGGTGCACGTCGAGGTGCAGGAACAGAAACTGGTGCCCGCCAAGGTGCAGGAACAGGAGCTAGCCGAGGGGCAGGAACAGGATTTAGCCGAGGAGCAGGAACAGGAGCAGATGCTAGCCGAGGAGCAGGAACAGGAACTGGATTTGGAACAGCAGGTTCAGATGCTGGAGAGGATGGCGTCTGCAGGCCCACCGGAGATGATGGTGGCATCTGCAGGCCCACCCGAGATGATTTCCAGTTCTTTGTTGTAGGATCTTCTGTAACATGTCCATATCAATACTTGGTATGGTCTGTGTTCTTGGTGTGGGTACCATTGAGATGATGTAAAAGTCACAAAGCTACATTGATACCAAGTACTGCATCAATGTCAATACTTATCAAGATCTTCTATTTTCCTCACCACCAAGACTTTTGCTTCCTCCGGCGTCCCATTTAGTTTGATGAAGATCTTACAGTCCGTTACCCAGGTTTGTTGAATCTTGCTTTGCCTTTTAAGTTGTCGTGCAATCCTTGCGATGTCAGCATTTTTCTTTCTCAAGTGTTCATTCATGAAAACATCTGTACCTTTCAGTTTGCGTCCTTGCTTCAATAGTGCCATTTTCTTTTTCCTGTTTGTGAATCTCATGATGACAGCTGGTGGTCTCTGGTTCCTCATGGACAGTGGGTGACAAGCCTCGAAGTGCTCCAGGTCCATCTCTATCCCCCTGCTCTGGAGATAGGAAGCCACCTGCTGCTCCACCGACTGTGTCTCCTGTTCGTTGGGCTCCCCGCTGTCCGCGGTCACCGCACGCGCGTAGGAGTGCGGCTTGATCTTGATGCCGGTGATGACCACATCTTTCATGCGGGAGTATTGCTCCAGCTCGTCCACTCGCCGCTCCAGGTCCACAATGCGCCGGTCTTTTTCCACGTTCTGGAGGCGTAGTTGTTTCACCTTCTCCTGTAGCCCCAGAAGCTGCTCCTTCTGCGTTCTGACCGCAATCACGTCGCTGCACAGGGAGTGGAGTGTGAGCTTCATCTCCTCGAACTCCTCCGATGTCGGGCTTTTCCTTGGTGGAGGCATTCTGATGGTCTATATGCCGAAGCATCCAGCAACAGAAGAAATCCACACCTCTGTATCTCAGGCTGCTAATGCTAGCCGGCTTCGGTGTGCTAGCCCGCAGCCCTGATCGACACAAACTGCAAAGTGTCACGGCACAGTGACACAATGAAGCCAAAAAAGTACATAAAAGTACAGAAAAGATGTGCTGGTTTTGCACAAAGTGATCATTAAACTCGACAATCAGACGCGCGTGAACTACGTGGACCCCGACTTAAACAAGTTGAAAAACTTATTTGGGTGTTACCATTTAGTGGTCAATTGTACGGAATATGTACTGAACTGTGCAATCTACTAATAAAAGTTTCAATCAATCAATCAATCCAAACAGGAAGTGATATATAGTTTAGTCAATATCCTGCATTTATTGGAACGTTATACAATGTTTGACACTTTCAACTACTGTACATATTTTTTTTATTGTATTTATAATCTAGACCGAAAAACACTTGTATTTAATTGTGCATATAATAACGTTTGTTATCTAAACTCACATTTTGTTTTTGTATTGTGATGATTTTAGTTTTTATTTTATCTTTAATTTCTTTTAATTTCCTCTAAATAATTTTGAATTGCCTTGTGTTCTAATTGTTCTCTGTAAATAAACTTGCCCTTGCCTCGCCTATAATCTCTTTATTTTCATTAAATTGACCTATGTGGGAATGCTTTTGTGATAATTTACAACAAATATATGTATGTATCGAGACATTATGTTTTTTTCTTTTATCATTGCATAAGCTATCTATGTATTGTCTCTATTATTTTCTCTCCCTATCATAAAATGGAAATGTTTTAACACAAAACATAAATAAAAAATACTGAGATATGGAGAAAGTGTAGTATCAAATAAGATCTGCTTCTACCTACTTCACATTTTAAACACATTTAATCATTACCATTGATAAATCATTTACAATAAATGTAAGATTTCGTAAATGTTTATACTTTCTGCACTTTAATAAACTATCCTGACATGTACTTTTGTGTTTGTATGTAATCAGCATGGAGTCAAAATGATACCTTCTTCTATGCAGCGACTCTAATACATACTTGTCAACCCTCACGAATTTTCCGGGAGACTCCCGAATTTCAGTGCCTCTCCCGAAAATCTCCTGGGACAACCATTCTCCCGAATTTCTCCCGTATTCCAGCCGGACAACAAGGCACGCCCCCTCCAGGTCCATGCAGACCTGAGTGAGGACAGCTTTTTGTCACGTCCGCTTTTTCTCCATATAAACAGCGTGAAACTTTGCTGGACTCGATCTCTTCTGGGACTTGGAGGTAGGTGTATAGCCCCGCGTCAAATCATTGAGAGGTTTGGCGATGACGGAGTACCCCTTTATGAACCTCCGGTAATATCCAGCAAATCCTAGGAACGACTTGAGCTCCTTCAAAGTTCTTGGAATTGGCCAGGTTTTTAAAGCAAGGATTTTGTCCGGATCGGTCTCGACTCCCTTCTCCGAAACTATGTGTCCCAAGTACCCGACAGACTTCTGGAAAAATTTACATTTTTCTGGAGAGAGCTTCAGACCATATTCTTTTAGACGATGCAATACCCGCAGCAGCCTCCGCTCATGTTCTTCCAGCAAATCCGAAAACACGATGAGATTGTCGAGGAAAACCAGAACTTCCTTTAAATGGAGATCCCCCATGCTTTTCTCCATTAACCACTGAAATGTGGATGGAGCGTTTGTTACCCCTTGGGGCATTCGGTTGAACTCCCAAAATCCGATGGGCGTCACAAAAGCTGTCTTAGCTTTGTCTTCTTCGTTCATCTCGATCTGGTAATATCCAGATTTCAAATCAAGAACGCTGAACCATTTTGAACCGGTCAAAGCGGAAAGAGACTCCTCCAGATTTGGCAAAGGGTAGGCGTCTTTAACCGTTTGAAGGTTCAGCTTCCTGTAGTCGATGCACAAACGTATGTCCCCGTTCTTCTTACGGACCACGACGATTGGTGACGAAAATGGCGACTCTGATTCGCGAATGACACCAGCCTCCAGCAGGTCTCTGAGATGTCGGACGGCCTCGATGTCATGGGGGTGAATGGGTCTGGCTCTGTGTTTGAACGGAGTTTCGTCATCCAGCTTTATGTGATGTTTCACCTTGTTCGTGCGTCCAAAGTCCAGTTCACTGAGTGCGAAAACGTCCGGGATCTGATGGAGTTTCTCCGTGATTTTTGCCTTCCACTCCGGTGGAATAAGTGACTCTCCAAAATTCAGCTTCAGATTGATGCAAGGACTTTCAGATGGTGAACAGCTTGTTGACACGCTGTGCGACAAGATTTGCGGTGACACGGCAAGTCCTGCGATGGTGGAGAGAGGTGGGATGGTCATATCCTGGTCCTACTCGTTACTCAGGATGACCGGAATCTTCTTGTGGGATTGGCTTGGGAGCATAATCAAATAATTTTTGACACACAGCCCTCCTGGCTAGCTCGCCACTTTATGTAACCTGTATGTTACTCTAATAAAGCACTGTACAAGTACTAAATAAAACAGTGAATGATATGATTGGGCTAGATAAGAAGAAACTAAACTCGGCTCTAGGAATGGAGAGTAATAAAGACTGAACACAGGTTTTAGGTTTAAGTGGTACCAAATTATATTAAAGAATAATAGGAAAAATAAACAAACAAACATTAACATGTAAATTCAAATGGCCATTCACATATTCCATAATTCATAGAACATACAATATTTACAATATCAATTTACTTGATTCACCCCTTGTTTTTCTACCAACGATGGTATAAGCACAACACGATATCAAAGTTCATTAAATGGCCCCGCAAAGTCCACGTTATGGTGGCAGTGTCCAGAGGGGTTTTAGTGAAGGGACGGGGGAAAGGTGAATGTTCAGGAGGACCGCAATGAACACGTTGCGTTGTGGTAAAAAAGAAGGAAAAACAGAGGCCGGCTGCTAAGGAGCCTCCTACCCGCCCGGGGCTCGGTTGGGTGGATCCAGTTCAGTTGGTTCGGTTCCAGGCATAAAGCTTCAGACTCTAGTTCAGGGCTTCTAAGCTCACCATCCAACCTGGCCAATTCCGCAGATAATCACGCTCAAACACTGTCTCGCGACGACCCACAGCTCCGGTAGTCGGCTCCTGCAGCAACATCACACAGCGTGTCCCTCTCGCTCTCCCCGGTAGCAGCCCACTTCCGGGTTTTATGCTAATCTAATAGGTCACGTGACCGTGTGACGTAATGACGCACGTAAGGACAGCTTAGACGACAAAAATAAATAGAAAGGATATTTAATGGGGTTTTGTCACCCGGGTTACAGATATATATATATATATATATACATGAAATACTTGAATTTCAGGGAATTATAGCTATAAATATACTCCTCTCCAGTAATCCCGCCACCCGAACCCCCCCCCCCCCAATCTCCCGAATTCGGAGGTCTCAAGGTTGGCAAGTATGCTGACATGATCAATATTGATCACTATTGACATGATGACTATTAACGTACTGATCAACGTTTCTACTTTTTCTAACCCCGAGTCCCCAGTACAGGGGTCAGTGTGGTTGCAAATGACCAGGAAAACAACCTTATTCTTAGAAGAAAATGCACAATTGGTCATAAGTTTGCATCACACGTTAAAAATTAAAGTCTTTGGAGGATTACTAAGTAAAAGAGGAGAACGCCTTCTAAACTTGGAGGCCAATCGCAGGCAGTCTTCATCCTGTGAGTCATCCTTATAAGGTGGACGACTTCTTACTCTTCTCAGCATTGACTGCTCACAACAAGTTCCATCAACATCACCGTGAAGACTTGGAGGAGCTTGTTGACATGACAGCATCTTTTGATGGAGGACTTGATGAGATCAGGGTGAACAATTTTCATAACATTTGACTATTTTTATGTTTGGTGTCATGGATGCTGACTTCAATGGAACATTTATAACTCTTGGTGGCTTTGTAGAAATGGACAAGTATAGATATATGTACTTTGTCATCTTGTTGACATTATATATTCTCATCCTCTGCACTAACTGCACCATTATATGTCTAATCTGGATCCACAGGAACCTTCATGAGCCTATGTACATTTTCATTGCAGCTTTGTCACTCAACTCTCTTTTGTTTAGCACTGCTCTCTACCCCAAACTTTTCTTCGATGTTTTATCCAAAAAACAGATCATTGTTCATTCTGCTTGTATGTTTCAATATTTTCTCTATTATTCTTTTGGTGTTTCAGACTTCTTACTGCTGTCAGCCATGTCTTATGACAGGTATGTGTCTATCTGCAAACCTCTGCATTATCCAACTATCATGGGAAAAAGAACTGTTATTGTCCTCTTGACTTTGGCCTGGCTTCTACCTGCATGTGTGGATGTGCCGTTAACTATATTTATTTCTAAACAAAAACTCTGTGACTTTACAACAAAAGGTATTTTATGTAACAACACAATTCTTAAGCTTCATTGTGTAAAATCAACATTTGTTACCCTTTATGGTTTGTTTGTAATGATGAGTTTTGCTGTTGTTCCTGTGATGTTCATCCTTTTTACGTACATAAAAATATTTATAATAACGTATCACAGTTGTGCAGAAGTCAGGAAAAAAGCGGCAGAGACATGTTTACCTCACCTGATGGTTTTATTCATCTTCTCTTGTTTGTGTCTGTTTGATGTCATCATCGCTCGATTGGAGTCAGATCTTCCAAAAATTGTACGTTTAATAATGACCGTACAAATACTTGTGTATAATCCTCTGTTTAATCCAATCATTTATGGAGTGAAAATGAAGGAAATCTGGAAACACATCAAGGGATTGTTTTATCAACTGGTGAACTAAAAAAAATGATCCCACTTGTTCGCTACTTGGATGAGAGGGGAAACGTCTTCTAAGACAAACCAAACAGTCCAGTTGTGATCGTTTGAATGCCCTGAGAACACAATGACCCGGATGAATCATAAATCCTTAGATATAGCATTGAAGTCTTTATTTTCCCAAGTGATCCTTTAAGAAAAGTAATTTACATTATCATATGGTGATTATAAGATGTGTAAATGGAAGAAAAAGGAAGCAAGGAGCCATGCTGTCTGATGTCATTTTATATCAATAATTGTATTGCTTTATCAATATTAATATCAATCAATATTATATGTACTTATTTACTTTTAATGCATCTATAATTCAGGCTGAAAACACTCCTATTTAATTGTGCATATGACAACTGAAAGTATGTAAGTGGGGCGGTATAGCTCGGTTGGTAGAGTGGCCGTGCCATCAACCTGAGGGTTGCAGGTTCGATTCCCGCTTCCGCCATCCTAGTCACTGCCGTTGTGTCCTTGGGCAAGACACTTTACCCACCTGCTCTCAGTGCCACCCACACTGGTTTAAATGTAACTTAGATATTGGGTTTTCACTATGTAAAGCGCTTTGAGTCACTAGAGAAAAGCGCTATATAAATACAATTCACTTCACTTCACTATGTTATCAACACTCACATTTTTATCTTAATTGTGATTATTTTATATGATGATTATATTTTTCATTTTATTTGTTGCCTTCTTGTTATTTTTTCTAAAGCACTTTGAATTGCCTTGTTAAGACATGTGTTTTATAAATAAACTTGCCCTTGCCTTGCCTCTAATCTCATTTCCCCCATTAAATTGACCTATGTGGGCATGCTTTTTTGGTAATTTTCTACAAATGTATTCATGCATTGTATCTATTATTTTTTTTACGTTTACCACTGCATAAGCAATACATGTATTGTCACACATTCTCAATTATTTTCTCGCCCTATCATAAAATGGTAATGTTTTAACACAACGAGTAAAGACAGTGAAGGATTAAATCAGATCTGCTTCTACCTACTTCTTCATATTCAATTCTGTTTATATAAATATGAGTTGTGCTTTAACGTAACTTTTGCAAAGCACATTTTAAACAAATTAAACCATTATCATTGATAAATCATTTAAAATAAATGTAATATTTTGTAACTGTTTATATCTTCTGCACCTTAAACTATACTGACATGAACTTTTGGGTTTGTGTGCAATCAACATGGAGTCAAAATACACATTCTTCTCGGTAGCCACAGTAATAATGGACGTAAGTCATAACAATTTTCCTTGTGCGTATACACGCACTCACACACATTAGTTGTATGTTATGAGCCTATGTCATTGATTAGTTTCACCTAGTATATCTAATTGTAGAAATGAACTAGCCTTTGCAAGATATTCAAACTTTTTGTATATGGGTTAGTGAGGAGAGGTGGCTTCGGTGTGCTAGCCCGCAGCACTGATCGACACAAACTGCAAAGTGTCACGGCTCAGTGACACAATGAAGCCAAAAAAGTACAGAAAAGATGTGCTGGTTTTGCACAAAGTGATCGTTAAACTCGACAATCAGACGCACCGTCGATCGCTGGAACGCAGGTGAGCACGGGTGTTGATGAGCAGATGAGAGCTGGCGTAGGTGGAGAGCTAATGTTTTTTTGGCATAGTTTTGTCGAGGTCCCGTAGCTAAGTTAGCTTCAATGGCGTCATTAGCAACAGCATTGGTAGGCTTTACCAGGCGGCACAGCATTAACCGTGTGGTTACAGGTCCAGGGTTTGGTAGTATTGTTGATCTTCTGTCTATCCTTCCAGTCAGGGGCTGTTAGCTCCATAGCTGAAGTGCTTCGACGATGTATTGTCGTGGAGATAAAAGTCACTGTGAATGTTCATTTCGCGTTCTCGACTCTCATTTTCAAGAGGATATAGTATCCGAGGTGGTTTAAAATACAAATCCGTGATCTACAATAGAAGAAGGAGAGAGTGTGGAATCCAATGAGCCCTTGTACCTAAGTTACGGTTAGAGCGAAAAAAGATACGTCCTGCACTGCACTCTAATCCTTCACTCTCATGTTCCTCATCCACGAATCTTTCATCCTGGCTCAAATTAATGGTGTAATCGTCGCTTTCTCGGTCCGAATCGCTCTCGCTGCTGGTGTAAACAATGGGGAAATGTGAGGAGCCCTTCAAACTGTGACGTCACACTACTTCCTGTACAGCCAAGGCTTTTTTATCAGCGACCAAAAGTTCCGAACTTTATCGACGATGTTCTCTACTAAATCCTTTCAGCAAAAATATGGCAATATCGCGAAATGATCAAGTATGACACATAGAATGGATCTGCTATCCCCGTTTGAATAAGAAAATGTATTGGAACATTATTGTTTTTTCTTTTATAAGTGCATAAGCTATCCATGTATTGTCTCTATTATTTTCTCTCCCTATCATAAAATGGAAATGTTTTAACACAAAACTTAAAGACAAAATACTTAGATATGGAGAAAGTGTTGTATCAAATAAGATCTGCTTCTACCTACTTCACATTTTAAACACATTTAATCATTACCATTGATAAATCATTTACAATAAATGTAAGATTTTGTAAATGTTTATACTTTCTGCACTTTAATAAACTATCCTGACAAGTACTTTTGTGTTTGTATGTAATCAGCATGGAGTCAAAATGATACCTTCTTCTATGCAGCCACTTTAATACATACTTGCCAATCATCCTGAATTTTCCGGGAGACCCCCGAATTTCAGTGCCTCTCCCGAAAATCTCCCGGGACAACCATTCTCCCGAATTTCTCCCGAATTCCAGCCAGACAACAAGGCACGCCCCCTCCAGGTCCATGCAGACCTGAGTGAGGACAGCTTTTTGTCACGTCCGCTTTTTCTCCATATAAACAGCGTGCCGGCCCAGTCACCTTATAACATCTACGGCTTTTGGAGAGTGCACAACTGCACACACAACAAGAAGGAGACGAAGCAGAAGAACGAAGAAGAGACAGTCATGGCCACGATGAGTAAGAAGAAGTACGCTTGCAAGTCGGGACGGTATGGCGTAGTGGGTAGAGCGACCGTGTCAGAAACCTGAGGGTTACAGGTTCGTTCCCCGCCTCTTGACATCCAAATTGCTGCCGTTGTGTCCTTGGGCAGGACACTTGACCCTTACCCCCGATGCCTCTCACACTGGTGAATGAATGATGAATGAATGGTAGGTGGTGGTCGGAGGGGCCGCAGGCGCAAACTGGCAGCCTCGCTTCCTTCAGTCTACCCCAGGGCAGCTGTGGCTACAAATGTAGCTTACCACCACCAGGTGTGAATGAATGATGGGTTCCCACGTCTCTGTGAGTGCTTTGAGTATCTAATAATAGAAAAGTGCGTTATAAAATCTAATCCATTATTTCATTATTATTATTTAGTCATCAGAGAGGGTGTTGAGCATGGTTAGAAAGATAGTGACAGAGAATAGAACGAGGATGAACAATTCAACCCTAAACTCACTCCTTTCCTGCAAATTAAATTTCACGGATGCTGCCCACACCTATGCTCCTTCAAAGATTGTGCTACTGGCTGCAAAGCATTGCACTTTCAAATACAACAATGAGTAGAGGAGTGTTATGTGTGTTTCAATTACAGCAAGGTGGTCTTGCCGCTGGGCCTTAGGCCTGTCGCACCTTAGGCCTGTGGTGGACTGTGCATGGCAGGGACATCCTCTTCCCTGAGGCAGGCTTAAACCTGACCGCATACCAGAAAAGGTTTTGCTGCAGGCTCTTCAGCTGGGGACCACCTCTCATTGATGTTTCGCCCCTTAGCCCAGAACATCTCCCGGTGGCGGGGCAGTGAACAGGGACGTCTCCCTGACACCCCCTGCAGCAAAACCTACTTGGATGTTGCTCCCTAAGCCTTGTCGCGTCGTTTAATCCAGAGCCAGTGGCTAGATTTCTCTGCTACTTCTGAAAGCTCCTTGATGGATCTGCTCAGGGTGGCTCCACGTAGTCCCAGGTCCTTGAGCAGGCGTGGTGTTGTTCTGCCCACAAAGCCTCTGGCTCCCACCTCCACCGGATACAGTCTCACCCTCCATCCACTTTCTCTGCACTCCGCGACCAGGTCTGCATACTTTGCCTTCTTTCTCTCATAGGCAGCTTCCTGTCCCTCCTCCCATGGCACTGTCAGCTCAATCAGTACTACTGACTTCAGAGCTGCAGACCACAGCACCACATCTGGTCTTAAGGTGGTGCTGCATATCTCCTGTGGGAACTGGAGCCGCCTACCCAGGTCCACTTCCATCTTCCACGCCGCCCCTGGTGTTAATAGCTTGGCGGGTAGTCTCTTGCTGGAATGTGTCGCAGGTTCCCCCTGCCTTAGGAAGTGGATCCTGCATTGGCTTTCTGCTGGACTCTGGTTGTTTGCCTCCTGCCGACTTTTCTCCAGCACCTCTGCCAGCTTGCTGAGCACCTGGTCGTGCCGCCATCTGAGCCGACCCTGTGTCAGCGCCATTTTGCAGCCTGACAGAACGTGCTGGAGTGAGGCATTGATGGTCCCGCAGAGGTCGCAGGATTGCTCTGTGCCAAGCCATTGGTGGAGGTTTTTAGGGCTCGGGAGGGTGTCATATGTTGCCCTGATGAGGAAACTGAGCCGAGCCTGTGGCAGTTTCCAGAAATCTGCCCAGCTGATTGCTCGGTTCGATACACCCTCCCAAGTTGTCCACCTCCCCTGCTGCCCCTGTGCCACAGACCTTACTCTGAGCTCCTCCTGCTCAATCCTGGTGACCTCAGCAACAACAAGGTCTTTCCTCTCTTTCCTGCCTGCCTTGGACCATAGAATGGGTGGATCGCTCCATCCAAGGCCTGCCCGGCCTGTCTGGACCATGCCCACGACTTCTTGGTGTTGCAGTCTCCCCATCGCCTTCTGGACCGCCTCCTTTGCCCTCCACTTTCTTCCAGTCTCGACTCTGGCATTTGCATCCGCCACTGCCCTGTCAGAGGAGTCCCTTAGTTCCATCACCAGCCTTGCCTTCTCCTGCCTGTAGCCCAGGGTGATAGATTTCAGGGGTAGCTGGAGTGAGTTCCATCCATACAGGCCAGCAGCTGAGAAGCACCGTGGCAGGCCAAGCCATTTTTGGATGAAAGATTTGGCTTTTGCTTCCATCCGGCTTACGGCTGATGACGTGACTTCGCACAGCTTCAGAGGCCACATCATCCTTGGGTACAGGGTGAAGTGGTAACACCACACCTTGTACTTCCCAGGTAGCTGGCTTGCATCGATCTTGGACAGGCCCTCTGAAAGCTCCTGGTGAATGATTTTTCCCATGTCCTTGTCTGAGAGACCAGGTGTATAGAGTCTTCCCAGGCTACGGATGGGCTGATCCACGATGCGTGGGATGTCTTCTCTGCTGATGGTAAAGGTGACTCTGTCGTTTCTCTTCCCCTTTCGCATTGAGAGGCTCCTTGACTTCTGAGGCTTGAACTTCATCCTGGCCCAGGTGATCAGCTCATCCAGCCTCTTAAGTAGCCTGGATGTGCATGGGGCGGTTCGTAGCAGGCAGGTGATGTCGTCCATATAGCTCCTTAGAGGCGGGAGCCTCTGGCCTGCGGGCAGCCGGACACCACCCACCACCTGCCTTGCCCCGATCAGGATGACCTCGAAAGCTGCCACGAAGAGGATGGGGGAATTGAAGCATCCCATTGCGATCCCTAGCTCCAGTTGTTGCCAGCCAGTGGTCACCTTCTTCAGTGCAAAGCACATGTGCATGTCCTGGAAGTAGATCTTGATCATGGTCCTGATGTTATCTGGGATGTAGAAGAATTCCATGGCATAGTCTACGAGCAGGTGTGGCACTGACCCATAGGCATTGGCTAGATCTAACCATACGACGTGCAGATCTTTCTTCTCCCTCTTAGTGGTCTGGATCTGTTCCCAAATCATAGAAGCATGCTCTACGCAGCCAGGAAAACCTGGAATCCCGGCTTTCTGGCAGCTGGTGTCAATGTAGTTGTTCTCCGTGAGGTAGGTAGTCATTCTTCTCGCCATCACAGAAAAGAAGACTTTTCCCTCCACATTCAGTAGGGCTATGCTCCTGAACTGCTCGGTGGTCTTAGCGTTCTGTTGTTTGGGAATAGAAACTGCCACTGCCCTCTGCCATTCGGATGGTATGATCTGCTTAGTCCAGGCAATTCTCATCAGGGTCCATAACAGCTTCAACACTCCTGGGCAGTTCTTGTACAGCCTGTACGGTATTCCGTTCGGGCCTGGTGCTGAAGCAGATCTTGCCCGCTGGATCACCTGCCTGACCTCGCTGAGCTTGGGTGGTGATGTATCAAACAGGGCTGATGGTTCTGAGGGTCTGGGCACATACCCTGGGGAGCCTAGCGGGTTGTTCCTTGCTGGGTCACTGTACTGAGTGCGGATGTGCTCTTCCAGTTCTTCTTTGGAGATATCCAGGGTTCCACTTGTCTTCTCCTCAAGGAACCCGCGTGCATACCGGAATGGATTCCTGAAGAAACTTGACCTTTCTTTCTCTTTCCTTTTTCCCCGTCTTCTGATACGTTCTGCCCTCCGGAGGTTAGCGAGGCGTCTTCTGATCTCATCCCAGAGAGCTTTCAGGCCCTCCTTCTCAGACTCCTCTGCCTTCCTCCAACGCTTGCGGAGCTGCCTTCTGTTTGCCACCAGGTCATCAATCTCTTTCTCCCTCCTGCTCTTTGGTCTTATTGTGGCCTCTCTGATGGTCACCTCGCCATACCTGTTGCTGGATTCTTCATAGAGGATTTCCGCGAACAGGTTTAACTTGGCTACCACTGACCCGCGCAGCGCATTTTGCAGCAGCCCGCTGAGATGTTCATCCAACTTTCTCCACTCCTCTGTCTCGTTAGCCTTCGGCCACTTGATCTTGTTCCTTCGGAGCGGGTTCTTCAGGTTCCTGGCTCTTTGACTTGACTCTATTCTTGGGTCGCTTGGGGGTGCTACTGGGTTCACTTCTTGGCGCTCGTCGACATCCCTTTCTTCTTCCTCCCTCCTTTCCTCCCGCGCTACCTCTGCAACATTGGGCCCGTTGGCACTGTGGTTGTCTACCCGGCCTTGGATCCCATTTGTCTGACCTGCCCCTACCGGGGCAGTGCAAGGTTGCATCAGACTCCTACCACCACACTTCATCTTTCCCATGTGGATGTGAAGTCCCCTTAAAGTTGTTGTGTATATGTGTAAATAAATGAACACTGAAATTCAAGTATTTATTGACCCCCTGCGACCCCGAACGGGACAAGCGGTAGAAAATGGATGGATGGATATATATATATATATAAATATATATATATATATATATGAAACACTTGAATTTCAGTGAATTCTAGCTATAAATATATTCCTCCCCATTAGTCCCGCCCTCCGACCCCACCCACCTCAACAACAGCCCCCTCCCCATCCCCCCCAATCTCCCGAATTCGGAAGTCTCAAGGTTGGCAAGTATGTTGACATGATCAATATTGATGACTATTGACATGATGACTATTAACGTACTGATCAACGTTTCTACATTTTCTAACCTCTAGTCCCCAGTACAGGGGTCAGTGTGGTTGCAAATGACCAGGAAAACAACCCTATTCTTAGAAGAAAATGCACAATTGGTCAAAAGTTTGCATCACACGTTACAAATGAAAGTCTTTGGAGGATAAGTAAAAGAGGAGAACGCCTTCTAAACTTGGAGGCCAATCGCAGGCAGTCTTCATCCTGTGGGTCATCCTTATCAGGTGGACGACTTCTTACTCTTCTCAGCATTGACTGCTCACAACAAGTTCCATCAACATCACCGTGAAGACTTGGAGGAGCTTGTTGACATGACAGCATCTTTTGATGTAGGACTTGATGAGATCCATGGAGGGTGAACAATTTTCATAACATTTGACTATTTTTATGTTTGGTGTGATGGATGCTGAATTCAATGGAACATTTATAACTCTTGGTGGCTTTGTAGAAATGGACAAGTATAGATATATTTACTTTTTCATCTTGTTGACATTTTATTTTCTCATCCTCTGCACTAACTGCACCATTATATGTCTGATCTGGATCCACAGGAACCTTCATGAGCCTATGTACATTTTCATTGCAGCTTTGTCTCTCAACTCTCTTTTGTTTAGCACTGTTATCTACCCCAAACTTTTCTTTGATGTTTTATCCAAAAAACAGATCATT
Organism: Entelurus aequoreus; assembly: GCF_033978785.1. Classification (NCBI taxonomy): domain Eukaryota; kingdom Metazoa; phylum Chordata; class Actinopteri; order Syngnathiformes; family Syngnathidae; genus Entelurus; species Entelurus aequoreus. The sequence goes on from NC_084740.1 coordinate 66,070,881, forward strand.
GTTCATTCTGCTTGTATGTTTCAATATTTTCTCTATTATTCTTTTGGTCTTTCAGACTTCTTACTGCTGTCAGCCATGTCTTATGACAGGTATGTGTCTATCTGTAAACCTCTGCAGTATCCAACTATCATGGGAAAAAGAACTGTTATTGTCCTCTTGACTTTGGCCTGGCTTCTACCTGCATGTGTGGGTGTACCGTTAACTATATTTATTTCTAAACAAAAACTCTGTGACTATACAACAAAGGGTATTTTATGTAACAACACAATTCTTAAGCTTCACTGTGTAAAATCAACATTTGTTACCCTTTATGGTTTGTTTGTAATGGTGAGTTTGGCTGATGTTCCTGTGATGTTCATCCTTTTTACGTACATAAAAATATTTATAATAACGTATCACAGGTGTGCAGAAGTCAGGAAAAAAGCGGCAGAGACATGTTTACCTCACCTGATGGTTTTATTCATCTTCACTTGTTTGTGTCTGTTTAATGTCATCATTGCTCGATTGGAGTCAGATCTTCCAAAAATTGTACGTTTAATAATGACCGTACAAATACTTGTGTATAATCCTCTGTTTAATCCAATCATTTATGGAGTGAAAATGAAGGAAATCTGGAAACACATCAAGGGATTGTTTTATCCACTGGTGAACTAAAGAAAATGATCCCACTTGTTCGCTTCTTGGATGAGAGGGGAAACGTCTTCTAAGACAAACCAAACAGTCCAGTTGTGATCGTTCGAATGCCCTGAGAACACAATGACCCGGGTGAATCATAAATCCATAGATATAGCATTGAAGTCTTTATTTTCCCAAGTGATCCTTTAAGAAAAGTAATTTACATTATCATATGGTGTTTATAAGATGTATAAATGGAAGAAAAAGGAAGCAAAGAGCCATGCTGTCTGATGTCATTTTATATCACTAATTATATTGCTTTATCAATATTAATATCAATCAATATTATATGCACTTATTTACTTTTAATGCATCTATAATTCAGGCTGAAAACACTCCTATTTAATTGTGCATATGACAACTAAAAGTATGTTATCCACACTCACATTTTTATCTTAATTGTGATTATTTTATATGATGATTATTTTTTTTCATTTTATTTCTTGCCTTCTTGTTATTTTTTCTAAAGCACTTTGAATTGCCTTGTTAAGAATTGTGTTTTATAAATAAACTCGCCATCTAATTTTTCCCCATTAAATTGACCTATGTGGGCATACTTTTTTGGTAATTGACTACAAATATATTTATGTATTGTATCTATTTTTTTTACCTTTACCACTGCATAAGCAATACATGTATTGTCACACATTCTCAATTCTTTTCTCGCCCTATCATAAAATGGTAATGTTTTAACACAACAAGTAAAGATAGTGAAGGATTAAATAAGATCTGCTTCTACCTACTTCTTCATATTCAATTCTGTTTATATAAATATGAGTTGTGCTTTAACGTAACTTTTGTAAAGCACATTTTAAACAAATTAAACCATTTTCATTGATAAATCATTTAAAATACATTTTATATTTTGTAACTGTTTATATCTTCTGCACCTTAAACTATACTGACATGAACTTTTGTGTTTGTATGCAATCAACATGGAGTCAAAATATACATTCTTCTCGGTAGCCACAGTAATAATGGACGTTAGTCATAACAATGTTCCTTGTGCGTATACACGCACTCACACACATTAGTTGTGCATGTGCATGTGAGCTGTGTGCTTGGTATTTTTATGTATTTTATGTATTTTTATCTATTTATCTATGTTCTTATGTTTTTATGTGTTATTATGAATTTGCATAAATTAGTTTTGCATACAATTTCATTGTCCAATGTACAATGACAATATTGATATATTCTATTCCATTCTATTCTAGTTGTATGTTATGAGCCTATGTCATTTATTACTTTCACCTAGTAAATCTAATTGTAGGATTAAACTAACCTTTGCAATATATTCAAACATTTTGAATTTCACCTGTATATGGGTTAGTGAGGAGGAGCCATGTAAGAAAATACACTATCTTAAGGAGCCAACACAGACCCAGGTCACAGACCCAAGGACCTAGGAGTCTCCTTGCTGAGGAGCCCACGAGATAGAGCCGCAGCATGGATGTCAACCCACTCATCAAGTCCTGGGGCCTTATGTACAAAGGGTGAAGATGCACAAAAACGTGGCATGGACCTCTGCCAGGACCTACCTCGTAATAGTAAAGAATCCTTCAAAAAATCCTGAATCCGGACAATGATCCGGATCACCCCCAAAGTCTCATCGCATGTGCCTCATGCACTTTGTGATATTTTCTGAAAGTCACATCAAAGACCGTTAACCCCTTTTTGAGACATGCTGCTAACAAATGGAGACAAACAAACCGCAACAAACACATAAAAAGTAGTTAATCGAAGGATAAATACAATTATTCATGTTGTTTTATTCATCTGTCGCTTCCCAACAGGCCTCAAGATGGTTTGCTCTTTACCTTCTTGTCATTCATCCACTTTTTTTGTGGTGGAAGTGGGTAAGCCAACATACACACAGAGTTTATTTAGCCTTGTAATGTAAATGTAAGGTAAAGTAGTAGAAATAAAAATATCCAAACACGTATTTGTCTCATTTTGAACATTTTCTCTAATGTATTCAAAACATACACATTATGTTTTGAGTTAGGTTGTACAGTTGGAATTTATTGCTCTTCCAAGGGAACCAGATCTTGGGGAGCCGATCAAAAAATTGGCTCGTAACAGTTGCATGACCCAAATAAAGAAGCCAGACCGACTCACTGCAAAGGCAGGCTTAAATAATGTCAGTGATGACAAACAGGTGCGTGTCCGGAATACAAGCGGCAGGTGAAAATAATAAGTAGCCATGGTAACAAACTCAGGTGCATAAACAGGAACTAAATGAGTCCAAAACTAACAGAACATAACTAAAAAAAAACATGATCTAAACCACAGATCATGACAGAGCTCCCCCTTAAGGACAGATCACAGATGTAAAAAAAAAAAGACAAAAACCAAGCAGGGTCAAAAGTCACGGGAGGGCGGAGGGAGGACTTGGCGGTGGGTCGCCAGGCCAAGTGTCCCCGAATCCACCGAGGACAAGTCAAGTGGCGGCGGCGAGTGGAACACTGCTGCAGCAGGCGAGGCAGGCGACCCGGGAGCGGCCACATCCAAGGTCGACGGGGAGGTGGGCGTGTCAGCGTCGTCGTCGTGGCAGGCTTGGAAGCAGGGGACAAGTCAGGCGTAGAAGCAGGCGACTAGTCAGGCGTGAAAGCAGCAGCAGACGAGTCAGGCATGGAAGCAGCAGCAGATAAAGCAGGCGCGGGTGCAGCAGACGTAGCAGGCGCGGGTGCAGCAGATGAAGCAGGCGTGGGTGCAGCAGACGAAGCAAGCATGGGTGCAGCAGACGAAGCAGGCGCGGGTACAGCCACTGGAGCCAGTCGTGGTGCAGGAACAGAAACTGGTGCCAGTCATGGTGCAGGAACAGAAACTGGTGCCAGCCATGGTGCAGGAACAGGAAGTGGTGCCAGCCGTGGTGCAGGATTAGGAACTGGAGCCAGCCGTGGTGCAGGAACAGGAACTGGTGCCAGCCGTGGTGCAGGAACAGGAGCAGATGCTAGCCGAGGAGCAGGAACAGGAACTGGATTTGGAACAGCAGGTTCAGATGCTGGAGAGGATGGTGTTTGCAGGCCCACCCGAGATGATGGTGGCGTCTGCAGGCCCACCCGAGATGATTTCCAGTTCTTTGTTGTAGGATCTTCTGTAACATGTCCATATCAATATATGGTATGGTCTGTGTTCTTGGTGTGGGTACCATTGAGATGATGTAAAAGTCACAAAGCTACATTGATACCAAGTACTGCATCAATGTCAATACTTATCAAGATCTTCTATTTTCCTCACCACCAAGACTTTTGCTTCCTCTGGCGTCCCATTTAGTTTGATGAAGATCTTACAGTTCGTTACCCAGGTTTGTTGAATTTTGCTTTGCCTTTTAAGTTGTCGTGCGATCCTTGCGATGTCAGCATTTTTCTTTCTCAAGTGTTCATTCATGAAAACATCTCTACCTTTCAGTTTGCGTCCTTGCTTCAATAGTGCCATTTTCTTTTTCCTGTTTGTGAATCTCATGATGACAGCTGGTGGTCTCTGGTTCCTCATGGGCAGTGGTTGACAAGTCTCGATGTGCTCCAGGTCCATCTCTATCCCCCTGCTCTGGAAATAGGAAGCCACCTGTTGCTCCTTGACTGTGTCTCCTGTTCGCTGGGCTCCCCGCTGTCTGCGGCCACCGCACGGGCGTAGGAACGCGGCTTGAATTTGATGCCGGTGATGACCAAATCATTCATGCGGGAGTATTGCTCCAGCTTGTCCACTCGCCGCTCCAGGTCCACAATGCACCGGTCTTTTTCCACGTTCTGGACGCGTAGTTGTTTCACCTCCTCCTGTAGCCCCAGAAGCTGCTTCTGCTGCGTTCTGACCGCAGTCACATCGTTGCACAGGGAGTGGAGTGTGAGCTTCATCTCCTCGAACTCCTCCGATGTCGGGCTTTTCCTTGGTGGGTGAATTCTGATGGTCTATATGCCGAAGCATCCAGCAACAGAAGAAATCCACACCTCTGTATCTCAGGCTGCTAATGCTAGCCGGCTTCGGTGTGCTAGTCCGCAGCACCGATCAACACAGACTGCAAAGTGTCACGGCTCAGTGACACAGTGAAGCCAAAAAAGTACAGAAAAGTACAGAAAAGATGTGCTGGTTTTGCACAAAGTGATCGTTAAACTCGACAATCAGACGCGCGCGAACTACGTGGACCCCGACTTAAACAAGTTGAAACACTCATTTGGGTGTTACCATTTAGTGGTCAATTGTACGGAATATGTACTGAACTGTGCAATCTACTAATAAAAGTTTCAATCAATCCAAAGAGGAAGTGATATATAGTTTAGTCAATATCCTGCATTTATTGAAACGTTATACAATGTTTGACACTTTCAACTACTGTACATATTTTTTATTGTATTTATAATCTAGACTGAAAAACACTTTTATCTAATTGTGCGTATGATAACGTTTGTTATCTAAACTCACATTTTGTTTTTGTATTGTGATGATTTTAGTTTTGATTTTATCTTGAATTTCTTATAATTTCCTCTAAATAATTTAGAATAGCCATGTGTTCAAATTGTGCTCTGTAAATAAACTTGCCCTTGCCTCGCCTATAATCTCTTTATTTTCATTAAATTGACCTATGTGGGCATACTTTCTTGATAATTTACAACAAATATATTTATGTATTGGAACATTATTGTTTTTCTTTTATCATTGCATAAGCTATCTATGTATTGTCTCTATTATTTTCTCTCCCTATCATAAAATGGAAATGTTTTAACACAAAACGTAAAGAAAAAATACTGAGATATGGAGACAGTGTAGTATTAAATAAGATCTGCTTCTACCTACTTCACATTTTAAACACATTTAATCATTACCATTGATAAATCATTTACAATAAATGCAAGATTTCGTAAATGTTTATACTTTCTGCACTTTAATAAACTATCCTGACATGTACTTTTGTGTTTGTATGTAATCAGCATGGAGTCAAAATGATACCTTCTTCTATGCAGCCACATACATACATACTTGTCAACCCTCCCGAATTTTTCCGGGAGACTCCCGAATTTCAGTGCCTCTCTCGAAAATCTCCCGGGACAACCATTCTCCCGAATTTCTCCCGTATTCCAGCCAGACAACAAGGCACGCCCCCTCCAGGTCCATGCAGACCTGAGTGAGGAAAGCCTTCCGTCACGTCCGCTTTTTCTCCATATAAACAGCGTGCCGGCCCAGTCACCTTATAACAGCGTTTCTCAAATTCCCCTCTATTGGTGGGGAATAGAGACATGACAGGTGGGGCGCGAGGAACGGGAGGAAATTTCACTTCATTTTTTTTTTTTTTTAAATTATATTTTTAGATTTTTTTTTTACTATTCTTTCATTTTCTATACACACTGTAAATCACTTTGTGATTCTGTCTGTGAAATACGCTATATAAATAAATGTAAATTACTTATTTTTCCTGTAGGCTTTAAATTTCTACGTAGGAGCGCAAGTTTGACAGACATAGCAACAGTAACTAATGGGGGCGGGGCTAAGCGGAAGCTTTGTGAATGGCGAGTCACTGTGCGAGGATTTGCTGTTTTGCAAATACATAAAAAATAGAGCCACTGCTGATGAGCTGTTCAAGATAATGGGCAGTTTCCTCAAAGAACACGATCTTAAATGAGAAAACTGTGTGGGCTTTTGCTCTGATGGCGCACAGACCATGGCAAAGTCAAGAAACGGGCTGCAGGCTCTAATAAAGAGGGTTGCGCCAAATGCGCATTGGACACACTGTGTCAGGGGTCACCAACCTTTTTGAAACCAAGGGCTACTTCTTGGGTACTGATTAATGCGAAGGGCTACCAGTTAGATACACACTTAAATAAATTGCCAGAAGTAGCCAATTTGCTCAATTTACCTTTAACTCTGTTATTATTAATAATTAATGATATTTATCTTTGTGGAAACACTGATCATCTTAATGATTTCTCACAATAAATATATATAGAAACAGATAAATATCAATATGCAACACTTTATTTTTATATTTTCTCTAAGTGCACATTTTTCAAATTGAACATTTTCAAATGATCACTTCTAAGACAGTCTTGTGAAATCACAATATCCCATTTTAACTAGCTAGCCACTAACATTTTTTAACAAATCATGAATTACTTTGCACCATGTTTGTACAAATAATAACTCATGTAAAATACAAAAGTAAACTCTCAAATTTTTAAATCATGTCACACTTTGAACTGGACACCAAATATGTTATCTGTTTCTTTGTCAGTTAGTGGGAAGCCTGGCATTGCATGCTGTTAACTAGTGTGTTGTACTCTGGTGTGTAACTTGACACTGCAACTCTGAGTGAGTCTTGCAGATGTGATCAGTGAGGCGTGTTCTGTGTTTGTTCTTGATGAAGTTCATGTCAGAAAAGGCTGATTCACAAAGATAAGATTTTTCCTCATTGTTTGCGGAACCTTCTTAATCTTTTGGACATATTTTCACAGCAATCTGGCCTAAAGCTTAATTATGATAAATGTAAAATGTTAAGGATCGGAAATCTAAAGGGAACGTCCTTTCGAATGGAATGCAAAGTGTTTTGTTTATAAATTATATGCAATCTGTTGTGTTCCCTAATTTTTTTCTGTGTACATGAATGAAGGTGTGTGTTGCTGAGTCCGACTTGGACATTATCTGGACTGGGCCTGGTTTAAAAAACCCTTTAAAAAAATCTAATTTCATTGACAACCTGGTCTGTTGAAGATAAGGCCCTTTTTTTTAAAAAATAAAATAAAATAAGATAAATAAATAAAAAATATTTTCTTGGATAAAAAAGAAAGTAAAACAATATAAAAATAATTACATAAAAAATAGTAATTAATGAAAATGTTAGTGGACCAGCAGCCTATACAATCATGTGTGCTTCAGGGACTGTATCCCTTGCAGATGTGTTGTCTATGTTGTGGGAACCAGAATATTGGTAGCAGAAAGAAATAACCCCTTTTGTGTGGATGAGTGTGCATGGGGGAGGTTGTTTGGGTTGATGCACTGATTGAAAGTGTATCTTGTGTTTTTTCTATGTAGATTTAATTAAAAAAAAAAAAAAAAAAAAAAAAAATTTTTTTTTTTTTTTTTTTTAATTTTTTTAAATTTTTTTATTTTTTAGAACAGGCCCGCGGGCGACTCATCTGGTCCTTGCGGGCGACCTGGTGCCCGCGGGCACCGCGTTGGTGACCCCTGCACTGTGTCATTCACCGGGAAGCACTCGTGTCAAGGCAGCTCAGCCCCGAACTCAATGAGGTTTTAACAGTGGCAGTGTCAAGCCTGCAACCCCGATTTGAAAAGCTGTGCAGTGCAAAACAGGCTAATGCTGGAGTACTGTAAAACTCATGTTCACTCGCCCTGTCTTGCCAAATGCATATAGCTCCTCCTTTTTTTTTTGCAAAGATTGCAAAGTGGCACTTTTATTTTTATTTATTATTGAACTTGATGCAAGTTATTTGATTTATTATTGAACTTGATGCAAGTTATAACACTTTTATTTGATTTATTATTGAACTTGATGCAAGTTATAACACTTTTTTTGATTTATTATTGAACTTGATGCAATTTATAACACTTTTTTTGATTTATTATTGAACTTGATGCAAGTTATAACACTTTTTTTGATTTATTATTGAACTTGATGCAAGTTATAACACTTTTGTTTTATTTATTATTGAACTTGATGCAAGTTATTTTATTTGATATTGAACTTGATGCAAGTTATACCACAGTTGCACAGTTATTTTATTGATTATTGAACTTGATGTTATTTTATGTTATTGAGTTTGAATGTATACAACTTGATGTTACTTGATGTTCAATACATTTGAAAATGTTAAGCTTGGCATTAGCGTTCTGTTGGGGCGATGGGGGCAGGTGGGGCTTGAAAACTCCCCCTTGTCCAAAGTGGGGGATGACAAAAAAAGTTTGAGAACCACTGCCTTATAACATCTACGGCTTTTGGAGAGTGCACAACTGCCCACACAACAAGAAGGAGACGAAGCAGAAGAACGAAGAAGAGACAGTCATGGCCACGACGAGTAAGAAGAAGAAGTACGCTTGCAAGTCGGGACGGTATGGCGTAGTGGGTAGAGCGGCCGTGTCAGAAACCTGAGGGTTGCAGGTTCGCTCCCCGCCTCTTGACATCCAAATCCAAATCGCTGCTGTTGTGTCCTTGGGCAGGACACTTCACCCTTGCCCCCGGTGCCGCTCACACTAATGAATGAATGATGAATGAATGGTAGGTGGTGGTCGGAGGGGCCGCAGGCGCAAACTGGCAGCCTGGCTTCCTTCAGTCTACCCCAGGGCAGCTGTGGCTACAAATGTAGCTTACCACCACCAGGTGTGAATGAATGATGGGTTCCCACTTCTCTGTGAGTGCTTTGAGTATCTAATAATAGAAAAGCGCGTTATAAAATCTAATCCATTATTTAATTATTATTATTAAGTCATCAGAGAGGGTGTTGAGCATGGTTAGAAAGATAGTGACAGAGAATAGAACGAGGATGGACAATTCAACCCTAAACTCACTCCTTTCCTGCAAATTAAATTTCACAGATGCTGCCCATATCTATGCTCCTTCAAAGGCTGTGCTACTGGCTGCAAAGCATTGCACTTTCAAATACAACAATGATTAGAGGAGTGTTATGTGTGTGTATATGTGTAAATAAATGAACACTGAAATTCAAGTATTTATTGACCCCCTGCCACCCCGAACGGGACAAGCAGTAGAAAATGTATATATATATATATATATATATATATATATATATATATATATATATATATATATATATATACACACAGGGACATGCACATGGTTATAGAGGGGCAGGGGCTCAATATATATATATATATATATATATATATATATATATATATATATATATATATATATATATATATATATATATATATATATATATATATGTATATATATATATATATATATATATATGTATATATATATATATATATATATATATATATATATATATATAAATATATATATACATATATATTTATATATATATAAATATATATATATATATATATATATATATATATATATATATATATATATAATATATATATATATATATATATAATAAAATAAACATATATATATATAGCTAGAATTCACTGAAAGTCAAGTACTTCTTTTATTTATTTATATATATATATATATATATATATATATATATATATATATATATATATATATATATATATATATATATATATATATATATATATATATATATATATATATATATTTTGTCCTGTCCAGCTTCTCAGGCAAATCATATAGTTGATGTAGATGCCCATATCGGCTGTTCAGATTTATGCCTTATTTGTATTTGACTTTATTAAATGTATTTATATTATCATTTGGTGCAGCCGGGCCGGAGCAGGAGGGGATAGAAAGAGAAAAAAAAGGAAGACAGAGGGGGGAATTGTGGGGACAGGAGGGGGATTAGACAGAGAGACAAAAACAACAACAGCAAACACAACAACAACAACAATAGACCAACATCAGCAAATACGACATGTACAAATATGATGGTAAAAGTAATAACAAATGAGCAGTTAGCGAAAATAAAAAATAATACAGAAATGACAATGAGCATTATTACACTAAAAATGGAGCAATACAAATACCAATATAAATAGCGCTATTGATAATGAACAATACCAATACTTTACCTTTATTATCAACAATACAGTTGTTCAAATGCAACAATATATATACGTAATGATAACTTGAGATACGAAAGAATGCAGAAAAATGGGGGAAAAAAAGAGAAGCAACCTACATTAACCTTGTAGATTGTTATAGTAACAATAGGTTAAGCTTTGTCAGTGTGCCTTGTGTTATACCCAGTTTACCCTAGGGCAACAACATTAATATACGTTTGATGAAACGTGATTATGTGCATGAGTGTATGTGTGCATATGTACTTGTATATGTACAGTATGTGTATATCTGTGTTTGTACAGTGAATGTATATGTACAGTATGTGTATATCTGTGTTTGTACAGTGAATGTATATGTACAGTATGTGTATATCTGTGTTTGTACAGTGAATGTTTATGTACAGTATGTGTATATACAGTGAATGTATATGTATAGTATGTGTATGTGTGTTTGTACAGTGAATGTATATGTACAGTATGTGTATATCTGTGTTTGTACAGTGAATGTATATGTACAGTATGTGTATATGTGTGTTTGTACAGTGAATGTATATGTATAGTATGTGTATGTGTGTGTTTGTACAGTGAATGTATATGTACAGGATGTGTATACAAAATGTGTGTTTGTACAGTGAATGTATATGTACAGTATGTGTATGTGTGTGTTTGTACAGTGAATGTATATGTACAGTATGTGTATACAGTATGTGTGTTTGTACAGTGAATGTACATGTACAGTATGTGTATATGTGTTTGTACAGAATGTGTATATGTATGTTTGTACAGTGAATGTATATGTACAGTATGTGTATGTTTGTATAATGAATGTGCGTGTGGATGTACGAACTTTGAGTGTGTAAATATGTACTGTATTTGTATATGTATGTGGGAGCGTAGGTACCTATGTATGTGTGTATGTATATGTGAATTTGTATGTACAATACATT